>NC_136912.1:86438456-86960810 GCF_949606895.1 Notothenia rossii | reverse complement strand
GGTCTCAGTTGGTTTGGTATCCTATGCTTACTTTAAATAGTTGTAAATACAACTATTTGCCCGTAATTTCAATTCCCCATTTCAGCGACCAGAGAGAGGGGGGGGATATATCCAGTCTCTGATTGTGTTACGTTATTATGAGAGTGCTCTCATACTTGTTTGATTCTGAAATTGTATATATAAATATATGTGTGTATATGTCCGCATCTGTAGCCTGTTATTGTCTCATTATACCGCACTGTGAATGAATTAAAGTAAATATATAGGCCTAAGTCGTCATGAACACATCTGTCCATCAGACAGAGAGCTGCTGTGCCTCCTGTCATCATCGATGGACGTCTCTTTAAAATGACCGCTCAGAGGAGAGGAGTTCTCATTTATCTAACCTCCTGCTACTTCCACTCCTCTCTCCTCGGTTCCCCTCCTCAGTCCTCCGCTCGCATCTCCTGTGGGCGGGACTAAGTGTCGAGGATAGGAGTCGAGGAAAGAAGTCGAGGAGGGGGCGCTGTTTCAGTCTTTGTAAAATACTCACTGACAACAGCGAAGAGATGTTTTTTAATATAAAGAAAAAATATAAAGAAATACCCAGCCTCCAGGAGAAAACGCCACTGGAGGCTGAGCAGAATCTCCCCTGTGCTTCTCTAGAAGTTGTCTTCATGGGTGAAGTTAATTAACTTAAAATTACCATACTGCTTATAATTTATATAAGGTGTGTATTAATGGGTTTAACTAGAAGGTGATAGATGATGGCATTTAATTTAATCTGGCATAATATGATTAGTCAACATCAGGGTGAATTTGTATTTTTCTTATAATTACAGGAAGGGGGAATGAGCTGCAGGAATTTGTTAAAGTCCTAGCAAAAAGGAAATTAAAAGACAAATCTACAGTGTCCAGAGCACAAATCATCTCCTGGAAGTAACAGGTGAATTTGGATTTGTCCTTGATAGGATTTTAAAATACAACACAGACTTCAAAGAGTTTATAGATGTAGAAGTGAGAACATCAGCAACTTTGACAGATTCCAAGTGCAGTTTTCTGAAGCACCGGATCATCAGCCTGTCCAAAGAGAAGTCTGTCAAACTCAGGTATACATGTACCATGACACACCACACCAAATTGTGTTTCAAAAAATCACACAGGCCAGAACTTTACTTTGTGCTGTGCTGGCTCTTATTGTTTTGTTCAGCCTACATAAGAACCAGTTCTTCTGAATGGCCTAACTGATCTACTTAAGAAGAAAATTCCAGAAGTATTTGATGAACTGCAAACTAATGGCATTCTTACCGAGAAGAACAGCCTCAAACTTGTTAAAGTTTGCATCTCTGACTTGGTAGAGAGGCATGGGTTGTAAGTATGAATGTGAAATGTGTTTATATATAGGGGTTGGGACACTTTTTCCCTTAATTTCATTGCCCAACCATTTCTGTTTCGGGCCTGAAATTGTTCTTGTAGATTTTTTACATTTAAGTTATTCATATTCATATTCTGTTAACAATGTATTTTATTTTGTTAATAAAGTCCCTATCTTTCAAATTGAAACTGCTCTGCTTGCTAACTTTTATTTGTTGATACCATACTTACTATAGGGATGAATGCATCATTATTAAAGCTAATTAACTATAGATTCACTATAAGATCACCATAGCCAACTCTATAGTATTACTATAGTAATTTTCTGTAGTGTGTTCCAAAAAACCATAGAAATAATATAGAAAGCACTAATACTACGGAGCCCCTAAAGGGACATGAAAAAAAAAAAAAAAAAACAGAGAAAAAAAAAAGTCAGGATAACTTCGTGCGCACGAGATACTTTCTCGTGCGCACGACTTAGTATCTCGTTCCCACGAGATACTAACCCGTTATCCTGACTTTTTTTTGGGGAGAAAGTTACCGGTGCGCCAAGGAGGAAGTGAAGCGCACAGGACACAACCATTTCATTGCAGACTGTTATGTTTACGTGGGGAAATGACAGTGCATTATTTGAGATATATTTCGTACTCAGACTTCACTTTAAGGACATTTCGGCCAGGGGTGTGTGGTCACTCCAGGAGGCAGCGGGACGTGTAACTCAGAGAAGAGCAGCAACAGCGCTCAAAGAGCTTTTACGCACCGCCTTCTGTGTTTACCTTCATTGAACAGCTATAAAGAGTGACCACAGGCCGTTTTAACCACACACACCTCTACACACACACCGAACTGCCCGATTACTCCCCCTTTTATTAGTTTTATGAAGGAGATCGCCGGGGGGGGGGGGGGCAGTCCGCCACTGGCTCTGTGTGTGTGTTCTGAGTGTTTGTTTCCCTATAAAGAAGCTGCGGGGGAAGCAGGTACTCTGCGAGTCACGGACATTAATTCATAGATCAAAGCAGACTGGTTTACAAACTCTCCTGTTTTGCCAATCCTGTGCTTAAACCAATAGCTCTACACCCCTGGCCGAAATGTCCATAAAATTAATTCTGACTTCAAAATATAGTCTATCTCAAATAATGTATGCTCTGTCATTTCCCCACGTAAACATAACAGTCTGCAATGAAATGGTTGTCTAATGTGTGTTCCCCTTCCTCCTTGGTGCATCGGTAACTTTCTCAAAAAAAATTAAGTCAGGAAAACGGATTTGTTTCTCGTGCGCACGAGAAACGAATCCGTTTTCCTGACTTTATTTTTTTTCTCTCTCCATTTTTTTTTTTTCCCATGTCCCTCCGTATGATACTACATAAAACTCAATAGTATAGCTATAGTAATTTCCTATAGTGGCCGAAAAACCATAGAAACAAATACTACAGGAAACACTATAGTATTGTAACTTCACTATAAGATCACCATAGCCAACTCTATAGTATTACTAAAGTAATTCTCTATAGTGTGTCCCAAAACACCATAGAAATACTATAGCAGTTTTTTGTGGTATTTCTATAGTAATTCTTAATGGTAATACTATAGTGTTTTTTCGTAAGGGTTCACTCAGAGGTCAAGGAATAGGAGATAGGGTTAGAACTTAGGAGCTGATTTTTAAACTATCCGAACGCAACCGGGGACAGAGCTGGCTGCTGTCAGACGATCAGCTGTGCAGCGTCATCACAAACGGACGTCGCTTCACGTGACGCTCTGGAGGAAAGGACGTCCCATTGCTCTTAAAACTAATTTCCCTGCTTCTCGTGGTTTCCTTAGCCTCATCCCAATACCCCTCCTCGACTCCTCTCTTCCCCTCCTTCGGGACTTGACCCGGAAATCGATCAAGACACGCCATTTTGAAGGACGTCCCAATAGCTGAAATGCACATGGAGGAGTCGAGGAGACGAAAGGGAGGATACACGCAAGCAGACTACGCGGAAGTGTTTTCACTACTCGCGTATAAAAGCCCCGCCCCCAAGTTCACAGCTGGTCGATTTCAACAGAGGAAAACAGACAACTGGAAGATGAGTGGAAAATCGTCACATAAATGCATAAGTGCTCACAGCTCCGTGGGAATTATTATGTTTCCAATCATTTCTAAAAGGCTTTCACATTACTATAATTATATTTGTATTTAAATGTAGGCTACATTTTAAACCAAAAACGGAACACAAAAGCAGGACCAACCATCATACATTGAATTCCTTGACTAACAAGAGAAAGATCCATTCATTTAAACACATATTTAACAACAAATGGGCCAGTTCTAAAGGGTTATTCAGTTAAGCCCGATCAGAGCCCTAGAGAGAGTTTCTCAATACTCAAATGTCCCCTCCTCGACTCCTATCCTCGACTCCTCTCCTCGAGACTTGGTGCCGCCCGCATGAGATGCGAGCGGAGGACTGAGGAGGGTAACCGAGGAGAGAGGAGTGGAAGCAGCAGGCAGTTAGAGAAATGAGAACTGCTCTCCTCTGAGCGGTCATTTTAAAGAGACGTCCATTAATGATGACAGGAGACACAGCAGCACTCTGATGCACAGATGTGTTCATGACGACTTATATTTACTTTTAATTCATTGACAGTGCGGTATAATGAGACAATAACAGGCTACAGATGCGGACATATACACACACACACATATATTTATATAAATATATACAATTTCAGAATCAAACAAGTATGAGAGCACTCTCATAATAACGTAACACAATCAGAGACTGGATATATCCCCCCCTCGAAGTACATTTAGAGAAATTAGATGTCCTTCAAAATGGCACGCTGAAATTCATTTCCGGGTCACTACCGGAGGACCGAGGAGTCGAGGAGGGGGAATTTGAGTATTGAGAAACCTCTCTCGTGTCTTTCGCTCGCATCTTACGGAGGCGGAGCTAAGATGCAAGGAAGGGACGCGAGTGAGGGAAAGGAGGAGTCGGGGAGGGGTATTGGGACGAGGCTCTTGTGTCTCTCCATGCTTCCCTGGTGGGAGGGACTAGTCACAGGGAAACGACGCAAGTGAGGGACGCAAGGAATCCATTTAACCGAAGTGAGAAGGACCCTATACCTGCTGCAGAGCCACTATTTCAAGTATGCTACGTCATCGAGTGCACGGCGCCGAATGCTGGGCATTTAACATGCATTTAAACAGTCCTTCGGCGCAACTCGATTACGTAGTATACTTGAAATAGTGGCACTTGACATTAAGAAACGGCCAGAGTGTGTAAAAAAGCAGGAAATAAAAAAAAAAGGAACTCACCTTGTAGTAAACCCGCAAAAGAATAAGCATTTGAGCTCCATACTGTTTCAGAAATAATCCTTGAAGTGGTTTGGAACATGATATGGCGTTTAATCACAGGAGCATTTAGCTGCATCTGAGCAGAGCTGACAGCCTTCTTGTGACAGAACTCACATGTGCTTGGTGCTCAAAAGGGGGCGGGGCCAACAGAGAATCAGCCAAACAGGCCTGAAATAGAGGGATATGAGGGATGTGTAAAATCAAATGCATGATCCGTTAGGTGTTTTGAGCAAAACACCTCTTAGATGTTTTATATATATCTGATAGCCATAATATATGCCTAAAAATAACATATGAGATTAAAGAGGCCCATTAGGATTTTTGAGGTTTTCCCTTTCCTATAGTGCAGTGGCGGACTGCCCATCGGGACGTTCGGGGCGAATCCCAATGGGCCGGTACCGCAGTGGGCCGGTCGGACAATTCCCTAGCAACCCCCCCCCCTCCCGTTTACACATTTCTAGCGGTACCGAAGTGGGCTGGTCGGATAACTCACTAGCACCCCGCCCCCCCCCTACCGTTGACAATTTACTAGCGGTACCGAAGTGGGCCGGTCGTAAAAGTCACTAACCCCCCCCCGTTGACAATTTACTAGCGGTACTGAAGTGGGCCGGTCAAGATGCCCGGGCTGATTTTTAGTCCCAGTCCGCCCCTGCTGTAGTCTGTCATAGAAGTGTGTGTTCATGTAAATGGTCTGCAAAGGCTAAAATCCCAAATGTCCCTCCAGCCAGCTAACCAATCAGAGCAGACTGAGCTCTGGTTTCAGGAAGAGGGTGGAAAAAGGCAGTATGAGAAAAATAAAGAGCTTTTTGGAGATTAAAGCATGTACAAATGTCACAGTAGAGGCACAAAACACAAATATGATCTTGGAAATTAGCATTATAGGGCCCCTTTAATATACACTTGTAAACATAGAATTTAACACATGTTAAAGGCTCAGTGTTTTGAATTCCAAACCTGCTGATGTTTTGATGAAGATTTGTGTTCCTTCATTAAAGCCCTTTTGTGGAAAACATGAAAAATGCACAATGTTTTTGAGATCTTGCTACTTACTCACATAGCTGTCAGAACAACAGTGGATCAGTAGGTGCGTAAAGTTGTTGTTTGTCTGTAGATGCTCTCCTTTTTTGCTCCACACATTGGTGATGTAACTGCTAGAAATGAAAGCACTTTCAATGTACACTGCCTCGTGCAGATGCTTGTGTGCAGCAGGAAGTTTCAACCAAATTAAAAAAAGATGTGTAATGAAAACTACAAATGCCATGCAATCATTACTATCACTGTGAAAGTCTCAATACATCCAGGAAGAAACTCACGATTATTATCCTGTGTTTGCCTGGGAATGCAAATGACATTTCTCAATAACTTAAAAGAAACATAAATCGTATTTCAAAAAAGTTACCGTTTAATTTTCTGGCGATCAACTATTGTTGTGCTCAAACATTGCGAATGAACAGGCAACCCAACCATGAAAGAGGGGTTAAAATTAGTTTTATTATTATTTGATAGAGCAGAAAAAATCCAAAAAACAAACAAATACTTCTCATACATTGTTTTCTTTTCCATTTGGGCCGCACTGCATTTCGCAGAGTTCTGACCCCCAAACAAACGGAATGGTGAATTTGTTGTCAAACAGCAGCAGGCAGTAGTCAGGACAGCACAGGGTTACACTCAGGAGGGCACAAAATGACCGGCTCGTTCCAGATTGCTTATTTTTGCATCCACAAGACGCGGGCTGCTACCTTGTGTGCCTGTCGGGAATGTACAGACTACCAGGAAGATCCCCGATGCTACTCTGGGACAGAAATACAAAATCTTAAGCGATTTAAGTTAAACTTCATTTGCTTGTATTTCTATCAGCAATGTACATACGGTTGTTGTTGCCCCATCCTAAATGATACCCAAAACCTACAGCGATGATAGCCCGGTGCAGAGGGATAAACTTTGACCCAGTTACCGAGCGCAGTGCACCATCTTTAGGTATGGATCCTGATAATCAGAGACACACATCCTGACAATGTCGCATTAGATGATCGCATCATGGTTAAATTATGAAAAAGTGAGGCAACAGGGCAGCAAGACTCCAGGTGTGTAATTACATTGACATTTAAATCATCCCCATTGTTTCCATGTGAAAATTAAAACGAATAGACGGAACATTGATATTGAGAAAATAACTGCAGGGATGGTCCACCTCTATTGTCAGTTGGGTTTGAGTTGTTTTTTTTAAACATATTGCTAGTAAAACATCCAGATTATTTTAAATATGCACAATCGTTTTAACCTTCTTAAATTCAACACATGAATATGTCAAGTCTTGAATGTATTGACACTTTCAAATTGTCCACAGAAATGTCTGAGTGGGCCATCCCAGTGAGTGAAATTAAAGACAGTTTTTAAATAACTCCACGAGCAATTGGAATTCCCCTGTTGAATGTAGTCATGTATAATGTTCTCCTCTAGCTTATCCTGTGCTGCTGCAACCTGATAAAATGCACTAGATCATGTGAAAGGCATAGTTAGCTCAATTCAAGGACCCGACATAAACCATACACACCTTAATGTTAAAGACTAAGAAGTTCATGTCATTTGTTGCTATAGGGGTTTTTGCATAACTACATTCTGAAAGCTGTCCAGCTTCTCGAAGACCAATCGTAGGGTGAGTGGGAGCCACTGGACACACAAGAGAAAACAAATCATTTTAGGTGGAGATCCATTCAAACGTAGGGCATAAGCATATATCTTTACTGACATGACCCTATAAATAAACCCAGAGACAGTTTGTCTATAGAAGAAAAAAAATAATGCACCACAACCTATATCTAAAAGCAAAACAATGTCAGAAACATGACATTACTTACACCCCCTCAGTCTAGCATGAATTCACGTTTATATCCAGAGAGGGTTCAAATAAACTAGACTCCTTCTAGCAGAAGGGATTCCATTTGGGCTCCACTAGTTCTTTGGAAGTTTTTTTTCTTTTTTGACAATATTCAATACGAATAGTCCTCCAAACATATGCTCCGTGTCTTTACATGAGTAAGTGAAACCCTAATCTTTATTCTTCCTCTTAAGAAAAAACTAAGTATTTAAAAGTAGGTCACAACATGGAACCCAGCAGATGTAAAACCACCTCAACAGTAACATTAGCCTGTAAATTCTTACCTCAACAAGAGGCCACTTCCAAAGTATCAGTGAGCACAATATTCCAAACACAGTATATGACTTACAGATGAAAAGACAAAATCCTAACATTCAGCCATACAAAAACACACGTCAACTTCTCTACGATACACGCTGTGGGTTTGAGAGAAGAGGAAGTCTGTGTGGAGATAAAGATATTTTTTAGTCTTTTCTTTTTTTGCAAAGCTGAAGCAGTTATTATTGTGGATGGTCCTCGAAGCTCAACCACAATCCCTGCGGCGAGGTCTTCAGTAAAGTTCAGTTCGGCCACCACATGGGCCTGAGTCTGACGGCTCAGACTGGAGAGGGGGAAGACGTAAGGCGAAGATTTGAACGTATGTACGAGCGATTATTAATTTGCCCCAGCCTAATCCAGAGGCAGGGGAGCTCGGGTGTTATTCCTCTTGGTGCAACAGAGAGGATCAACCAACATACGAGGAGGGAGAGGCAACATCGCTGGAGAAGTTTGAAAAAATGGTACACGCCCATGTAAACCCCAACCCTCAAAAAAGGTTCCCAAATTAAATTCGACATATCCAGTCCACGCTGTCGCATCGAAACTCCGTTTGGGGTGAAGGGTTCAGTTAAGGAAGATGGTTGCAGAAAGATCTGAGAAAGAGCAGAAGGAACACCTCTATCCAAAATAAGAAACTAGGCTGATTCTTCCCTGCACCATTTGGCCAGAAGCAGAGTCCATAGAAAGGATTAGAATGATCATGAGAATGGCTGTTATTGATATTAAGAGAGGGAATAGTTATGATGTCAGTAGGGAGCAAGATTGCATTATTTCCATGTGTTGGCTGCTTGGGAGATAGAGCGGGAGGGAATCATGTCCAGCAGGTACTCTCGCTGACGCTCAACAGCAGAGGTGGTCTTATGGGCAGACAGGCTGGGGTTCACATAGGCCATAGTCACACCTGTCGGGAAGAAAATAGCAGGGTCAGTGTACTGAAAAAAGAGCTGTTTAACATTTGTGTATGATCAAACATAACAGTATTTTGACTCATGGTGGGAAAAAAGTTAAAGGTCCCATGTCATGGCCATTGCTACTGATAGGGTATACTAAAAGACATTTATATTGTGCAATTTTCCAAACTCACATTGGTTTCTCATACAGCATCTATGTGTATTCACTCTCTGTCCTAAACGGCTTGTTGGAGCTCCTGCCCCCCCCCCCCTGTGAGCCCAGTGGCCGTCTGCGAGACAGCGAAACCAAGCCCAAAACACACACACACCCGCAGCCTGGCTGGGAGTTTGTGTGTGTGCCAAGGCTGAGTTCCGCTGTGTCTCGCCGACCCCACACCAGTGAGCCAGCCCAGAGTGTCCCGCTCCTCGCAGCAGCGAGCCTCGCAACGTCTCGCCGAGTGGCGTGTGTGAGGAAGTCCGAGGATTGGTCCAAACGTAACGGCTCCGCGGACGTAACGTAACGGCTCTATAGTTACGTCACTATACCCGAAATACGTCACTATACCCAAGAAGTGAACAATGGAAAAAGAGAAATCCCCAACGAGGCGTTCTCGGGCAGCATAGACACGTCTTCTCTGTGTTAGAGTTTTACTCCCTACAGGGTGTACTTTGAGGGTCTGTGACCCTGCAGACCGTTTACATGCAGAAAAAGCTACATAACACACAAGGGGACGGGTAATAACCAGAAAAGCATGACATGGGACCTTTAAAGAAAAAGGTTTGCTTTGAGCAAGATGAGAGAAATGTTTGACATATTTTTCACAGGTGATTACTTGCCAAGTTGCGTTTGAGGATACAAAAACCGATAAGAGCTACTCAGTATTACTAAAATGAAAAAACGAGAAGAGAAAAAGCAACTGTGGCACTGCCATGGAGAAATTACTCAATAAAAGGAGCAGAAAGTGAGAACTGGTGAAGAACTGTGTAACCTTGTCTCATGTTTATTTACCTGTGTTGCCCCCAGTCTGCTTCCTCCAATTAGCCACGTTGGCCTGGTTACTGCTCCCGGCGCTGACCTTACCCCCGTGCTGCATCGGGCGTGCTGCAGCGTGCTTTCCCGCCCTGCTGCCCAGCGCTGCTGCCGCCATGGCACTCTGCAGCTGAGAGGAGGAAGTGAAAGCGTGGGCCATTCCACGAGAGCTCATCGACTGGATGCCGTGTGACATGTGACCCTGTGTGGAGAGAAAGAGGGAGATGTGCTGTGTGTTGGTAGAGGATTTATTGACCATGCTGAAATTGTGTAGGAAAGGTACTTTTTCATCACCAAAACATTTAAAGACCATTCTAACCTGCTTCATGGAGTGGTGTCCAGCCACAGATCTGTGCTGCATGGCAGCCCGGACCTGCTTGTACTGCTGCGACACCAGCACCTCACTCTTGGAGAGTGAAGGAGAGGAGGTTTTAGAGGCAGAGGCGGAGGAGGCCGCCTGCTGGAGGATGCGCTGCTCGATCTCCTGCTCCTGTTGGAGAGCCTTAACGAAGGCCGCCTTCAGCCGACTGGTGTGCTCAGCCTTCAGGGCCTTCTTCTGATTGGCCGACATGCATTGGTCACAGAGGATGGTCCCAACCTTCTCCTTCCTCCAGCGGGAGGTAAAGTCTGTCTTACACTGGGCGCAGGTGTATGGCTCTTTGGGAATGGAGCTGGCAATGGCAGCAGCTGGGCCCATATTACCTATGAGAAAACAGAGAGCGTCTTTAGACTACTTTAATCCAGCATTGTAATACATGTGCCTAAAATATCTAAATAGAAAGATCTACCCACCCCTGCCGTGCATCTCCAGAAGTTTTTGCACCACCTCCTCCAGCCCCAACAGGTAGATAAACTCATTATTGGCTGCTGAAGGCAGGAAGTTGAACTCGGGGGCGGGCGGTTTAGGTGGAGGGATCTCCAGCAGCGTCTTCTCCAGCTGCTTACGCAGAGCAAGCTTAGCGGCCGCCTGCCTGCTGGCTGGAGAGTCATTGATGTTAGAGTTGGATGAGGCTGAAGAGCCTTTGAGGCTGGTTGGAGAGGCCTGGACACAAACAACAGAAAACACTTTAGCAACTACACAGAGCATGTCACTGCTATAGCTGATCGTATGCATGAGAGATATGAGAGATATGAAATATAACTTTTCCCTTTGCTTACAATAAAAAGATTAGTGTGCAATATTTTCTTGTGTATTGAATCCTCACCTGAGGGATGTTGACCATGATATTACTGTTGACCACATTAGCCACCCGAATGAGACCCTGCTGAATGATCCTCTGGCCCTGCATCTGGACATTGGGCACAGAAGCCCTGGGAGCCAGCAGGAGTGGGGGGGGGCCTGAGCCGCTGTGCTGATGCTGCTGCTGGCGTA
Source organism: Notothenia rossii (assembly GCF_949606895.1). Lineage (NCBI taxonomy): Eukaryota > Metazoa > Chordata > Actinopteri > Perciformes > Nototheniidae > Notothenia > Notothenia rossii. The sequence goes on along the minus strand of NC_136912.1, from coordinate 86,949,635 downwards.
GACTGGCTATCTGCTGGGGAGTAACCGCAAGATGCTGAGCGCAGCACAAAGAAGGAAACATCATGAAGGTCAAGTAAGGCAGAGACAAAGGAAGACATTCACAAAGATCTAGACTTCAAATCAAATGAAACTTTATTTGTAACTTTCAAACAAATGCACGGTTTAAAACCCCCTCACACTAACCTGGGCCCCTCTGACCAGGGGTGGCATGGAAATCTGAGAGTTGTGTTTGGACGGCATGTGTTGCCCACCCCGCACCAAAGGAGGAGGGATCACTGTGCCTGAGCTTCGACCTATCGCCTGTAAACACAACAATGCAAATATACCATGATGCTCAGTATTTCACTTTGTATGAGGTAGAAGGTAGAATGTATCATACATGTATACAGGCTTTACAATACAAGTCAAATCAGGAGATGTGGTAAGTACCTGGAGGGGTCCTTTGCTTGATATGAGGCTACCTCTCACCAGAGGAGGAGGAGTGGCTACAGAGCCCGAAGACTGAAAATATCAAGGTACATTATTAGTCTCTAGAGTTGTATGTACTTGAAGGAAAGAATACGCAGGGATGTTACAAGTCATTAATGATGTGAATTGTAAAACAACAAGAAAGCCTTGTTCTGTTTATGGCAGTTGTGTGTTCATGAAACCTGAAAAGACAACACTGATGGATCCATGAGCTCCAGTGACGATCATCCCTCTTACATCTACGTTCTGTTTACCTTCTGCACGTTGCTCTCCTTCTGAATCTGGCTCTGTCGTAGTTTCTTTAGCAGCACCAGCTTGGCCTCTTGGAGTCTGAGTTCCTCCTTCAGCTGTTTGATGATGCGCTCCCTCTCCTCAGGAGAACTCTTCTGTTGACACCATGTGAGATAGGAAAGGAGACAATTTGAAGCTGTCAGCAGGGAATTTAAAGAGGTCTTTTCAACAGCTAGTAAGAATGAAAACGTTAAAAGCCAGTAGATGAAATAAAACCAGAAGCTAAATGTAAATGTTGTATTTCTCACCATAAGTTTATCTGTGTCAGGTAAGCAGTGGCCATTCATGACAGGACTGGATGGCTCGTTGTCTGACAACACGATCACATCATCGGGCGATGGTGGCTGCCGCTCATTCTTAATGTCACTGAGGGTAGAACATGAAAAGAGACAGAAAACAATTATATTGAGAAGGTATTCAATCATTTGGTTAACACTTAACACTGTGTCCCGATTCAGTCCATTACACTTTCGTTACTATCGACTAACTTGTAGTTTTATCTTACATCCAGTAGATGGCAGTATATAATTATGATTTCATCGTTCCTGTTGAAGTGCAAATGTGCACTGGGACACACAAGAAGACAAGAACCAAGAGATCAATAATGGAGTAATGGCGGCAGGGGAAGATCGCAACAACCCATTATCTCTAGCGATAGGTAACATCAACGAGCAGACCTCCTCCTATCTCCTGACAGCACAGCCAGTCACAAAAACATGTAAAGAGAGGGCAAATGAACTGCTTTTTAGTTTTTGTATAGGTGGAAAAGGCTTAAAGCCTTCGATGAAATGTTAATGGGCTTTTCCTGAGGACTAAGGGGAACAAAGGCGACTAGTGGTGACGAGCTACATATGCATCAATCAGGAAAGGGGTGGAGATTAGAAGTAAAGGGTGGCTGTAATTTTACAGCGAGTGGATCATGGCGAAAGAATAGATCTGCCTCCATCACAGTGTGAGTCCTATCAGGTCCTGTGGGCTGTGCATGAGAAAATAGAAGTGGAGGCTGAGGTAAGGTAGGGAGTGTGATATGTCAGTATATGAGGGATAATGGCTTGGGTCCTAATGTGATGTTATGCAAACATGCAAAGAAGTTATATAATTGCTCAGACGCTGTCGAGCGAGAGCCTCCAGGGCTTCAAGCTTAGGCCCGGTTTAACACCCAGACAGGGCCTCACCCCTCCCTTGCCTCCGTGGTGAGGCCTGTGGCCTAGCCGGAGCAGCACAGCCTGGGCCTCGGCTCTGCCCTCGCTCCCAGCTGCCGACACTAGAGTCACAAGCTGAGCAGAGCGGAGGTCCGCTGGAGACGCAGGAGAGGGTGACAGTGAGGGGGAGGGGAATACATGGCCAGGAGCCAACCTATTGTGTACACTCTCTCACTCACTCAGTCACTACTTCACACACCCCTCCCCCATCCTTACTCACTTGTTCATCTTTTATACTCAAACTCACAGACTCAGTTCTTCACACTTTTTTTTTTTTCTTTAGCACGCTGCTATCTTCAGACACGCTTCTCTGCTACCAACACAACAGCTGTCTAACAGCTCCCCTCAACACACATCCTATGCTCAGTTCAACAAGGTCAACTATATGACAAAGAACATATTGTGAAAGCTTAGTCAGCTGAAATACTTATAGTTTTAGTAGAAACAACACAAACCATAAACATGTACTGCATTACACTACTTTGTCCAGCTGTTAAAAACTAAATGTCTCCCTGTTGATACTTACTTCCTGGAAAGTGCATTTTGCAAACACCACAGCACTTCAAGAGAGACTACCCTCCTAATCCACGGTGAAAACATGAACAAGCATCAGTTTCGCTCTGAGGCCTTATTTACATTCCTTACAAACGATATGGCAAATTATTATAAGTAGCATTACAGAGGATTGAAGAGCTTTATAATGTTAACATAAACCTAAGCGTGCCTTGCCGGATTTTGCCTCTGGTTGCTACTACTGTATGGGAAGAGCTTACACAAGCATCACAATGAAGTAGTTGGTTATGTAAGGTCCAGTATTTCTGCACGTCTCGGCCTCCCTGATAATGGCTTCCCACTGACCCCACTCTAGGATTGCTGATACAGTCATTATTAAGAGGAGTGGAATTCTCAAAGAAGACTAAGAGCCCTTTTAAGCCACGTAAGCTTAATGTTAATTGCTGGGCTATAAATAAGCAACAGGCCTGAAAAATGATGTGAATTACTGACATTTGGATGGCATTTATACAAACATAGCATGCAGGCGACTTAGTAAGGCAGCAATGCTTCTCTCCCGTGACTCTTTTCATACATGAACCCATTCATGATGTGTTCAGTAAGAGTGTCACTTTCAGAGATGTATCCAATTTGGTTTGACTTATATTTTATTGATTGGTTTACAAAGTTGGTCCACACAAACTAAGTCTTCTGCAAATAATAAAGTAATCACCCCGCAGCGAGTAAGCACACAAACATGCTGAGGGTTAATCAGGGGTCAAAGGTGACTCCACAAACAGGGCCGACACACTGAGCTAAATCACCTCTCTGTTCATTTTAACTGCCATCCCATCAGTGTGTGTATGCATTGCTCTACCAAACACGTCACATGACATCAGGCATTTCTCTGTGTGGTCATGTGACACACCCACCACCCCCCCTGGCCCCTCCTTCCTCCAACGGCTCCTTCCACTGTGGAAACCATGGCAACGGCCAGTTGGAACCAGTTTGTGACACGTAGCCTTCATTTTGTGTGAAGTGTGAGGCAGAGTTCAGGTGCTGCTGTGGGAGAAAATGGAGCCCGGGCCTCAGGAGCCTCAAACTTTTCAAAATGGGGCCAGGCTGCCGACAACCACACAGCGACTTCCTGTACGGCTTCTGTCAGACCACTTGCTGGTGCAAAGTTAGAGAAACCCGAAACGCCAACAGACTCATCTCCACTCACAACTATGCACTGCATGCAGGCGTGACATCAAGGCCTATAGAACATAAATAATCCTGGAGCAGCTTTTAAACAAACTTTTACGCAAAAATGCAGGAAAGTATTTGTCCTCGGCTGTAAGGCTGTGTGAAGTCCACAACACATCCTGTTCATTTAACCCATACCATGATCCAACATCAGTGAAGCATAACAAATCAAATGTACAGCAGCAAACTATTCTTTGGGTCTTATGTCCACACAGATATGAACTGGTTGGTAAGGAGATTATGCTCTATGTTGGCCAGCCTCAAATACTGACAAAGGCTTTATTGTGGACAAAGTGTTCTGACTATGCAGTACTGAGGCCAAGTGTACAGGAATAGAAGTACTGTTTAAGGTAAAGTGTTTACAGCATTCCTTTCAGGGTTGGCCACAGACTAATGACTCTGACAGCATAATGTAAACTGAATAATAATTATCTTTCTTATGACCAACAAGCTCTCAGTCCCCATGCACTGTAAAGCAATGCTTCTATTACTCCCAGAGTTCAAAAACTGATTTAACCCTTGATATTTTCCTCTTCTCACCTTTTAGATGTGCTCATATCAACAGGCATGTCTCCAGTCGGCACCTCCACCTTTATAGTGGCCTTCACTTCCCCAGCCTTTAGGATGCTGGTTGCTACTTTAGCATCCGGCTCAGTCAACTTGTTGTTTCCCTCAGCTTCAGATCCGACCAGGGCCAGGGGAGCTTCAGCTGCATCACCTTTCTCCAACTTTACCCGTTTACTGTCTATCTCCATGTCCTCCAGGGGCTCCTCTGGAGCATCAGGGTCCTTCTCCAGAGCCCGCTTTTGGCTGCGCGTTAGACGCACTGCCTCCTCTGACATGGCTGCTCTCACCCTGGGGAAAAGGAAGAGACATGGATACAGTTACACACAGAGCAAATACATTTGCAAAACAGAAAACAAGGTGAATAGACAATCTTGCGGCTATGTATGGATTCAACCTAGAAAACAGGGTGCAGGTTTGGACAGTTGATATCTATATAAAGATTAAGATGTAGGATAACCCAGCCTAATTCATTCATTCATGATCAGATTTTGTCTTGCGCGAAATATGTGTAAAGTACAGATGTGTTTGTTTTGTTACCATGATGCGTCCCCTGGATGGTAAATAATCATTGATGTTCATTGGATTAAACATTTTTCGACAGCAAGGTCTTTCTTGCTTTATTTCGATGATTAAACTACATTTGTTTTTATAATGTAGGATTATCCGGGGAAAGAATAGCAAACCTGAGACACAATGATAGTTTACTGCATCTTTTCAGCCGTTATTGTGTAACGCAGGATGCATGTCAAAACCAATGTCTAGTAATATGATAAAGGAAACAAGTGAAATGTAATGTAATGAAGTAGAAGCAGTGCCACCAGTACAAATAAAATAAAGATGTCAACAACAATGTGTTTATCTGGTTTCTATCCACTAAACCTAACAAACCAAACCACCTGCCATAACCCCAGTTTATGGTGGAACAAATCCTCCATAAAAAATACACTTTTATGTTTAGTCATGTACATGAACCGTGGCCATGTTTGATGGAACTGATATTCTGAGTGACAATCCTGAAATGTATAGGCATCGCCTCTTACTGCCAAGTGCCTGACCCAAATCGCACTCAGTTCAGTAACAGCAGGGGATAGAGAGCCACTTACATTTCTGGGGGGAACTTATTACACAGCAGAAAAGTAGCACCAAACAACAGTCACACAATGTAGGACATGCACTCATTGGAGAACAAGGCCCAACACAGTCTTGAATAAACATTTTCTTATAGTTCAAAATGTAATGCTTATAAACATTGTGCACAAGGATGAGCACATGAATATCCCAAAGAGATCTGTTGCGACAGCCTTATTATTAATCTGAGCTGAAAGCAAGTGCACATACACCATAATGTATTTGTTTGAGAAGGCTGACTCAAGGTCTTCCTAGTCCAACATGACGTAGCCAAAGCATCACATGACCTTATCCCAAAATTCCATGAGACAAAAAGCAGTTTCCCAGAAAACTGCTTCAAACTGGTCTGCAATTGAGGCGAAGCGCAGGTTTAACCCCTAGAGAGAGAGTGGCAGCAGGGAGGGAAAGAGACGGGAAGTCCAAAGGCACATCCCACACAGGGAGGGAAGGAGGAGGGAGGAGGAAACAAAATGAAGTCGGACATTCCAAAACGTCTCTACCAGACAACAGCGGGCGGACGCATCATGACATGATGACTAACCTCTGTGGCAGTCAGGAGTCAACAGCTGCTGGCAGGCATCCAAGACTTGTCATCCAAAAGCCACCTTTTGATATTTGATACGCATCACAAAACCAACATATTGGAAGGTTTCCTCTTTAATCATTTAAAGCTTCCAAGATTAAAAAGCCAAGCTCACCATAAGAATATAGAGTAGAGTCTGGTGTGTATGAAACAAAACCCTGAGTGAACTATAAAGTAAGGCGAGGGAATAAAACTGCTTTTGAAGTATTTTCAACAACTCTCTGTCTGCAGTAACGCTGCACATTGTACCAACACTTCACATCTCTGATTTCAGCCTAGGTTTCTTTTTTTAAATGCAGATTAAGACACAGGCATCCTTAGAACTTTTCAAGATGTTAAGATTCTAGCAGTTAATAAACCAACCAAGACAACCAAAGCAGCTACTATTGAGCTTGTATTGGTGTGCATGGAGCTTAAAATGAGCCCTGCTCTGGTACACAGCAAGGACAGATGTGCCCTGCTGTACCATCCCTGGACACAAAGGCTATCTATCTGCCAGAGATGACAGCCTGCGTGTGGGTGGGTTACTGGGTATATGTTCATGTCCATACACCGCACAAAGTGCTTCAGAACCCACTCTTTACTTTGTAAGATTGCTGAAAAAGTGGCTGCACATTGTTCCCGCTCTAATGATGTGCTGGTGAACCGTGTCAGGTCCAAAATGTCTGTAACCCTCTGGGACGATGCAGAGTCAGATCTGCACGTTACTATGGCGGCTGCAGTTGCTAGTTTCAGGTCTAGAGACACGTGGCTACTTCTGTCCCAGAAGAGATGGATAGCATCATGAATCCAGTGATTCAGATACACTGCTGCTAAGCAACAAGAGGAAGAACAAATGCAGTTGTTGTCCATGCATAGGTTGTGATTATGAGTGTTGTTTACACACTTGAGACTGACTGAAGGATCTCTGATGGATCTCTGTACTAGTCCTCCTTGTTGCATCACACTCAAGCCTTCAGTGAACCACCACTCACTGGAGCCCATTTTCTATTCAGCGCCTTGGGTTCTCTCGAGTGATTTAGGAGGTCATTCACAGCCTCCGGTTATAGAAGACTCGCACTAAGAGCTATGAAACCGTGAAGAACACAAAGAAACTGTAGAAGATATATCTAGAGCAGGGGATTCATAAATACTGTCAGTGTGCCAGAACTGACCCCACCCAGGAGTCCAATCCGGCCCACTGGATTACTTTGCATAGTGTGAAAATCACAGAGAAGTCATAAATTCCAATTTTTCATTGGAAAGGCTAGTAAGTGCCAGGTTTTCTGAGCAAGTTAACAGTGAGCAGCCTTCTTTGTGTAAAAATAAGCTTTTCAGTAGATTTTCTACCATGACCAGACTACCGAATGTAGTGTAATCAGCAGCTTTTTGACAAATGAACCTGTATCAAGCGGCCGTCCATCTACAAACAATATCGGTAAAACCCTATTGATAAAGGCATAGCTAATAGTTTTTTTATTTTGAAAATGTTATTTAAATTCAAGGGACCACTTACTCAATAGTTTCATTTAATTTAGTGTGATTCAGCATGACTAAATACTGGGTGTGACTCTATGGAGAGTTCAAATAATTCCAACACTCGAAAATCTGTATAAATGGCAAAGAAGGAAAGTAATGTCTTGTTGTTCGGTTTCAAATAAATGAATATTTCCTTTGTGGATTAATGGGGAAATGTACTTTTTGGTTTCTCAAGACATCTCAGGAAGTGTATTCATCTTGTGAAACATTGTTACCCTTCTAGTGCTTTACACTAAAAGGGAAACATTTGGAGGCGTTGTTATTTGTAAGTTATTTAGCAATGGTGTTATTGGTCAGGAGCACTTAGGATTAAATTGGGCTGTATGTAAATCAGTCTATGTCTTTCACAGTGACACCTGAGAGGATTGGAGTGCAGGCATCGGGACTTTAAGCCGCCAGGTGCTGAGATAATGTTGAACTGAGACACTGCTCAGAGTATTTGTGATGACAGGAGATGACGTAGGGACAAACAAATATAACACAGGTCTATGAGCCAAAATTAAAACTCATTATGATGGAGACAAAGTCACTCTCTCTGTCCAAGTTGAGCCAGGAAGGGCAACGAGACAAAATGCCCTTGCTGCAAAGTTAAGTATTCAGATTATTTGTGTTTTATTTTGAGACACATTTTCTATGCTCGTGAATTTGCCAGCAAACATGAGGTCATCAATACAATTAGCCAATAAACACACATTTTCTTGGGAACACACTCAATTTCCTTGGACCCAATTTAGTTGGAAACAAGACAGCAGGAATTTATATACTATGGTCAGTAGGGTGGTCCTTAACAATTGAAAGTCGGAAAGTCTAAGCTCCAACCAGCTTCACCCTTGAAAAAGAGATCTTTTGATCTCAAGGGGCTTTCACCTGGTTAAATAAATGCTACAAACAACCCCCAAAGTGCATTCTATTAGTTGAGGAAGTTCTACTGTGAGAAATTATTTACACAGTGACATTTGTTCTCTGCTTGTAACCCATCCTAGTCCCAGGAGTCTAGTACTAGGAGCAGTGGGCAGCTATTGTACAGCGCCCGGGGAGCAATGGGAGTGGGGGGGTAGGGGGTTGTCTGGTGCCTTGCTCAAGGGCACCACGGCAGGGCCTAGGAGCAGGGCTGTACAATTAATTGTATATTAATCTCGATTACAATTTTGGCTTGCAACGATTACGAAAACAACGTAATCGAAATAAAACGATTATTATTTTATTTTTAAAAAAAGAAAAAATGTAATTATTTTAAAAAAAAAGAAAGTATTATACTTAAAGTTCAGGGTAATCAACTGTTAAAAACACGCTGTTCAAATGTTTCAATAAATTGATATTGTCAAAGTAAATGGATAATCGTTTTTAATAATCGTGATTATGATTTTTGCCATAATCGCACAACCCTACCCCGGAGGTGAACTTGGACCTCTCCAAGGAACAGTCCACACTCCATATTTGAAGTCTGTTCGGGGACTTGAACCAGCGACCCTACGGCTCACAGTCCCCTATTTCAAATCCCATAACACAATTACTAAATCAGCATACTATCACCTGAAAAACATAGCCAGACTTAGAACATTAATGTCTCAACAAGACCTTGAAAAACTAGTTCACGCATTTGTTTTTAGCAGGCTTGATTACTGTAATAGTGTATTTACAGGTCTTTGTAAAAAATCGGTTAAAAAACTACAACTAATCCAGAACGCCGCTGCCAGAGTCCTGACCAAACAAAAAGAGTAGAACACATCACCCCAGTACTCAGATCTCTGCACTGGCTATCAGTAGCTTACAGAATCGATTTTTAAATGATATTGCTAACTTATAAAGCATTAAATGGTTCGGGACCCCAATATATGTCTGACATGCTGCCCCGTTACGAGCCCCCCAGAGCTCTGAGATCATCGGGGGCGGGCTTACTCATTGTTCCCCGGCTCAGAACCAAACACCCCGAAGCTGCTTTTAGTTTTTATGCTCCCCACAAACGGAACACATTTCTAGAAAACCTGAGGTCTTCACCAACACGGAGTTCTTTTAAGTCGAGGCTAAAAACACTACTTTTTAGAGCTGCTTACCCAGAAGCCTTTGAACTTGTTTTAGCACCTACCGTATTTACAATGTTGTTTCTAAACTATTTTGTATCTCATTAATGCATTGTTTTTATTAATCTGTTATTCCATTATGTTTATTTATTGTGTTCCTCTCCGTTCTCTTACTATTATGTGTTAATGATCATTTAAAGCACTTTGAATTGCCTCTGCGTCTGAAATGTGCTATAAATAAACGTACCTTACCTTACTGACTGAGCCCCTACTGACTGAGCTAATGCCACACTTAGTTCCTATTTGTATTCATTGCAATGATGGCATTAAACAGTATCTGAATCTGAATAAAACACTGTTGTTGTTATGTGGTATAAGCTAACATTTTGGGCACTTGTTTTCAAGATTGTTTTTATTCATTTTCATTTTAATCCTTATAAACTATTTATTCCCAGATAAAAAGCGTCTCTCTGGGATCCTCAGGGTGAAACTTCAAGGTCGATGATGGAGGGGTAAATGTTGTTAGATTAAGGAAGAAATTCACCAGGAGAGTTTTCTCGACTAATAGAATGAATTCTGGGGGTTGGAGTTTAGACTTTCAATTTTTAATGACCACCCTAATGGCCAGGCAATCAACTGAGAACAAATCCTGAATCAATCACTGCTAGTAGCGTTCCTGCCAGTTCCAATGATCCATTCATCCAGCTTGTAAAGCCAAATGAAAGTGACACTACAATCTCACAAACAAGCCAAACTTGTCCATCAACAAGTCCATCGGGAGATACTTGGAAGGAACTGGTCGACCAAAACCTCGCTGTCTCAGACTCAGAAACCCAGGGTTGCAGTTTATCCCACTATTGTCCACAATAGATGATCAGAAGGCCAGTTCAAACCTTCCAGCCTTATCACATTACTGTTCTTTGATTTACAATACACATGTCCCATGTACTCAGTCCGGTTCAGATTAAAGGAATTTCAAAATGATTACTTTTAGATCAGGTTCAAATATGACCTGCTCCCAAAAAAATAAATGCTGTTGATTTTGCTGTAGGTGTGTCACATTTGATTTGCATGGCATGCTTCCTGTTTTTGGTACAAGCACCTTGAAACAAAAAAAAGATGAACTGTCACTATAAACCTGCACATATCTGGGTGCCGCATTCAAAAAGAATTCTCTATAGTATGTCGTTGTGGTTGCTACATACAACATGAACACAAATGGCGAGAGGATGATGGTAGGAGATAGAGCCAGTGACTAGTGATCTGTTCCTCTCAGGAGACTATAGAGAAGAGTGTACATCATTTTCAACAGAGTAAAACAAGCCTAAGGGCAGAGCAGATCTTAGATCAAAACAAAAGGCCTATTTAGATCAATCTTAAACAAATATGAATAAAAAAGGTCTGTGCTAAGCTGCACGATTTTCAGTAACACAGCCTCAAAGAAGGCTAGCTCCGATCAATGCATTTAGAACATTTGCATTTTTCTGTAAGGGTTGTATAAACCGATAGATGCAAATAATCTCCCATGCATGTCTGTAGTACGGCAGAATGAAGGTGCAATTGCCTGAAGACAAATGGAAATCGTGTGATCTGAACTGACACTACAGGTTTTATTCTCCGGCGCTCTCCTTTTGTGTCCGGTAGTTCATAGAGTGCAGATCAATGGAAACGGCTCATCCCTCAGGTACAGGCAGCCTCTCATCTGCTGCACTGTAATGATCTCCCCACTGGGATTGGACCCAGCCAGCCAACACATTAACAGCCTTTTTAAAAATACTGAGGCTTTTCAAGTGTGTCTTTAGGGTTCAATAAGAGGGGAAACAACAATTATAATTTCCAATACAAGTATGGATTATTATTGCCCAATAAAAGACAGCAAAGAGACACCTATTTTTTTTGTGTGGCTTTGTGTGGCTTGTCTTTGTAAAATGTAAAAGCTATGGCTAAAGACATGACAATCTTACATTCGGGGGGGTTACTTACTACTCGTCGCCATAAAGGTAACTCCTAACACTTTACATAAGTCTTATCGTAGTTATCCAATACGCTTTTTCAATTCCAAAATCATTTCAGGTTGTCAGAGAGTAAAGACTTTTTCCTTTGGGATATTATCTTAATAGAGAAAAAATACCTGACTACCTATGCTAATCTGTGTTCACCAAGCTAGGAGTGGGGGCAGGGAGCCAGCTGAGATGGTGCCATGGTTGGGGGAGGGAGAAGGGTGCAGAGCGCATGTGGTTAGCTGAGCCATAATCTAACTGTACCCAAGTGAAAAATACTCTTCCTTGTCTTCCTTGTCTTCCCTCTCTCTCTCTTTCATTTGCTCACTCTTCTTCCTACCCTCAACCCCTCCCTGCCTCACACACTCCCCTCGTCCTCCTCACTTGTTCTGTTGTAGGCTCGGCCAGCCCAGAGTGTGTGTGCGAGTGTGTGTGCCCCTACTGGTTGTGTCCCGAACGCCAAGGGTTAAACCCCTGCCATTTTAACGCCACTGACAGATCAGACCATTAGGGTGTTACCTAACAAAATGGAAGCCTTTAACCCTGAATCTGCCAGGCCGCCTGTGTGTGTGTTCCTGTGTGTGTGTTTGTGTGTGTGTTTGTAAGAGAGAGCCCGAGCCACGCAGAGTGTATGTATGTGTGCGCATGTCTCCACCTGGATTCTCCCTCAGCAACGTGACAACAGCATTAAGTTCAGGAAGTGCAAACCAGACTTTTATACGTGAGCACACAAGAATGCGCAACCATATTGCCGCATTAAAAACAACTATTGCTTTGGTTGTTTTTAAACACAGAGACACACTGATGTACGGACCCTTATAACAGATGACTAACATACAAATAAGAAAACCTTTATAACTTCCCACATCTCTTCGGGAGTTGGCAAGCACACATAAACACACATGTGCAATGCACAAAACCCGTACGTAGATCTTTTTTAAGTAACCACCTGACCTTAAAATGACATTAGAAATGTCCAAATGATGACATTGTAAAGCATTTTAACATCTTAGGTCAACCTTCTGTCGTGCTTTTCAGTAGCATCAAATCACTGGATACATTTTTTAAACCACAAATGTTTACTCGCTATAATAAAAAGGAACGGCTAAATGTTTTCTAAAACCGTAGACAGGGATAATCTCCAATTTCAGCCAAATTGCTTCCAAATGGTTACTCCATGATCATGTAAAACCAGAAGCCCATACCCACAAACAGATTGAAGTGCCAGGACACATGCAGAAAGCTATCGGATTACATTTCTCAGAAATGTATGGTAGGAGGAAGTGACCAGAGGGAAAAAAAAGCTTAAAGGGTGTAAAGCAATAAAGCGTACCACTCAAGGCCACTAGGAGATGGGTTTGTCGCCAATAGAAGTTGCAAAAGAGCATACCACACAATACAAGCGGCACATTTTGAATTGAATTGGCAATCTTTAATTGGGATTGATTGCACATTTTGTACACATTTAAATCAAAAGAAATAGAACATTCTTCACTCCAATTTGAGGCTTCTTTGGAGTTTGTCGCTAGTGAGTGATCTGGACCACCAATCCCAAACATTAGTCATAGACCAGAACCTGTAAATGAGCGAAGAACAGGATAAAACAGGATTCAACCCCTTCCCCTGCATGGCTCTTAGCCTAGACTCCAGGTCCGCAATATCAATGTCATGTGACAATATTGCATTATGTTTTATGAATTGATCATTTATGTGATCAATCCATCAAAAAGACAGACATACAAACTTAAAATCACCTTAAAACACAGATCTCAGATGTAAAGAATAGTGGTAATCGAACATAATAATATGCAGGATATATGCAGGAATCCTGAAGTCAAATGTAACACCTTTTTTTAAGACCCTTCCCATACATTTTAAGACCTCATTGCCACTTTGAGTTTTAACCGGTTACCTTGGTGACACACTTTACCTCACATTGACTATATACAGTATTGATTGTCCTTCCTCCTTATCTTCCAACCATTTGGACTCAAACTTGCATTTCCCCATAATGATGTTGCTTAACAACGGACCTTCGCGTGCTATCAAGCAGTGAGCGTGCGATGTCCTGTTCAGATGACGTCAAATCCAACGGGATGCCATAAATAAACTACACAGAATCACACTACACACCTACGCAATGATTACATTCAGGTACACTGTAGAATACAACCTCTTTGGACAATTGATATACTTATTGAAAACAAGCTACAACATTTAATACCTTGGAAAATGCCGTTTAATACTTTTTAATGGCCTTAATTTTCTCTAAATTGATTTATCAACTTTTAATACTTTTCAAGACCCCGCGGACACCCTGATATGGTATAGGCAAACAACAACCTCCACTCAAAAAGAAAATCCTCAATCAACAATTCAGCACACAGAAAGACTTGCCATGCCACATTGTTCACTAGTAAGCCCTCGGCAACTAAGCATTTCCTAAGAATAATTAAAATGAGGGACTATATAAGTTCCAATTAATGAATGATTCATTTGGATAATGTGCTGTAACCTGCTAGGTTTGTTAAGGAAATTGGCAAAGATAGGCAAAGTAAAACCTGTACAATGGAGCATCATTTTCACAAGACCTCAAGGGCATCTTGTTAATAATGAAGAAGAGATCAAAACGGTTTACTTGGTAATGGTCTAGGATCATGGCTTTTAACCTTCTTAAGTGCTGCATCTAAGGGGCAAGGAGTCTAGCAAGCAGTACAGTATAGCAGTTTAGCCAGCAATTAAATGCTGAAAATTGATTTACATTTTTTTATTACAGTCTTCTAGATTGACAAAACACAGGACAGAGAGAGAAGTCGGCTATTCAGTTAGTAGACAAGTATTAGTATTCATGGTAATCAATGCATAAAACCTGATAATCATTTTACAAATAAGCAAGTCTTCCTTCTCAGCATCATTACTGTTTTGAAAATGTATCATAAGGATTTACCGGTTTACATTCTTAAAGAGTGTTTTACACCAGTTAATCTTTTTCCAACTACATTGAGGGCAGTCAAATATTTGGTCAAATCCTTTGTCTTGCAAACTTTGGAGGCTGGGGGGTTTGATATGTGGAAACAATCTAACTTTGTTTGTTATGACATTGCCATCACAATTTATCTCTTAAAAAGATCAACTTTTGCACTCTAAGCTGTGAAACATAAGTAGTGTAAACGTGTCCAAATGTGGCTGTAACCACGGTTACTTCTGCTCCAGCTGAACTTAAAAATTGGTATCATACATTTAATGTACTTTCCCTTACGCTCATAAACACAATGTGTAGTCTTAACAATACTCCACCCAGAGTTTAATCTTTGAAGTACCAAACACCTTCCCTTTGTAGACGTGAAGGGGGTTTCCAACAGTAACTAAATGGTGATCAGTTTCTCAAAACAACAGTCTAACCAAATCCAGCACCAACTCACAGACCAATCCAGCCCTAAAATTCTCCAACGAAAGTATAGAATAGTTTTGTTTGAAAATGTTACACGTTGCAGAAACTGTTTTAATACAACAATGCCACCTGAGCTGGCAAGACTGATTAACAGTGCAGTCCAGTATCTGCTCTTACTCTCCAGTAGTAAACAACTCAGTGCTTCCATTTCTGTGGGCAATGAAACAAGTCAGATTAGCCTTCGCCTGGTTGTCGCTCGCATCGCATCAAGTTTGCATCAAGTTGAGCTTTTCTCTCCTATCCCCTGTAGTGCCACTGAAGGCCTTTGGAGTCTCTGTAGCATTGCAGGCGATGCTGGGCTGAAACACTGGGTCACATTTACAATGACTGCTATCTTATTGCTCTCTTAGCTATTGACTCTGTATGAGTGAATGGCTCGTAGGGTTAAATAACTGCTACTGCAAGCACTTTTTGTCCCCCCTCAAAACAGTGGCGCAGACAAAGGGTTATTTGCCAGCAGTGGTTTGAGATGTTAATTTAAAAATATGTTTTTTTTAAATGTCCATTCACCAATTGAATCCACTGCAACTCACAGAAGCAAAAGTGACAAACTTTCAGATCTCAATTATCGCCCCAAACATTCACTCTTTACTCTTAAAACACCGCAAAATGTTACAAATGATGACAGTATTTCTTGTAACAATGATGAACACATGAATTCTTGGGAGACTTACGGCCCGTCCACACGGCGGCGTGCGTTGAAGCTTCTGCCCATTCACTGTGAATGGGGTGACGTCACGCTTTGCCGAACTGCACTGTGGGAGCGTTGCTTCGCTTTATTTCTTTATTTCATATGCCAGTACAAGCTCTAGCCAATCAAACCGCATGCTTGTGCGTCCGGGGCGGGAGATTCATGTGATTGGTCATTGGTCGAGTTTCAGACAAGCTCACCGGCTAACCGCCGTGTGGACGCTGCGTCATGCTTGTCTTTTAATATGAAGACCAAAAAAAAAAAAAAAAGGGAACCAAAACATCTTCACTAAATTTCTCTGGAAAAAAAAAAAAAAAAAGAGCCTAAACAAAAACACAGGGCAATCTCTTAACAAGCAACATAGCGTCTTACTTTTTAAATCAAGGTAAATTCATTTGTCTAATTTTTTTATACCGCACACTTGGTCAACAGGTGGCTATTTACCAAAGGATAACTCCTAAAATCGGAGCGATAACAAGTACGGGAATTATGGTTGTGGCTTTGGACTAGTTCAAGGTTCAAGGTTCTTTATTGTCAAGCTAAAATAGCTACAGTAATTATGTCGTTGAAAATCTTCGGTCACAGGCTTCTCCAACAATGCAACACAATAATACAGATAAGCAGACAATATTAAAACAATATTAAAGTAAATAAACACGAACAAAATACGAAAAAGAGCAGAGTTGGAGAGAGCCAAAGACAATGCGGCCATCTTCACCGGCGCATCTTCTGTGTGAGTCTGAACTCAAAATATGTTTGACGTAAAATAAAAAATGCTTAACTTCACTCCATGCATGTACCTCTAACTATTTTAGAAAGGCTGGTCACAAACTGTAAACACACATGCTATAGTTCATATGAAGTCCAACAGGATAAACAAGAAATTGTTCCGTCAGTCAAACATTGGAGGATTGCTCTGCTCAAGCTTATATAATTGCCCAAGGCTTTTGGGTGGGACCCTGTGGCCAATACGACTACTCCTGTCCTCTTCAATCTGATGCACTAAACTGATAGAACAAAGACAATGATATAGTTCTATTTTTGAGAGTCAATGCATTTTTCTAACCCTCTGTTTTTCCACTATCACAAGGGTCCAAGCTGTATGACTATCTCTCCCTCCCTATTCTCTGCCCCTTTTCCTCGCTTTTTACTCAGGCTTCTCTATGTTGAACTATCAGCCGTCCTGGGACCCCTATTTTTCCCGTGACTGTGGTCACCTCATTCCAGATGTTTTGGATTGGGATCTTCATCCTTTGGGGATTCAGCCTCATTTTGAGTCTCTCTCTTCTATGTGCTAAAGGCCATGTCTCACCCCCCCTCTATGTGCTTGTTTCCGTTCTCCTATCTTTTAGAATGGTGTTCTTGAGTTTTGCATGTCTTTCCTTCATGTTTCAACCAGACTAAAGCATCATATTACTTTCAATACTTAAGGGAAAAGTCTATCTAAAAAATATATTATAACTTAAAGAATTCAGCTCAGTGTAGCCAGCTTCGCTATAAAGCCTTTTTTATGATCGCAAAGCTGGTCGATATGTGACATGCTTTACTGGTTGCATTTCCTGTTAACCTTTTCACAATGACTGGGCTCACACCTCCGACCAAACTAACTGCTGTAGTAAAACTGTGTCCGACAGTGGGCTACTCAGAGACTATTGTGACAAAAACACAGCCATATGTGGATGGATGCAAGCAACTACAGCTATGCCTTACTAATCAGATATTTATAACACATATTAGGTCTCAAAATGGTGGTTAATCAATAGAATAGGTCAGAAACTAAGAATATTGTGAGGTATGTTTCTTTGGGGGGGAACATTTACTGTTGGGCCATGTTTGTGTAAAACAGATGTGCTTATATCTCACACCTTCACGAATGATTTCCTGACGAGACCAACAAAAACAATGGTGCTAGTTAATCTAGTTAAATTCAGATATATAAGAAGAATCACAATGTTATGAATAGGATCTAAACGTTGACCATGCTTTACATGTATGCGTAACATAAGGGTTTAACTATACAAGAAGGAAGGACAGGAAGAACATGAAAATGCCATACTATATAATATAACCATAACAAACGTGACAAGGGCAACAACGAGCAACCTTTGATCCTGTGACAAGCTAAACTACCATTGGTTGGTGGAAAATACAGATGTATTATGTTAATTTTTCAGCCCTGATACAGCAGAATAGTAGTGGATATCGAGTCCTGCCTGTCAGGTCATATCACTCTCGGAAGGGTATGTCATCAGAGGCACCCCTTCTCAGGCTATTCCAAGGGCCGATCATAAAATGCAAAGCGACATGTGTCCCCCATCCCTAGCCAAGGGTGCCAACTGTCTGCTTGCTCTAAAAAGGAGGGCACTTGCTAGGCAGAGGTAGTGACACAGACACTATTGTTTGTGTTAAACACTTTAAAAGACAGGTGAATAAAAAAACGGACCTGAAGTGAGCACTCAAGCAACATGACCCCCCTAGCTGTAAAGGATGTGACTGCCTTGAAAAAAACATCAAAGGCTAAGCCCAGAGTCATTACAAGACTTTATAATATACACACATCTCACAAGTTATAGATCCCTCAATTAACAGAAACGGTTTCATATCACAGGAATGCCTTCAGATGGTTGACTCCCACGAACAGTATATGTAGAAATAAAACATACACGTTGACCCCTCATTACATACATAATAAGGTGTTTAATTGTATCTCAAATACAAATAATGCTATTCTGGTGAAAATGCAAAGTAGGCGTTTTGTTGTCTAGTCTGGCGTGGGTGATAGCTCCTACCCCGTCGTGGACAGACAGACACACACCCTGACGGAGGCAACACCGTCCACCATTACGCCTCCATAAAAAGGCTGTTCATGGTTGAGCTAATCTGACAAAGTTGTGAGATCAATGGCTCATGAAGCCATAATCAAACCCATCCGCAGCTCGGAACACTCGGCGAAGAAAAACTCAATGACAATACTGGTTTATGATGTTCTTAAACTTCAGTGACCCAACTTTGCCCAAAGGAAAAGCTACCTTTTTTTCCAAAAAACCAATCAACAACAACAAGCTATCTCATGCTAACGTTAACTTGGCTTGCCAACAACAACCTGTCCATCTGTCCGGCTACAAAACCAGCGGCTTACTAACGCGAGCTTACTGCCCTATTGTGGTTATGAACTATTAGAGAGGTTACAATTAAGTATGTCACTGAACACTAAGAGCACATTTGCCTTTAAATGTGATTCTAGATATTATAATATTTCGATGTCTGCACGCGTCCAAATAGCGATACACGAGAGACAATGAAATCGACCCCATCTCAGTCAGATGCTAGTATTAGCATCTAGCTAAGCTATCATGCTAACGCCAGCTCCCTGGACACTCGCTTTTTTTATTCAATATTCAAAGGTTTTATTGTCATAAGCACAGTAGCTTCATTGTGGTCATGGCAAGGGGAATAGAAAGGCTCCTTCAACAATGCAACATACATATATATGAGACATAAAACATTAACAAAAATAGTGCAAGCAGGACAGAACAGAAATAAAATAGTGCAAGAGAATGATGAAAGTGACCAATTTGCAGGTAAGAAGTTAACTACATACATGTAAAACATAATAAGATGAGCAAATAATAAATAATAAAGCGTTAATTACATAGACATATCCCCTTTTTATCTCAGAGTTCTGTAGCTTCATTATGGTTTTAACATGTAAAAACTTACATTGTATCATATTATCGGTCCATCCCAGTATAATGTTTTCCCGGGGAAGTTTGTTTAAAATATTCCTCCACTTGTTTATTAAGAGTCGGTTTGTTCCTCTGCTCGGTTCGGTGTATGTGTGTAACGTTAGACACACACACTGTGGACATAGCACGTTAGCTTAGATCAAGCTATGCTAGCTAGCCTAACTTACGTTAGCCTGTGCTAACACCGAAAGAGAAACTTCCATTCTTCGTCATAATTTAATTGAAAATTAAAATATTGGATTAGTCGATTTGATAATTAAATACTTTAACTTACGAAGTCTGGGAGGAGCTTGACCGAGTTTCCCCCCGCGATTTTCAGATGTTTGATGTTAGTATTACGCTGGCTTCAGTGTAAAAATCCCGGGGATCCCCTCTCTTCTGTCCGCTGCCACTCCGGTTGCCAGATAATGAGCCACCACAGGCGGCGTCATGCTGCGTTCATACACACCTCGGAAATGTTAAGTTCCCAAGTGCTGCCATAGAATGACAGTGCTGCGTTTTGGGACAGTAAAGGCAGTGAATAAAATGCTAAACTCATGCGTGATTCAAATTCAATTATGATAACATCATGACCTATTGTACTAATTGAATTGTATTGCATTTTATTATGACTGTGTGGCAATAATGTGCTTGTTTGGGATAGAAGTCTGTAGGCATATGTGAGGTAGGCCTACAACAAGACATTAGAATTATGAAATCAAATATTTTTATGCTGAAGCATAGGGTGATTAATTGTTCTCATTTAAACTTCTTACAATCTTTACCAAGAAACTTCAACCTATATAAAAAAAAATAAACATACATAAAAATTAATGTATCAATGTGACCCTTTTGTTTTAGATATTTACAGATCATAAGTAAAATGTCTATGTGAGTTCCTGCATTATTGACAGTCCAAATTATCAAATGTGTGTACTTTCATTACAACACTTGCATTTGCAAAAATAAATTAACCATGGTACTATCTTCATCTTGTGAGTATTATCTTGGCATATGTGTACAAGCTGTATTTGTCATGAAGCTTCTTTGTGTGCACAAGTCTCTGGGTTTCTACATGCATATGAGCATAGGCACCTTTATTCTGGTCCTCTGTTGTATTTCTTGTGTAACACTGTAAACCAATTTTAAACTATTCCATAACAACACCTAGAGTAATAGATAATGATTCTGAATGTATAAATGTATGAGATCATCACATGGGATGACAGTTGCGGCAGAACAGAACTATTGGTTAAAAGGTAGACTTTTTCTTGGATCTGAATGGCCGCTTCGTCTTAATCATTATGTGACCACAGAGGACCCTGTATAAGCTTCACGATCAACATAAAACATACTTCAAACTATTGCTGGATAAGAAGAATACCAAAGTAGCCCCTCCACCTTCCTGTTTTTCCTTTTCCTATTCTGAATTGTTGTCCTTGGGGTGTACCTGGTGAGTCTGCTCCTGAAGTCTACCTATGGACACAACAGCATGCTGGCATATGGCTGGACTAACTAGCTAAACATGTCAGACCAAAGCGTGTAATCTGGTGTTGCTGTGGAAATTCCTGTGGTTGTCCCCACTAACTGAGAGCCACCTATTATTCTTGGCTAATTGCAGAACCTTGCAAGTGGAGAGAGTCCTTAAAGTGTCTCAGGCTTATTCTATCTGCTCTATGGGACCGGCTATAATGTAAAGGAGGCCTAAGAGCTGCAGCCTTCTTCTTTTTGTCTGTCACCTTTACACCATATTTTAGAATTGCGGGAAGAAGATGGACCAAGATATTATTGTCAACTGGGACAGCTCAACAATGATTCATAATAAGCACAATCCTGTTCAAACCTGTTTTGTTTCTACAGTTTTAACCCCACAGTATACAAAAACCCGCTGAGTGTGTAGACTTTTTTTACTATTATTATATTTTAGTGAAACACAAGCCGTGAATAGATTGTTAAACCCACTTTAAACTAAATTAATCACATTACATATTGCTTTTGAAAGTTGATAGTTTTGAAGAACCACAACATTTTTATGTTTGTATTTTGGTGGTGCAAAAGCCACATAGATGTTAACATTGAACAGGCATTCTCATGTATCTTTCTTATGAAAATCCTTTCTTGTTGTTTAATGTTGGTATTTTGGCCAAAAAATTTGATGCAGATAAAGTTGAACCGCATATCTTTTCTTGAGGAGCCTAAGCAGTGCAATATCATGCATGAAAACACATAGGAAAACTCACACACATGTCAAACTCAAGGCCCGGGGGCCAAATCCGGCCCTTGGTAGAGTTAATTTCGGTCAGCAGGATAGTTTCTAATTACTATTAGATCTGGCCCGCCGGTATATTGCACGCACACCTTCACTCAATCCTGAGGGTTTCCTCAGGCTCAGAGCCTGACCCCAAACATCATGCACTTGCACCCAAGACGAGATGCCAAGTATCTGGCTTAAACTAGCATCACAGAGCAGCAAACTGAGTTTCAATGGATGTTTCCTTTTGCACTTTTTTTCTTGCGACAACAGGGCATGTTTGTTTTTTTCTTTGAGTGAAATCGTTTTTATTAAGCTGTTGTTGGCCTGTGGAAAAATGTAATCATAAGGAATGACTCCAGAAAAGCTGCATAATGCCATAAGAAATGCAACTGATTAATGTTGTTTGTATAGGCAATAATTTAAGCTTTGTTAGTTCCAGGTTTGATATGTGCAATAAGTTCATTTCAATAAGTTTTGCAATAAACATTGAACCAGTCCGGCCCTCGAATAGTACCGATTTATTTTTATTTTGGCCCACCCACTGTGTATTTGAGTTTGACACAGCAGGTGGTGCTAGGCTAGCACCACCTGCTGTCTACTTATAAAACATGCCTACCACTCACGATTCAATTCAATTTCTTCCTATTGTTTTGCCTGCTGATGTGTTAGACTTCAGTGATATGACAATTCATGTTTGGCTCTAATACAAATAATAATTAAGCATCACTACCCATGCACTGAATGGATTGACAAACAAGCTAAACAACTCTTAATTTAATAGTATAATGTAGACTATATGAAATGAAATCAGCCCATTACACATTTTCAATCTTATTTTTATTGGAAAATTATTGAAAACAATGTAAGCATTAAAAACATATGCATTGGATAGAATATGGCTAGTACTCAAGCTAAACTGTGTTCTTACAGAGTGCCTCAAATACCAAGCATCCAGATTTCTACATAGGATAGCTAAAAATACATATCACACTTTACTAAATTGACTTTATAAAATGTCACTGTACAATAAAGGTTCAACGAGTGGCAAATCTATACAAACATACTGTAAAGAAACCATTTAGTAGAACTATCAAGACAAATTAAAATATAACAAAATAAAATAAATTTGCATTTTTGAATATCTGAAGAATACCGCAAGCTCCAAAAGGCTAAACCTGATTTGTAAAAATGAATACAACAGGGACATCGTATAATATGGAAGTTCGAAAAAAATCTGGTAAATGTGTTGCTTTAAAGGGTTTGTGGCAACCCCAAGCCACCAAATGATATACAACTCAGAAATATTTAAACATTGGAGGCGTATTCTGGTCCAAAAAGGAACTGCACAGTGAATTGTGCACCATCTAATACAATGTACAAATTCATATTCAATTCATATCATGAAACCTTTCAATTGATTATTGTGTGAAAATATATTACAAGAGGTCACTATTCTTCCTACTATGGATTTTGTGCAAAAAAAAAAAAAAAAAATCAACCAAAACAAAATGTATTGTTAGCAACCCAGGTCAAAAACTGTTGTACAGGGAGTCCAAATCAGTTACTTCCATGCATGAAAAAAACAAAAAGGATCCATACAAAAAAGGCAAGGTGTAAAATATTTACCAACAGGTACAAAAATATTAACATGAATAAATTAATTTCATCTACATTTCTTTACTGCCCTCAATCTACCCTCTTCTCTTTCCAACAAATGGAAAAAGAAACCTGGCAAACGTAGCGAAGGCTTCTCTTTATCTGAGGCGAAGAAGCTCTTCCTCCGTCGCTGTGTGTCCTCCACCACTCTGATCAAGAGCCCACACCTGCCCTGCATCCATGGCGTCAAGAAGTGTGAAATACATGTATAACAGAAGTTGTAACTGCTTTACAACAAATAAAGAAGGGATAGCAGACAATCAGGAAGCAATCGTGAGAAGCTAATAAAGTATAGGCCTGCACTCTGTGACCTGCTATAACCTGTCCTCTCAGATCTCAGCCGCAGTGGTCTGATGGCAGGTTGTTAGGCATCAGTCTGCTGCTCGTGATAATGTACCAGCTACAGACACATGTGAGACAGAAGGTCTCTCATAGCAGGCTTGCAAGGCTGGTGGTCGGGCCGTTCTGAGCTTGGATCTGGACAGGAGGCGGGCCATCAGTCCACTGAAACACACAGAACAATACTTTGAATATCAGCACATCAAATCCTAATGAATCATATGACATGTTCTCTTTAGGAGGCTCGTGAATCTGTTTCACATACACTGATGAGGTTGTGCTCGGGGAGGCTGCAGGCAGCGATGTGGTCCTGCAGCAGCTGCTGGGAGAAGTTCTGGTGCATCTGCGCTGCTTCATGGGCATCCATGTTGTTCCCGAGGGCCTTGTTCAAGTCTGCAAGCACAACACATGGTGAATGTCTCCCTTCAAACACAGCTTGTTACAAGAGACCAGAGAGTTTGTGCTTCAAATGTGATGCTGAAATATTCTCACAGTAAAACCCTGCAAATCTTTTTTTAACAGACACCAATCCTACGAAGGTAAAGGGATTAGGGAAAGGACGGCATGTACCTTTCAACAGCGCTGAGGACCAGAGCTGAACAGACATGTCAGGGATCTTGCTGGCCAGCTGCATGGCAGGCACAACCATGTTGTTGCTTTCCTAAAGACAAAAGAGAAACCTTTTAGTGGGTGGGAATCGCAAAAATCATCACTTTTTAATACTCTGAGCTTACACCATAACACATTAGTTTGTCCTCCGCAATTAATCATTTGTACAATTTGCATTTTGCTCCGAAAACGATAAATAATCTTCAAAAAAGTAACTCTGAACCATGAAATAAGCTTTTGTAGAAACAGCAATTACTTAAGTCAATGGCTCATTCGGCCTAAACTCGAATAATAAGTGGATTACTGGGCATGTCTGTATTTACCAACAGACGCCTCATTAACCATTGTTTAAGGTTAATTTATTGAGCTCACAAGGGGGGATATAAGGCATGGATTCATTAGTCCTTTGTTATTACATTTTAACGA
The DNA here is from genome assembly GCF_949606895.1 of Notothenia rossii. Classification (NCBI taxonomy): domain Eukaryota; kingdom Metazoa; phylum Chordata; class Actinopteri; order Perciformes; family Nototheniidae; genus Notothenia; species Notothenia rossii. The sequence goes on along the minus strand of NC_136912.1, from coordinate 86,924,966 downwards.
GATAGGACTAATGTTTCCAGTTTGATGACTTGAGTTGATTATAGCCAAATTAGAGTTGGATGTAGATCAGTTTGTGTGCAATCACAACGCAAACTGCTTTTGTTGTTATGAGCCTTACTCTGTGGTTGCCCAGGACGTAGAAGATGTGGCCCAGCAGAACCAGGGAGCAGGCGGTCAGTCTGTTCAGATCCTCAGCATTAGACATCTTCAGGGTTTCCCTTAGGAAGCGCCTGTAACAATCATATTCACATGTTTAAATGTGGAAAAAAGGGACAGGGGTTGATTTGAAGCTGTTTTTGCATGAAAACATTTCAGATTTGACATACTTGGCCTCGTTGTAGCGTCCCTGAAAGAAGGACAGCAGTCCCCTGATGTAGAAAGCTGCAGCACGGAGGCAGTGGGAGCTGAATCCAAAACAAACACAATGTTGGAATATATAATTACCAGAGAAAATGTTGAACAAATGCATTGCTGTAATGTATTGTGCAGTGTTATATGTACACATCAACTAGAAAGCATCTTCCGTCTCTTACCTTACTGGGAAGTTATGGTCTGGGTTTATTCTCTCTAGGAGGCTGTACAGCTGAAACATATACAAAAGAGGGAATACGTTTTAAACGGCAAATAATAGTTATGATGTAATGGTTTGTCTCCACTGGGCTCGAAGGAGAAGACAAGGATCATACATTTATTTATATGCAATTTATACATTCCAAAGGACTGTCCTGACATTTTAGCTGAAGAATGACCTCACCAGCACCATCTAGTGGACAAACTATGAAGTGGCAAACCTTTCTACATTACAACATCTACTTGCAGCAATTTTCTGTGGCCATCACAATAAAACAACATCATAAGTATCTGTTATAAGCCAGCCTACTTAAAGATGCAAATCACAAACATGGTTAGGGGTGGGGATCGAGTTGCCGATCAATCAGATCACTGAATCAGTCGTGCTGCATGCCCCAGTCAAGGTAGGCATGCAACAGTTTTATACTTTAACACATTTTTACAGTACACACGAGAATCGTATCAATTCCCATCCCTAAAGAAATTATATAATTTACAAGTGATTCTTTGCATTACATTGTTGTAATCAGAGGTGACCGTTATTACTTCACTGACCTCTTGGTGTCGGTTCCCTTCCCGTATGTAGACACTGGCCAAGTTGGTGACAATGTATGTCCACAGCTCCTGGTGTGTGGTGAGCTGAAACACAATCAAATCTTTGAGATAAGAAGAGAAGAAAGAAAGGAGATACTGGTGACATCATCTGAGGAGAGGCAGCTAATTCAAAGTGTACTTACCCGCAAAGCTGTGGTGAACTGTGCCTCTGCATTATCCATACAGTTCACTGAGATACAGTACAGACCCTGGGGTTCGACAAGAGGAACCATTACACATGTTCTTTTGTAACAAAAACAGGGATAAAGTGACAGTTGGACAACATGTGTTTGCTTTTTTAGAATATAAGGTCCCCAAAGCTATCATACTTTTACTTATGTTTTCAATTGAAATGTAAACAACTGAATACAAAAATGTTTTTCTTGCTATCGCTAACATCTGCTACCTGTCTATTTTGCTCATATATCCCTCTATTAAGAAACGTTTGAACTCCTTAAAAATTTGGTATTTGTAACAATAAATCCCTAAAGAAGACCCAATCCATCCAAAACAATTTATTTTAACTAAAAGAATAAAGTAACACAGAATGTTTAACACTAAGAATGGCTGGATTTGTTTTCAGTGGGTATTCAAAGGGAACACATTTCCATTTAATGTGACTTTTGTTACTTCGATTTGTGAGCTTGAGCTGAAACTTTCAAATTAGTCTTGGATGGCCAAGAGTAACCCAGAGGGCCACACAAGTGTTTGAGAGGGTTGAAGGCGGAAATACTCACTAGTAGCGTGTGAAGCTGCGCAGCGTGGTTGGTGAATAGCCTCGGGGACTGTTGGCACAGCTGACACACCTGCGAGATCTGGAGGAACACAACAGAGAGTCACCTTCACAACCCCATTCAGGTATGCAAATAGAGCGGTTGTTGGGCTGGACCCTTTTCACACTGGCGCATATTTAATACAAATAAAAAAACAAGCATGACTACATTGACGGTTTACCTCTTGCAATGCAGTTGCCTTGTGGCCCGTGACAAGTCTACACATGATGATGTGCTCCAGTAGAATAACTTGAAAGGTAGAGAGGATGGGGCTGCAGTCCAACACTGAAACATGGAGGTAAACATTCAACGGCTTACAAAAAAGAAGTGGTGCAAAATCACAGTTCCACATTATAGTAATCAATCTTGATGAAATCCGTTTTAGAGAAGCGAAGGAACACATTGAGTAACTCACTTTTTAGTTTCTCTAGTTGCATAAGAGCCTTGTCTGTGTACTTCTGAGCTTTCTCCAGATAGCCTGCTTGCATTGAGTGCATGACTGTTACCTGAAAAATTAGAGGAGGGGTTCATTTTAGACACAAATGAGTCAAATAAAACATACAGTAATGCACTTCTCACATTGAAGCAGTTATTCTGCTTTGAACAATCAAAGTTATGTTTAATGAGTGCATTCTACAGAAGTATGAACAAAACCGTGTGCATCCTTTATCAATCAGAAATAGAACATGAAAAAAGTAAATATTTTTAACACATTTTAAAAATGTTTCCCGCAGAAACTGTGATCCCCACTGTGGTCCTGTAATTGAGGAGAACACAATCAAAAGCAGGGTAGGTTTGGTGTGTTAAGCTGAAGAATGTTGTAGTTTTTTTCAAAGATTTTTGCTACTTTGACAGCAGGTAAAGGAATGACATCCCTGGTGTTGTTTACGGAGATCGCAACTTTTATGTGGCAAAGAAAGAGAAGTGGAATTACCAAATAGACGAGGACACACATGTGCTCCTTCGGCAGCCAGTGGAACAGGTCGGCTGGGTTGCTAGGCAGAATCTCATCATCGTGGAGTGTAGAGATGGTCTGGATGCACTGCTGCAGCTGCTTCAGACACGGCTTCACACTCTTCACCTGAGGGGACAGAGACATGACAATATATAACATTCCAGCTTCAAGTGGTTTCAGACGACTTGACGTTATAATGGGCTTATCATTCATCCCTTTCTTTTACGCAATCAATGTGTGCATGCATGCTGATCAACAAGTTTAGTGAGTGTTAGTCAAGAGTTTTTTAAACCCCGATGCACACGTGTTCCACTTTAATTTAAACCTTCAAGCTAGTTTCCTTACCTGACCAGCATCCAGGTAGTGTGTGACCTGTAGGACCAGGAAGAAGACCCTGAGGGACTCCTTCTGGATGGGGTTTCCCTGCCAGTTTTCTACAATGGTTCCGCACAGTGTGAGCAGAGGATGCACCTCTCCAAGCTTCCTCTCCATTAGGAGCAACTAGGAGATTAAGAAAATATATAAGTGGTTCTTTGTTGTTTTGTTTTCAAGAAACATAATAAAAACAACAGCCAGTATTACTGCTGGTTAGATAATACAGTTATTTATATAGACAGAAAAATATACATGTAAGAAATATTTGGGGAGCGTTGGAAAAAAAATCCTTGTTTATACTGCCAGTACAAAAACCAATAAAAAAAGTAAAGTAGAGTGGGAAACTTACCATTCCTTTACTGAGGAGAAACAATGCTCTGAAAAAGAAAAAAAACACAACTTCGTAAGACTTTTACAATCAATCAATATTGATAAACACTTTTTGTCATAGTTGTTTTGGAAGCAAGGGTCAAGGCTGTACCAATTGAAACTACTAAGTACTTGAAACTGGTGAAATATGTCTACTGTCAGAGAGGGTTGTACTTATTTGAAAAGAGCAACACTTTCACTGAAGAAATAACTAGGGGTGCACCGAATGGGAAATTCTTGGCCGAAACTGATACCGAAAATAGGAAACAGTTGGCCGAAAACCGAATGCCGAAAATGATTAATAGAAATATATATATATATATATATATATATATATATATATATATATATATATGTAATGTATACATTTTTTACTAATGTTGTTCAGCTGCCTGATTATGGAAAAATAAATGATTATGGCAAAACTTAACTTAAATAATAAATCACTATTATGGGTCCATAAAACATTTATTCAGCACTTTTGAATGCATACAGTACATTAATTCCATGTCAAGTGCATTTTCTTTTCTCTGTAGGATAACTACAACAAAGTGCATTCAGACCAAAGCCAAGGTGCTTTAAAACTGCATAAACATCTAGGCCAGTAGGCCTACAACAAAACAGTGTAAATAAAGACTGTAACAGCCAGGCCTTCAACAACAACAAATGCACCTACAGTATAAGTGCATGCATACAAATGTGCAAACTGGATAAATCCACATGAATGTAACTATTTACAAATGAAATTACAATTGAATTTCAAGAATCTGTAAATAAGGCTGTCTGTCCTCATAAGAAAAGTAGTAAACATTGTATAAAGATACATAAAGTGAAAACTGGATACAAAATCCACAATCAATTACAAATTAAATTACAATTTCAAGAATCTGCAAATAAGGTGGTCTGTCCTCATGAGCAATGTAAACAACATTGTATCATTTAGATACCGAAAGTACAATATATTGAACACTGTGCTGCTGTCATTTCCCCCTAATGATAACCTGAGATGGTGAATTATAACTCACAATGAAAATTGTTCAGGAAAGTGGGTATAGAGTAGACATGTAGAACTAGATCAGCTTATGATAAACCAGCCTTGTCTACTTATAAAGGAAAAGTGGGAGGTTCTTTTTAATGAACAGTAGCTTCTCTGCTTTATCAGCAATAAGTCTGTTCCTCTTCTCATCAAGCACATGAGAGGCAGCGCTGAACAGTCTCTCGCTGTCAGCTTGTGATTTGATCTTACTCCGCATATTTGTCCGGGTGTTTTGATTTCAAGTGGTGGAGTAATCCCGAAGTGGTGTAAGTCTTTGCAGTTACACCCCCTCAAGAAATGTCGGCTGAACACGTTTTACAAATCGCAATCCGCGCCTCTTTCTCTGATATTTTTAAATATCTCCAGAAGGCAGACATGTTGGCTGTGAGCCAGCCGCGAGCATGGTCGCGCGCCGTGCTTGTCGCCGCGTTTTGAGCACGTCATCACAACAACACGTTAGCTTACCAACGTAACCCTGTTCTCTGACATTCAGTGATATTTTTTCGGTGCTAGAACCCTTTCGGCCGAAAGCCGAAAGGGCCTTTTTAACCATTTTCAGCCGATAATTTTCGGCGGCCGAATATTCGGTGCATCCCTAGAAATAATGCATTGGAAATGTAGAGATGTTTGGTCTCACTGCATATTAGGGGTTTGAAATATAAAAATATTGAAATGTAGGATGTACAATTTGATACAAATTATGTTTCCTTTATTTAGTGTCAATCGCTGTATGGTTTTCTGTTTTCCATTTCTTGGTTTGGAATTGATTAGATTACACTTAATCTCCCTTGTTCTTTAATAATTGAGTTTTTAAGCTGCCTATATTAATAGTAAACTTGATCAAATGTGAGGCACCATATTCTAACCACTTATCACATTAAATATGGAGCTCACATAGTATGGACATTTACCTGGTGTATTCAGACCCAACCACCCGGGCGTACTCAGCTCCAACACCCAGCAGGTCACATGCTGACACCAAGTCTTTCTCCAGTGTATGAAGTTGCTGAAAGAGGCAACAAATAGGAACATTCCTGTTATTACTGGACTCTTGCAATAGTTATCTAAAACATAAATAGTGTGGTCAAGCAGCACACAGAAAAACAACCAGAACTGTATTTGGGATGATGTAAATGTATTCTTTTCAATTCAAACATTGCTGGACCTGTGCATGAAAATGACTTTGTGATTGTAACAATGTCACTTCTATTACTTTGCATGTATACATACCGCCAACTGGAACAACAATCTGCAGTGCCAGTATGGTGTTTGTTGTGAAATCTGGATGGCTTTGCGCAGGAGGGGTTTTGCAGAGTCCACCAAATTCTGAAAATGCATTGAAAGGATCAATAATCAATAATAAATCATAGATAACAATACGCAGCATACGCAGAATGCACCACCATGAAATTCCATATATATGACGTATATCAATTTGACTTAGTTTAAGGAAGTGATGAATGTATGCAACTATGCTAATGTTACTTTTACCTCACAAAATGAAATGAGCAAAAATGATCGTACCTGTTGGCAGAAGAGTTCCGACAAAATGCTGGCAGCTTCGAATTTGACATCTTCAAACTGAGGGACTTGTTGAGATATAAACCACTGCAATAGAAGAAATGCAAAATGTTAGCTGGTTAATTTTGTTGGCGTTTGCTCTCTTTATAAACCAATAATAATTCCATAGAGCGGCTTATTTTTCTAAGAGCAGGGAAAGAGCGAAAGCGGTCGACCCGAGGCCGTACATTGAATAAAATGCTGCTAAAAAGTCGTAAAGGTCTATCTCCACACATATATAACCTCCCTGGATTAGCAGCTATTTAAAAGGTTCTGCGGTTCGCTGTTTTCTCTGACTGCGGCCTACACCCGTCCCCCCGTCTGCGCTGCATCCCCGCTCTTTCCTGAATCAAACCCCCCTCACCGCTTTCTCCAGGTGGCTCCGGGCCAGCTCGCTGTTCTTGGTGTGGTGGTAGAGAACCGAGCCCAGCTGAAGGTGTGTTCGGGCCTCGATTCTCTGTGGAGGCTTAAACTGGAACACAGCCTGTAGACAATGCACACAGAGCCGGATTTTGGGCGGACTGGAGGTTCGGAAATGCTCAGCAAAGCCGAGCAGGGCGAGGTACCAGCGCTCCGGGGCCTCTACGTTTGACGCCATTTTCCCCGACAACAACAAGTTTTTCAGCGCTATGGCCACTCTCCCGGGTTGCCAGGTTTGGTCATGTAGAACCCACGAGCAAAGCGACTAAAGCCCGAATATATTGCTTTTGTTTACTTTTATTATTTTCAGGAAACATTTGGACAAACAAGTGTTATTGGTATTGTTCTCTGCATTTTAACATGAAAGACACTTCTTGTTAATCTATTTTTGTATTTAGAGTGATGACATTTGCATTTTTGGCAAGTTTTAAGCATTATGTTATTCCTGGTGTTAATTTAACTTTTACATTTTAAGTAATTTCCAATATTGCCAGTATTCATATATTGTTCTCTATTTTTGTTTTAATTGCATGTTGTTTCAACCTTGCTATGTAAAGTCTTGTAAGGCAGCCTGTCTGGATGATAGGTGCTATGTTAAAAAAAGGTTGATTAGTGGTTGAATATAATACTCTGTACCTTTACATTATTATAAAATAAGTTTTCAAAAATACCTTGGGGGCTTCAACATATGGTGCTTTGAATCATTTCTTGAAGACCTTAGTTATTTTTGTTATATTGATAAATATATATATATGCCTCTATTGAGTTTCAACAGAATGATGAATATTTGCTATCTCTAATACCAAAATCTAAAGTATGTATTTAAAGTAAATGTCATGTCAGTTATTTAACCCTCTGAGATTGATAATTAAGTTAATGTTGTCGGTTTACAAAGCATGTGTTGTATTTATTTAAGTTACATTTGACTGAGGTTTATGTTTGTGTGGAAGCTGCTCTAAAAATAAAATGTTCTCACTGCATGAACAGCAGTATTTAATCAATGCAACAACCTTTGAACACCGTTAAATGTTATATATTAGCGAAACTGGCAACTCAATGTTTAAGATAAACTCGCGAGATTTCCTCCGAATAACGTGACTCGCTGATGGGTAATGCAGTCCACAACACTGGCGTACGTGGTCCCAGTTTCTTTCCTTAAAGACCTTGAAAAGCCCACATTTATCTAGTGCGCAGAACAGCTGCAGCATTTCTTCGCGGGCGTCGTCTAAAAATAGACTCACACTCTGCTGCAGCTTGACACCTGTCGTTTAAAATCATCTTCCGAAACGTTAACAACAACAACAACAACAACAACAACAACAACAACAACAACGAGAAAAGAGCTGCGGAGTTGCAAGTTTTGAGAGTGACAGACCAGCCTCCTGCGAACAGAAATGTGCGCAAGGATCTGCAGGGCACAGTGGCGACAGATCACATCGTAGAATTGTAAACAAGGGGTCCTTTTAAACACGAAGGTAACAAAATAGAGCATATTATCATCAATCAACATCTAGATTTAACTGCATTACTGTGTATGCATGTTTATTCATTCTTACAACTATCATTCGCAGATTATCTATTTGAGGTTGTTTTTTGGGGGGGGGTTCTGCGCTTATTTGTTTGAGGAAACTGACATGTGGACCAAATCTTGGTTGAGAAATATAAGCGCTGTGTTCAGATCATGGTCCAGATGTGACGGAAAGTAAATGATTAACCAGCAGAGGTTTTGTAAGGCTGTTAATGTGAGGCGTGTAATCACCTCCTCACTTCATGAGAGAGGGAGTGCTACACGGCGGGGCTGTTGTGTTGTTAAATAAAACGTGTTTTCTCTTTGCTCCTATTTATTTGTTCATTTACATTCGTCTGCAGTGGGGTTTCCTGAATGAGTGACCGAGTGTCCGACAGCCTTGGTGATCTGTGAAGGGCACCCATGGCCCACAGTGTGACCGACCATCAGAGCCCTCTGCCCGTGTCCGAGGCCACCGTGCTGGCTCTGCCCCCCTCCGGCCAAGCACAGGTGAGCATTGTTTCTCCATGACTCAATAGAATATACTTGTTGTGACACGTTTAAACAGCTTGAATGTGTAGATATGCACTACATGTATGCTTTTTAATGACCTTTACCACCTAGCTTTACCACCTAGTCAAATTAGGTCAGGGTGTCTGTGTTAGCTATTATAGCTAAATGTTACACGTTTAACCTCACATTTTGAAAGGATATTTCATTTAATTTAAAAAGGCAATGTTTTGTAGAAGTTACTATAAATTGTTGTGGTGTAATTCCTTTATGATGGCCATTTAAACATGCATTCTGTGTGACTCTGAGACTCCTCTCTGTGTAATGGAGCTGTTGTTGTGACGTACAGAGTAGAGCCTACACAGACTTCCTAAGGACATTCCTCTAACAGTGCATTGCTCGAAATAGCCCGAAGGTGCCAGATAATCTGAAGCTGGCCTTGCTTTACAAAGCAGCACTGTGCATAGTGTTGAATAAGAGGTATCATGACAGCTGTTTAATTTATTTGGAGCACAAGGTTAGGGTTGGTCAGGGGGCTATGCAGGACACATTTATCAACATTTTGCTATTAATAAAACTTAAGCTCTTACAATTTTAAGACTTCATCAGGGGCTCAAATACACCTTCATTTCAAAACTTAATGGAAAGTGAACTGCAGTCTACCTCAAAAGGTATTTACAACTAGGCAGGGAATTGATTATATATCATAATCTGTAATAGTTCAAGCAGAATTATACATGTAAACAAATGAGATGCAAACTGTATTTAGGTCATGAGCTGTGTTTTGTTTGTTATTTGTGCAAACTGCTCTTCTTATCAGTTAGTTGGATTTTTTTTTATTGGGTTCAATTGTCCCATCCATCCATCTTCTCCCGCTTATCCGTGGTCGGGTCGCGGAGGTAGCAGTTCCAGCAGAGAGCCCCAAACTTTCTTTTCCCTGGCCACATCAACCAGCTCTGACTGGGGGATCCCAAGGCGCTCCCAGGCCAGCGAAGAGATATAATCCCTCCACCTGGTTCTAGGTCTACCCCTTGGTCTCTTCCCAGCTGGACGTGCCTGGAACACCTCCCTAGGGAGGCGCCCAGGTGGCATCCTAACTAGGTGCCCGAACCACCTCAACTGGCTCCTTTTCGACGCGAAGGAGGAGCGGTTCAACTCCGAGTCCCTCCCGGATGACCGAACTTCTCACCTTATCCCTAAGGGAGACACCAGCCACCCTGCGGAGAAAACCCATCCCGGCCGCTTGTACCCGCGATCTCGTTCTTTCGGTCATGACCCATCCTTCATGACCATAGGTGAGGGTAGGAACGAAAATGGCGCGGTAGACAGAGAGCTTTGCCTTCTGGCTCAGCTCCCTTTTCGTCACAACGGTGCGGTAAAGCGACTGCAGTACCGCTCCCGCTGCTCTGATTCTCCGACCCATCTCACACTCCATTGTTCCCTCACTCGAGAACAATACCCCGAGATACTTGAACTCCTTCACTTGGGTTACTTCACTTGGGGTAAGGACTCATTCCCTACTTGGAGTGGACAGTCCATCGGTTTCCTGCTGAGAACCATGGCCTCAGATTTGGAGGTGCTGATCCTCATTCCAGCCGCTTCACACTCGGTTGCGAACCGATCCAGTGAGTGCTGAAGGTTGCAGACCGATGAAGCCATTAGAACCACATCATCTGCAAAAAGCAGTGGTGCAATCCTTAGTCCACCGAACTGCAGACCCCCTCCCCCACGACTACGCCTCGAAATCCGATCCATGTATATTACAAACAGGATTGGTGACAAAGCGCAGCCCTGGCGGAGGCCAACCCTCACCTGAAATGGGTCCGACTTACTGCCGAGGACCCAGACACAGCTCTCGCTTTCGGAGCACAGAGATTGGATGGCCCTGAGTAGAGACCCCCTCACCCCATACTCCCGCAGCACCTCCCACAGTGACTCCCTGGGAACCCGGTCATACGCCTTCTCCAAGTCTACAAAACACATGTAGACTGGATAAGCGTACTCCCAGGCCCCCTCCAGGATCCTTGCGAGAGTAAAAAGCTGATCCGTCGTTCCACGACCAGGACGGAATCCGCATTGTTCCTCCTCAATCTGAGGTTCGACAATCGGCCTGACCCTCCTTTCGAGTACCTGAGAGTAAACTTTCCCGGGGAGGCTGAGTAGTGTGATGCCTCTGTAATTGGCACACACCCTCTGATCCCCCTTTTTGAAAAGGGGAACCACCACCCCGGTCTGCCACTCCTTCGGTACTGTTTCCGACTTCCACGCAACGTTGATGAGACGTGTCAACCATGACAGTCCCTCAACACCCAGAGCCTTCAGCATTTCTGGGCGGATCTCATCCACCCCCGGGGCTTTGCCACTGTGGAGTTGTTTGACGACCTCAGTGACCTCCCCCCGGGAGATTGGTGTCGATCCCGCGTCATACTCCAGCTCTGACTCTAACATAGAGGGCGGAGTTGTCGGGTTCAGGAGTTCCTCAAAGTGCTCCTTCCAACGCCCTAACACTCCATCAGTTGAGGTCAACAACGTCCCTTCCTTACTGTACACAGCTTGGATGGTTCCCTGCTTCCCCCTCCTGAGGTGTCGGACAGTTTTCCAGAACAACTTTGGTGCCGCCCGAAAGTCCTTTTCCATGCCTCGGGAGTCCCCCGGGATAACAAATCCCTGAAGGCCTGCTTCTTCAGTCGGACGGCTTCCCTGACTACCGTTGTCCACCAGGAGGTTCGAGGGTTACCGCCCCTTGAGGCACCTAGGACCTTGAGAACACAGCTCCCCGCCGCGGCTTCGGCAATAGAGGCTTTGAACACCGACCACTCTGGTTCAATGTCCCCAACCTCCACAGGAATGCCCGAAAAGCTCCGCCGGAGGTGTGAGTTGAAGGCCTCCTGAACTTGGGCCTCCTCCAGACGTTCCCAGTTCACCCGAACTACACGTTTGGGCTTACCTGGTCTATCCAGAGGCTTCCCCCGCCACTTGACCCAACTCACCACCAGATGGTGTTCAGTTGACAACTCCGCCCCTCTCTTTACCCGAGTGTCCAAAACATACGGCCTCAGGTCCGATGATACGATAACGAAATCGATCATGGACCTTCTGCCTAGGGTGCTCTGGTACCACGTACACTTATGAGCATCCTTATGTTCGGACATGGTGTTTGTTATGGCCAATCCATGACTAGCACAGAAGTCCAGTAACAAACCACCACTCCGGTTCAGATCAGTGGGGCCGTTCCTCCCAATCACTCCCCTCCAAGTGTCTCCATCATTGCCCACATGTGCGTTGAAGTCTCCCAGCAAGATTAAAGAGTCTCCTTCAGGAGCCCCATACAGGACTCTTTCCAGGGTCTCCAAGAAGGCCGTATACTCTGAACTGCTGTTGGGTGCATAAGCACACACAACAGTCAGAGTTTTCCCCCCCATAACCCGCAGGCGTAGGGAGGCGACCCTCTCGTCCACTGGGGTAAACTCCAACAACGAAGCACCCAACCGGGGACTTGTGAGTATCCCCACACCCGCCCGGCGCCTCACACCTTGAGCAACTCCGGAGAAGAATAGAGTCCAACCCCTATCCAGAAGTAAGGTTCCAGAGCCGACGCTGTGCGTAGAGGTGAGCCCAACCAGATCCAACTGGTAACGCTCCACCTCCCGCACAAGCTCCGACTCCTTCCCCCCCAGAGAGGTGATGTTCCACGTCCCCAAAGCCAGCTTCTGTCGCCCGGGTCTGGTCCGTCGAGACCCTCTGCCTTCACTGCCACCCTTCTGGCAGCGCACCCGACCCCATCGCTGTTTCCCGTAGGTGGTGGGCCCGCGGGACGGAGAAGCGGAGGTGTTGCCCACGTTGCCTTTTCGGGCTGTGCCCGGCCGGGCTCCGTGGCAAGCCCTGCCACCAGACGCTCGCCGACGAGTCCTCCTTCTGGGCCTGGTTCCAGAAGGGGACCCCGGGCTTCCTCCGGGCCGGGTATCCTCACTTCGTATGTCATCTTTCATGAGGTCTTGTGAACCAATCTTAGTCTGGCCCCTTGCCTGAGACCAATTTACCAACACAGCCCCCAGGTTCATCAGGGCACACAAACCTCTCTACCACGGTAAGGTGCTGGTTCTTCAGAGAACCTTCCCTGTCCCTTCCAGCTAAAAAAATGGTCACAGACACAAATACACCCACATACCCACACACACACAGATTCAGTAGTGCAGCTTTTGGTTTTATCTTGTGCGATTCTGTCATAAGGGTTGTGTCGCTAACTTTTAATCCAGATGATATTGTGGCAGTAACTTTTCTGAGGGATACACACAGGAATGTTTGTGCTGATAAGAAATGTATGATACATTTGTGTGAGGGTCAAACAACCACATAATGACAGATAAATTATTAAACATACTTTTCCTTATCCCCACTAACAGAGTAACCAGTGTAAGATTGCATAGAGTTATCTGAAGGGTCAGTGTTTATCTTGGTTTGTTTAAGTATAATGTTACACAATGTCAATGTGATGCAAACTTGTCTGTGTGTCCAAACAGAACCTGAGTTCCAGATGGACGGCTGTGGAATCCCTGCTGTGCGGGGCGTTCGCTGGAGCTGTTGCCAAAACAGTCATCGCACCTCTGGATCGGACCAAGATCATTTTCCAAGGTAAGAACAACATTCCTCACGAATGCTCCCTTCCAAATACAGAATCTAGTGCAGAATATGGGCTACTGTATATGCAAGTGACTTACATTCTGGAGATATTGAAACTACTGTTTTACTGTTTACACCAGAGTTTTCACTGACTGTTGTAACTCTTCTTAGCTCATTGTTAATCCTCTTAGCCTGCTTGGGACAGTGTGTTATAACCTGAGGTTCACTGTGTTTCTTGTTTTATTTCACAGTGTCCTCCAACAGATTCTCAGCTAAGGTGAGTTCAGCTTTGAATCTTTTAATATGTAGTTTCACTGGCCGAGTTATAATGCAGGATTTTTTAATAACTGTACTTAATAAAAACAAATAAAAATAAATTTGGTGTGTACAGCTTCTCATATTAATATTCCTTAAATGTATACGATTTTTAAATTGAATATTTGTGTATTTTTTTTACTGAAAAACCAAGAAAAGAAAAACAAACAAGTAGGAATTTTAGGAATCAATACATTTTTTTAAAATATTTTTTATAATAAACAATTATTAAATGATTTGTTTATTCTTAAAGATCAATAGAAAAAACATCCCTACATCCGTTTAAGCTCTCATATTATTTGTTATGCCACGTTACAACCACACTCACCCTCGCATACACATTAATTATTAAAGACAACACTTGATTTCGCACCTTAAACATATTAAGATGATCATGATTGTTAGATGTGGAAAACATGAAGGGAATGTATCTCAGCTCCTGACACGACATATCCACTCCCTGCAGGAGGCGTTCAGGTTCATCCACTGTTCCTACATGAAGGGCGGGCTGCTCAGCCTGTGGAGGGGGAACTCTGCCACCATGATCAGGGTCATGCCCTACGCTGCCATCCAGTTCACCTCCCACGACCAGTACAAAAGACTACTGGGGGGCTACTACGGCTACCAGGGCCAGTGAGTAGAGACATTGTCAGAATCAAAATCAGAAATCCTGTTTTTTTTGTTCGACAGCACAGAAATGTACATTGTTACAACAGCAAAAGCATTGTGAGGTTAAATGCAACAATACAATATAAATAAAGAGGCAATCACCATGTTATACAATTTTAAATAAGTACATGACCAATGTGAAAATAATGTCTTTCAATCGAAATTGTTTATTTATTTAGAGATAAAAATAGAAATGTTTTAAGTAATGTTAGCAGCGTGGCTGTAGGGATGAAACACTGGGTTGTTGTTTGTTTTTGTATATTTGTTATTATTATTATTTACTACAGATTGTTGGGTTGTTTGTTTCAGATCTCTGCCTCCTTTCACACGCTTCCTGGCTGGCTCTATGGCTGGCACCACTGCTGTGATGTTCACCTATCCCTTAGACATGGTGCGAGCCAGGATGGCCGTCACAGCCCGAGAAATGTAAGCACCCATCCGCTGTCTGTTACAATCCAATATGTGCTGTGGGGTCCCTCTCTGCTCAGATTCACCCTTCATTGTATTAGTCCCATTGTTGTCTTGCCTTTTACAATTAAATTGACTTTTGCCGTTCATTGCATTTATTCAGAGATGGCAAAAGTACACACATCCTTTACTCAAGTAGAAGTAGAGATACTCGTGTTTAAAAATACTCTAAGTAGAAGTACTGACTAAACTTCTTTACTCAAGTAAAAGTAAAGAAGTATGGGCTTCGAAATGTACTTAAGTAAAAAGTACCCATAACTACCATCTGTTTTAAAGAGTACCTGACCTCCCTTTATATCAATAGAACAATAATGTCATTGTTAGCTAATGAATGTTTCGATGCTGAACAACGGCAACATGACAAAGTTCTCATTGGTCACTCTTGTTTAGAGAAGACCATGAAATGATGGATACGCGGATCGTGTTAAAATCAATAGGCACGCAATGACTCTAAATAATAATAATCACGCCACCAAACACAGTTTAAAACTAAAGTAATAAACCTGTGTTGAAAATGTAAGAAGTAGAAAGTACAGGTATTTGTGTTAAAAATGTAAGAAGTAAAAGTAAAAAGTCATCAGAAAAATAAGTAGTGGGCTGAAGTACTGATACCAGAAAAATGTACTTAAGTACAGTATTGAAGTATTTGTACTCCACTACTTCCCACCTCTGCATTTATTACAATACAATGTGTTATGTTAAATGGTAGAGTCTGGTATATAAGGTCTTTGCTGAGCCTTTTTCTTTGGACAGGTACAGCAACATCATGCATGTCTTCATGCGGATCTCCCAAGAGGAGGGTATCAGGACCCTTTACAGAGGCTTCACTCCCACTCTCATGGGTGTCATTCCATATGCAGGGATCACATTCTACACCTTCGAAACCCTCAAGAAGATACACGCAGGTACTGATACGTTTGTTGTTTTATAATTTCTACATTGATGTCATTAAAGTGCCATTTTACATATTGAGTTGAATAAAATAAGGTGTCATTCATATCTTAAACTCTTATTGTTTTGTGTTTTCTCTCACTTTAGAAAAGACCAAGCGACTGCAGCCACACCCCCATGAGCGCCTGGCTTTCGGTGCCTGCGCAGGCCTCATTGGTCAATCCGCCTCGTACCCACTTGACGTGGTGCGTCGCCGCATGCAGACGGCTGGCGTCACCGGGTCAGCGTACGTCACAGTCCTGGGGACTATGCGTGCGATCGTAAAACAGGAGGGAGTCATACGTGGGCTATATAAAGGCCTGAGCATGAACTGGCTTAAAGGGCCCATTGCCGTGGCGATTAGCCTCTCCACGTTTGACATCACAAACGACTTCCTGCTCAAAATGCACCAGATAGGCTTCTCTGCACACTGAATCATTTCACACAAGGAAAAGGAAAAAGCGAAGACAGATGTCAGGGAGGCGTTTAACTCTCTCACATGGAATTAATATGTTTGTGCACTCAGTCAGAGCTAGGCCTACTGCACACTCCTTTTCCCTTCACAGCGTCAGAGGAGGGGAAGAGTGGACAGGAGATGCACGTAGGAACATAGTTTCTCACACTCTGGTAAACAGGATTCACTGACAGAGAGGGTGAGGAGGCAAAATGAATTGTCTTTAAATCGTTATTGATTCCACGTTGCCATCATTGTGGCTAAAGTAAATAACAAGTGAACAGTAGACAAAGAAACCTTTTGTTCTTGGAGGTTATGGAGCACTTGTTTGTGTTGTGTTTATAAGATAATGCTTGCACTTTATTCAACCTACAATGTTCTTTCAAATTAATCCAGCGGAATCAACAGAGAGAACGTGTTTGTAATGAATTGCATTGCTTTTAATTGGAGGGGACATTTTATTTTTATTTTAATCAAGTTGTTTTGTTTTTCTTTGATTATTTTTAAATACTCTAATCATGCAGGGGTTGATTTTTTTAATGAAAGGAGATAATGCAATATGTTTTTCTTAAAATTTCAATTTTATGATGGTGTATCTGTGTGTTGAGATTGAGATTGAGAAAGTGAATGAAAGTTGGTGATCATGTCAGCAGGACTGCACGGTTTCACTGTCCGTCAATCCACCACGGAGGAGATGTGATGTAGTATTAAAATAAGTGGTGGCTAATCATATGATAAATACATATATGACAGATTTCTATGTGATTACTATTAGGATGTCAGTTGTGTACTGTGTCCCCGTTGTAGTGCTTTGACTTGACTGTAAAGCGTTGCTTGCCTGAAAAGTCTGCCAACGCACTGAACAAAGGCAAATGCATTTAATGTGAATAAGGAGTTCATTTGCTTCCACTGCTAATGTACATTTCAAAGAGACAGTATTTCCAAAGATGTACGTTTACAGGCTCATGTCAAACTGACCCTTCAATAAAGTATCCATCCACAACTCTGAGCAATGCTTTCTTCTGTCCACTTGAGGGTGCCATGTGATAGGCAAAGCTCACACCACCAGCAACACCACCACAGAAAAGACGTGTCTAGATTGGGAATCAGGAAAAAACTCAACTACCCAACAATCTTACATGTTTTGGTACTTGTGGGTTACCTGCTGCAACCTTAAAGGTTTTTTTCAGACTCTAAATATGCACTTTTTTCTGACTCTAAAATGACTAACCCTAACCCATCACTGCAAAATAGGATTAATGTTTGTTATTTTGAGAAATTAAAAAGTTCATGCGTGGAGGAGCCAGCTACCCGCTATTAAAAAGTGGCGACAGATAACCCACAAGTGCCTATTTGTTGTTTCTTTTTTATGTAAAAATGTGGTCTAAACACATGACCAATAAATGAACGATGTTTTGTTAGTGTATTGTGCAATGTTCCCCTCTAAGAATGTGAAATTGTAGTTGGATTTAAATGTGCAAATTATGATATTATATATCTTACATATAATGTTTTAATTTTTAACATATATTGGTTCAGAGAGAGAGAGAGAGAGAGAGAGAGAGAGAGAGAGAGTGTGTGTGTGTGTGTGTGTGTGTGTGTGTGTGTGTGTGTGTGTGTATGTGTGTGTGCGCGCGTGCGTATGCGTGCGTGCGTGTGTGTGTCCTCTCTCTGTCAGTAGATGGCAGCATTGAGTCTCTCCTCTCTGTGCACGAGGACCATCATGGAGGTTAGTTAGACTCCGATCTCCTCATGGCCTGAACTTGACCTGCCCTCTGCTCTCTGAGACACTCTTACTGTTATTGAACTTTTCTTTGTTTTATTTAATTTGAACAATTCTGAGAAACAAATCACATAATCAAGCTTTTCATTTCACAATCTATCAACTACACACCATATGAAATGTATATTACAAACCATGCACACACTAATTACACACAATACATTGCTTACATCATTTATTTATTTATTGGGTTGAATTCACATTTTAGTTTTTTACACAGATGTTCGATGTCAAAATTATGTTTGAATATAATTTTTAACTAAAGAACTGAATCTTTAAAATGAAATAAAAGCTCCTGAACCATCATTAGAAAATATTTGATTTGTATTTTTTTATATGTCTGTTAAAAAGCAATTGATAAAAAATAAATAAATACAAATAAAAACTAGTAACAAATTCAACAAAAATACCCAGAAATAACTATCAATTATGAAACCTTTTTCAGCAACACATTTATTAACATTTGTAATCACATCATGTAAATAAATAGCATTTTTACACTTCCATTAAATAAAACAAGACTGAGGTCACCACACACGTAAACAATCCTGATATCAAAATGACCTCATTTTCTATGAAACATTACTCAAAACCGCACAGGTCAAAACATTTTTATTTATTAGTGACATTTCTGAATAATGTTTCAAATGAATAAAACATTTTTTTGTAAAACGGTATGCTGCATTCAAAGGTAATCATATTTTCCATGCTCGTCCTGTTTTGCTGCACCGGTCAGTGCGCATGAGCTGTGACTAAATCTGAATATCAGGTGAGTGTGTGCCCGCTCTGTCGCATTGGTGATCATCAACCACCTGAAACCACTTCCTGTCTACAGCAGCTGCTCAGAGCCGTCTCCCCAACCTCTCACGTCCGAGGATGGAGAGACTCTGCCCTCCTTCCATCTGTCCATCCTCCATCCCTCCATCTCTCCTCCTTTCCTGCCTCTATGACCTTGACTGTGAATGATGGGATATCCTGCCACCCCACAGTGTACAGCCACCCAGCCTGGTATTGCAACAATCGAAACAATACTGGGTGGATAACATGGTCGGAGGGCGGGTGCCTGAGAGAAGCAGGAGGAGGAGGAGGAGGAGGAGGAGGAGGAAAGATGCTTCTTGAAGGCGCCGTTGCCATAGGTAACCTGGATCTGTGCCAGGAGAGGGGAGTGAACCATTTGCATGTATTCAAATCTCGCATGAATAATTCACTTTGAAGCCCCTGCTGGAGCACTGGCAGACAATAGCTGCTCACACACAAACATGCGCAGTATACAGGGCGAAAATGCTCACAAATACAGCCGTACCGCAAACACACACACACACACACACACACATACACACACACACACACCACACACACACACACACACACACACACACACACACACACACACACACACACACACACACACACACACACACACACACACACACGCACACACACAGCCTGCGTGAGAAAGGTGACAAGGTTACACTGGGAGGCACACAGGAATAAAGGCTTTCTCACAACTAAATCAGATTGGGATGTGTTGAGACAGAGGCTGCGGCTGTAACATTATTTCCTTGTATTTCACGGCTTTAAAATGTCCTGCTTCGTTCAGAGGAGGCCCTCTTTACCTCAACACAATAGATTCATAACCAGGCGTAGATGCTGTTTGACTTTGAGCTTATACTGTGCATGTCCCACCACAGGAAGCTGAGGAGGGAATGCATAGTAAACATATGCAGATATACACACATGTTCACACCCCTGTGGTGCCCTGCGAAGGCCACACTGGCTGGGATCCAGTTCACTTTGAAGGCCGGCTACGTGTTAGCTTCTCCACCACCTGGTTCCATGGCATAAATTCACCGGCATTTAAAAACCCTTGAGAAACATTTCATCAAACATAAACGGGCCTGTAAACGTGTCCCCGTAAAGTAGCCTTGGAAAAGCCAAGAAATGTGTTAAAAAAGACCAAATCACACTGCTGCGACTATAAAACTCACTCAAGAGCAGCTATAATCCCTCCGTGCATGCATGCTGATATTTACAAGTGCTTTATGAACGTCATCCTCTCCCACTGCAAAACCTCGGAGCTCTCTCTCCCCATAGCTCAGTCTTGTTAATTTTATAAGATCCAGCATATTGCCACTTATCGGCTGGCAGCAGTGTAAAAGCTCTGGGGTCAGTGCATTACTGAGCTGCTGGGCTCCACTCTTCCATTAGAGGGAGTGTTCAGGCTGCGTTGGCCTTCACTCAATCAAATACGGGCTCCGAAAGCTGCTCCAAGTGCAGATGAGGGGGCACAAACACACACACTTTCACACATACACACATACAAATGGAGACTCCTTCAATCTCAGGTCGTGAAACTATAGTACGCATAAATCTGAGCACATAAATCCACACACACACACACACACGCACACACACACACACACACACACACACACACACACACACACACACACACACACACACACACACACACACACACACACACACACACACACACACACACACACACACACACACACACACACACACACACACACAGACACACACACACACACACACACACGCACCTCACACTTCCCAGCCTGGAGGGGGTGACACATTCATTTGCATGCAGTGTTTGCATTTAAAGAGAGTAAATGTATAGGTGTGTGTGTGCTTGTACTGCAGCTGACATTTTCACTACTTGGCATTTGAACAGATTCAACACTAAATGAAATGTAGCTTCCCCCGATCTCTGGATCAGGTGAAACAGATGAGAGGTGGAGACGAAGCAGCAAGCCGGAATAATAACTAGGG
Organism: Notothenia rossii; assembly: GCF_949606895.1. Lineage (NCBI taxonomy): Eukaryota > Metazoa > Chordata > Actinopteri > Perciformes > Nototheniidae > Notothenia > Notothenia rossii. Next base: position 86,904,262 of record NC_136912.1, on the reverse strand, counting down.
AGATGGGGTTTAATAGAGATGCAAAAATAGAAATGTTAATAGAATTTGTGTTTGTTGGAACATGCAGTACAAAATGACTGTTCATAATCAGTGTGGAAATGAGGTCAGTGTTATGCCAATGCCTGTCAAGGTAGTGTCAAGGTCATAGGAAGTTAAGATGGGTGTTAATGTGAGCTATGGTGCAGTGCTCTCTCATAACTAATTATGATTATATAGTGAGTACATGCAGCTGACTGCTCCACCATTTTATAGTATTTCTATTGTCTGACGCTGCTGAATAAAAATTTTATATTTACGTTCCAGGAAGGGATTTGAATTCCTATTGCTTCAAATTGAAGATATGGTGTTTGTTTGTTTAAAATATGTAATGTTTTGTCTAAAATATAGCCCCTTGGACATGCATGATTTAAACAGACAGCGTTATTGATGAATTTTAATCTCAGCAATCTTATTTTGTAAGTCATTGTCCTTTCGTATTTCTACGAATGTTTCATTTTCAAATGTTTGTATTTGTTAATATGTCTTTACAAAGCAAGGGCCGTGCATAACAATACACTCATCTAAAAAAGAGAGATGATTAATGCCAGATTTATCTATTGACTAATTACCATTTTCACATGTTTGCAGACACATAAAGAAAGGGGCACCCTCCTGAGGCCTCAGTGCATACATGTATGTATTTCTCCTGCAGGAGTAAACGGTGGGGTGGAGGGGGGGGGGGGGGGGGTTGGGTGGGTGGGTGGACGGACGTAGAAGAAGGCTCTGACAGACTTTGCATGAGAATGGCTGGGGTCCTGTGAACCTTCTGCTCCCTGTGTCCACATTCAAAAGCATCTCTGCAGTCAGCCTGACAAACTAGGCTCCAAGTTCTCTGACTTTTAAAAGCAGCCCCCACCCCTCCATGTCCTGACTCCAACATAACCCCCCCCCCAACCTTGCTACTCTGTGTGCACCCTGGACTGAGCCAACATATTTTAGGAGGTCTCTGTGGGGTTACCAAGTTCAGGGAAACAGGGAGACAAACCCTGCACACACACACACACACACACACACACACACACACACACACACACACACACACACACACACACACACACACACACACACACACACACACACACACACACACACACCCACACACACACACACACACACACACTCACAGACACACACACACACACACACACACACACACACACACACACACACACACACACACACACACACACACACACACACACACACACACACACACACACACACACACATACACACACACACACTCACAGACACACACACACACACACACACACACACACACACACACACACACACACACACACACACACACACACACACACACACACACACACACACACACACACACACACACAGAGAGAGACAGACGCAGATACAGCGAGCTTTTGAAAATGAGAGAAAGTTCTGAATAAAATACAGCACTAATATTAGATTTTTATTAGCTTTACATTTCAAATACATCACAATGAGAACTCACAATCTGAAACTGTGGAGCGTCCGTCGCCGTCTGTTTTTCTTAAATCGTTGCTTTGCTACTCTTGAACATCACATCACACATCACATCAACGTGTCTCTAAAGTTAGCCTCTCATTACACGTGATTGTGAGAACAGTCATTGGGGTCTGAAATTAGAACGCTTACATAAGAATTTAATTTTGCATGTGTGCATGCTGGGATGGGCCACAGCTGAACTCTAACTTGAATTCCTTGGATACTGATGCATTAGAAGGAAAACATTATTTTACATGAAATACCTTGAGCGATGTAAAAACACAGATGTTTGCACTCTGCTTTATCATCATGCACCCTTTTATAAGTGTTCATTGGGGGCAGGCAGTCATTGTTCTATTTTTTTATGAAAGTGCTCTTGCTCCACTCGTTTTGCTTGAATATAATAGTGATTTAAGCTTATTGTGTTAATGAACTTATGGTGAGTATATAAATGAACAATTTATATGTCTATAGATATATAATTATCACTGGGCCATGTTGTGTCAATGGGTGCTTTATATGATAGTGGATTTAATGTACTCTTGTTAATCAGAATTGTATATTTGATGTGTTTGTGCATAGATGATGCCATTATAAAAATCATTTTAATCCTGAGGGCCGAATACACTCCTCATAGTCGGCTCTTTCTGTGTTATGATGGACAGTTAAGATGCTATTTAATTAACACACTTGGGAAATAGAAATGTACTTTATTTTGGAGTACATTACAGTCTAAATTGTAAAACATATAATTGCATCATTTCTAAAAATCTAGTCATAGTTATTTTGACTAATATGACAAAAGGGCAATTTAAACACATTGGTTTTTATTCATCAAAACTAATGACCACATTTTGATTATCGTGAAATAATTATGTGTGCTTGGTTGATTTGTTTCTTCTTCTAATGAATATAATCTCCCTCTGGTTCCTGTGCGGTTTGTGTGATATATGCACATTTAACCAATAGGAATAGATGGGTGTGGATGCTCAAAAAAGGCCGACATTAAAGGAATATATTTTATTCTTTACATCACAGGAATAAAATAATATAAATGATCTAACTTTGATATAATACAATTAAAAAAAGATTACTCATTTTAAATGAGAGCCTGTGGTTTTATTCCAACACTTTAGCTTGTCATTGTAAAGCAAAAAAAACAAAACAATTAAATATAAATAAAACTACATTATCTTCATCTCTCCTTAATTGCAGTTTCCATGCAGTAAAAAGACACACACCCTCCCTTTTCATGCCCTTAGTTGTTTCCACTGCAGGCGAGCTTTGTGCAGCATTGTCCTGCTGTGTAAGGCCTTTGTGTTGTTAACGGGCCATGTTAGAGACTCCCGTCCACAAACAAACATCTGAGTAATTAAAACACAATTAGATGACCCCTGAGGGTTTGTTAAGGTCAGCTTTTACAAACCAGGGGGCTGTTGCAAACCAGTGTAGTAATAAACCCTGAGAAGCTGTGTTGATTACGTATTTGTATGTTTGTTAACTCTCCTTAAGATTAATTGTACATTGCCCGTGACATAAACAAACATCTTTCCTAATGTGTGGCCTTTTAATGGTTTATTTAAACATATACATTTTTGATGTAGTCTGTTTTACTTTGTCTGAATGTTTCATTTCACTTTCAGTTTCTCCTTCCACTTAAATGTTGTTTTATTAAATGGTGTTATTAAGTGTAAGACACTCTGGAAAACAAGATTACCCTTCTACAATAACATCTTAAATAATAATGTATTTTATTTACTCTTTTTCTATATCAAATTTGCACAAGTACAGTAAATAAATGGATTACATTTTTCCTAACAAAATAATGTTATACGGATATATAAAACATAACATAACTCAAGAATAAATATAGACGTGTAAAGTCTTTAAAAAGACTAACAAGTAATTCTATATTTTAACATAAATGTTTCACACTGGTCTCCACATTTTACATCAGGAGGGAGCAGGCCTCGCAGTCAAACACTGTATACAGAGTGTATGTGACATGATCCGTAACTCTATCTATAGGTGTTATGGTATCATTCCCACCATTAAAGAGGTTTTCCACCTTCCCAATGACCTCCGCCTCGCCTCACAGGACACAGAAAACGACCTGATGGCAATGCCTTTCACTGTACAGAGGCTAGGCTCAGATGTGTGTGTGCTTGTGTGTGTCGCAGTGTGTGGAGGGTGGGTCACTCCGTGCACAGACTCCAGTGTCTGTGGACAGCCTGTAGAGTTTGGCCTTCTCCCTGGTGTTAGTGGGGGAATCTAGCATGGCCAGTAAGCATGTATATCAGGCCATCTCACGGCTGGCTGGACGCTCCCTGGGTGGTCCACCATGGTCAATACTGCACTGGTGACTGGACACACAGAATGGGATAATCTCCTACTTTCTTTCAGGGCCATGGCGCGCGCGCACACACACACACACACACACACACACACACACACACACACACACACACACACACACACACACACACACACACACACACACACACACACACACACACACACACACACACACACACACACACACACACACACACACACACACACACACACACACACACACACACACACACACACACACACACACACACAATGCTGGCCTGGCCATAGAGGCTTGCCTGGCCCTAATTTCAGGTCAGGACTAGTCAGGGGGAGGCAGAGGGTTTGGGAACCTGGAGCGAACGAGGGCACAGTGTTGTTGGGTGAGAGTGGAGGGTGAGGTTGGGGGGGGGGGGGGGGGGGGGGGGGGCAGAGGGGGAGCCCATTTCAGCCAGAGCAGTGGAGCACACTGGGGGCCTCGCCTCTACTGGCTGTTGGGGGGAAAACAAAAGGAGGTGTGATCCACACAAAACATAGGACCAGAATGTGTGTGTGTGTGTGTGTGTGTGTGTGTGTATGGTTATGAATGTGTATCATTGTTCAGAGTTTCCTTCAGCTCCAGCAACTCGCTTCAACACCCCTGCTGCCCACACACAAAGGCACCTAATTGACACCACAGATTTAGGCCACTAGGTTTAACTGTTCCCCTTCCAGCCACTGCTGGAATAATCAGAGTAATCCAAGGGAACATATAGCTTCTCATGCCACATTTTAGAGGAGTGTTGGATATGAGGCAGCAGTGCCCGGTAATATTCTACAGTGAATAAAACCATAGTTTGTTGATGATCTAGTAGGCTCCTTCTTCTTTGCACCTTAATCTCCGCCCCGAGTTGATTTCCCTCAAGAGACGTCACAAATACAGTTTCGTATTCTTTAAAAAGCTCAAACAAATATGAATCCTCTGAAGTTTTTACTGTAGCAAACGTCATTAAAACAGGAAAATAAAGAATATGTCTGGGACTATATCAGAAGCAAATAATACATATTTTAAAAGGAGTGTTTAAAGTATATACCAGAACAGTGCCTCATTGTATAGGAAAACGTCAAGGTTAAAAAGCCCAGAGGGAGAAGATGGATCAGACTTTGGACACACACTTCATTCTTGTTTGAATTAGCTAATTCAGTTTTTGTATCTTTTTTTATTTGATTGACAAGAAGAAAAATATAGGATATCATAATCAGATCATATAACGTTCTCTTTCAGCTTATATATATTCTCAGCAAGAAAATAAACATTACTGACATACATAGAAACAATAATTGAATAGAAGAGACAAAAACAACTTAGACAAACTTTAATTTCAAATTGTTCAACTTTATTGAAAATATATATCAGGGCAACACTTTTGGGATTCTGCAATCATTATAAAATAAATGAGTTCATTATTCTATGAATACGATAGGGTAGTTATGTATGGGTACATCATGTCCCTCAGAAAAGAGGAAAGTAATTCAACCGTGACAAACTCTTGTCAAACCATTTTCCAGTCAAATACTTGACTACGTTTGGAAAGAAAGACCCCTTGGGGTCTCATCCAATCTTCGACCTAAAATTGCTCTCAAATATAGTAATTCATATCTAATGAAGCTAATTTTGAAAAATATTGCAGAGCAGCACAATGTAACACTTAAGACAGCTCTTAAATTGATTCAATCTTTTAAACTTACCTTTTAGAAGTGTCTCCAACTTACCTGTCCACATCCACAAAGACTGACGACTAGAAAACTGAAAACACTTTATTGATGTGTGTCTAACTGACTGTTCTTATCCACATGTGGCCAGGCTAAACATGTTCAGAAAAATGAGCTACAGACAGCATGTGTGCTTTGTCACCGTCGCTGCTTTTCCCTCCATGTTGGCACTCCTGACTGGCTGCATCTGCGGAGACATGAACAAAGGAAAGGACAGTGATTAGTGAAAAGAAGGCTCCTTACACTGCACAATTATTTCAGTAATATTCTTCTTATTCTCTGTGTTCTTAAACCGCATCAAATAAAATACAGGGAGTCGACATAAGTAGCTGTACGTTTAAAAGAAGCTTCATCATTTGTGCTTAATCATGCGCTCTGCATACAGCCAGCTGGGATGACGCAGTCTGTGTCATCATCTTTCCAGGCACACCAAACTGTTAATTTTTACTGCAAGGAGGGGAGGGGGGGGGGGGGCGTTGGGGTTGTGCAGATAGGGGTGTGCGTTTGTTTGTGCGTCTATCAGCTGTCTGTATCAATGCTGTGCATGACCCCTGAGCTAGCAGACAGTCATGGGTCAAAGGTCTAGGTAGAGCCTGTCTGGGCTTCCTGGCTGACCCCAACGCCTGCAGCACAAACACACAGAGGGGGGATGGGTTGCCCCCCACCAGACTAATATCACCTTTGGGATTAGGATCCAGACAGAAACACATTGGCCCCAAACACACACACACACACACACACACACACACACACACACACACACACACACACACACACACACACACACACACACACACACACACACACACACACACACACACACACACACACACACACACACACACACACACACACACACACACACACACACACACACACACACACACACACACACACACACACACACACACACACACACACACACAGATCTGCTTGGTCATAAAACAGGACGGTCGCAGTGCATGACGCAGAGAGAAGCAGCAGAGATGCTGAGTCTCAGAAGGCCATCTAATTATCTTTCAGCTACGAGTTAAAAGGGGAGACTGGGGAGACTCCAGCGTCACCATGGAGAGAGCAGAGGAAGCAGCTAACACAGAGTTAGCTAGCTACATCGTGGTGTTGTTGCACCGGGTGAAAGAGCAGCTGACAAGAGCTTTGTTTGTGGCTAAATCTCCCTTTCATATGTCAAGCTGCTAATTGCATTTAACCTCAGCACTGATGTAGCTAGCTGCAGGAAGAGAGAGACCAGAGCACCAAACCTGATAAAGCAACATCAGCATGCCAGACGCTTGTATATAAAAAAAAACGCAAATCAAAGAGAAGCGAGACTGCAGGAAGAAAAAAGGTCAAATTCAGAGAAGCTGACGGGCTTCACTGCCAGGCCATCGGGAAAACTCCCCAAATAAGCCCCAGTGTTAAGCCTGCTAATCCCGGGTATTATTGCAACATCTGTGAGGTCTAGAGAGGCTCTGCCAGTGATTAGCAAGACAGATGTAAACAATATCCTGGCTGTAAAGGAGAAGAGAGGAGAGAGCTTGGTTGATCTGAGTAACACTTTGCTGGAAGGATAAGAGAAGTAGAGATAGATAGAGATGAAATGTGGAGAATATAAAGCAGGTAAAGTGGGAGAGAGAGAGAGAGAGTGAGTCTAGAGGGTCAAATTAAGAAGAGGAAGTGGAGGATTGGTGGAAAAGAGAAGGAAGATATTTTGGAGGAATGGGTGTGAGATGTAAAGAAAGGAGCTCTGTTAGCTTGAGGACGTCAGGTTGGAATAAGTCGAGGGGGTTGATAGAATACAGTAGATGGGGGAGGAGGAGGAGGGAGACAGAAGGTGACAGCATGAGGGGAGAAGGAGCAGCAGATTGGGAGACGGTGGACCCGGGGCCGGGGGTGCCGCGACCGGCTGACGAGACACCAGGGAGATGGGCCTAATTTATGCAGAGTTAGGCTGAGGAGTGGAGGGTGTCTGGGACCCCCTCAATAGCCCTGAGAACCAAGGGGAGCAGCTATGGGTGCTAGCTGTGTGAGCGCATGGGGGAGGGGAGGGGGGATGGGGGAGTCTATCTTTTTTTTTTTTAGAGAGACAACAAGGGGGTTGGGGATGCTGCCGCTCTCTCTGCTCAATTCAGGCAAGGCTGTCCGTCTGCGTCCCATTAAGGTTCGGGACAGGGCATGGGGAACGAGGCGGTGAAGGGGAGAGGGAGGACGGGAGGAGGAGAAGAGAGGGTGAGGCCATGCTTAACTCCCTCTCCACCAGAGATGCTCCCCCCCCCCGCTCCAGTCTTCTTCTCCGGTCAGGCCACCTATTAGATCCACAGAGCTGTCCGTCTGCTTCTCTGCATACTAATTCCCCATTACCACAGCCTGCCTGAACGTGAGCGAGGAGCAGAGTCGGACGACATCAGACGAGGACTATGTGATGGGTTTGTTGTGTGAGAGGCTGTGAGAGTACTTCAGCATCAAGGAAGGACACAGGAGTGGGCTGGTGTTTGCCTAATATCGGCCTTTGGTGACATTAGACATCATCTTTTCTATACCTTATAGCCAAGATTTCGATTTTGATTATTTAGTTCATTATTGTTATTATATTTGTTTATACATCACTAGGGATTGCTTATTAAAACCAAGTCCATCCTGCATTACGGTAACACCAGTCATTCTTATGCTGGTGGGTTGGGACCCCCTGAGCTGTCCATGTATTTGCTCTAAGAATCTCTTTTCAGGTGAACTGCTCACATTCTTGACAAGAGATTTCAAAAATAGATACTGCTAGACTGTAAGGGTTTATAATGTATGTAAGAACACTGTCTATGAAACGAACAAAATACAGGCCCTGCAGCTTTAATATCAAAATATCAATATTAATGTCCGTCGTTCAAATCTTGTATCAGATGTTCGACGAGACATATTGTATGCTTTGTGTGTGTGTGTGTGTGTGTGTGTGTGTGTGTGTGTGTGTGTGTGTGTGTGTGTGTGTGTCCACTGAGAGGTGGAAAGGACAGCCAGGCAGGGTGATGGTTGAGTGTGTTGATGCAGGCAGACAGTTTAATGACAGTCCTCACCCCTGAACATACAAGCCAATGAGCGCCTGGCACGCTCGCAGATGTACACACACCGTATGACACCTGCACATATACGTGTGATATATGGTGTGGCTTTCTCTGAAAAAGACACAGGCCAGTGAAAATGAAACAGAAAGAAATCTCTCTGTGTATGACCCTGGAAAAAATAACTAAGAGGGCTAGAAACAGGCGCGTCTTCTGACCCTCGCTTTATTGTGTTAATAATAAACAACGAGTTTTGAGTTTGTCCCTTTGCACATTCACACCTTTCACCCCGAATCTTACAAACAAGATTTATATAGATGACAATGCACAAAACAATGGCAAACCTGTCATAAGCAATGATAAATGAAACTCTGGTATGTTCTCAGAATCTACATGCTTGCTACCAGCACTGTTTTAGTAAGGAACAGTGCAGAGCAAAGCGCTTTTCAGCAGCTCGACAGAAGCCTCGCACTGTGCTTTCTTTGTAAGTTGTGCCTAGCCACGGCCTTGCATCTTATTCAGCAGGACCTGCTCAGGTCTGGACTTGAATTTGGAGCCCAAACAAAGACATAGAGCCACCTCATTAAAAAAACATGTCATTGGATCAGGCCCGGGCTGAATTGTGTGATTTTCCCTCCTACCATAAGTGGCCGTGACTGAGCGTCGGGCTGAATGAGAGGCCGTATAGAGGCCTACCAATGGAGCGCCATGCCACATCCCTATGGGAACCATCCCCTCACAGAGGGGGGCACATTTAAAGCTTTGTTGGTCTGTTAACACAGCTTTCTAAAACGCCTCTTTATGGACTCAGCTAAGCAAACTGCAGCCCCTGATTTTCTTGCGCCAGACGGAAAAAGTAAAAAAAAAGGGAAACAAGAAAGGAGACAGTGAAAGGAAACACAATAAGAGGAGAAAAGAAGCTGTTTAAGCAAAATGAAAGAAAAAACGTGATACAAGCAAGCACCAGAAATCAAGTAAACAGATTAATGAATTAACAGCCACATTTAGAAATTATATTTTAATAGTTCAAATTGACCCTTAATGCCTCGCCAATACATGAAAATATACTCTGATGCAGAGGACTGTGAACACCTGCTCCCACTGCACTGAATCACCTGAGAAGTGAACTTTGCAGCAGCGGATGCAGCAGAACCAGGTCATTGACAAACTGCACCGTCTCACCGTGTCCTCTGATACTGTCAGAACACGTTTACCCAGAGGACTACAGCATCCTGCTGCTGGAACAATAGGTTTGTGTGGGACTGTGTATGTGTGACAAACACAGTCCTGGCTGGGAAACCTGCGCTGGAGACTTAGTCAGTCTCACAGGGCACTCAGGATGACAGTGAAATGAATAACAATGAACTTGTTCAGAGTCAAGTTCAGAACATAAGAGATGAACCAGAGCTGAGGAGCACAGCCATACACAAAGAAACAATGTGTGTGTGTAGGTCCGTGTGTGTGTGTGCATAATTGTGTCATCGCGCTCAGGAAATATCTTAATATGTGCCGAGCACTGCTCCATAGAAGAACACCCACAAAGATGAAAATGCACACACACACACCTCCTCTTCTCACTCCCCTCCCCTTCCCATCTTGCCGTGCACATGCAGCAAGGACCCCATCCTCGCATTTCTATTGCCGTCTGCTGCGCGCCTGATGAAAAAGCAGAACGACAGAGGGGGTGCACATGTCTAAAGGCAAGAAAACGCACATTTGTAAATCACAGCCCCAATATAAACATTGGGTATAATAGGGGTTTCTCATGCGCATTGGCAGGGGTCCACCTCGCCGTGAGCTCCATCAGGCGTGTTACACGTTTCTCAGCCTGCTACAGGAGAACATGTGACTGAACAGCCTCCACCTCCATCCGGCAGAGATGATGATCCGCGGAGCTGAGAAAGTATCTAAATACATTTACATAAAAGATTGTGCCACGTTGACAGAGGCAACTGCTGAGAATGCACCGTGCTCATCATTGTCCCCAAAAATCAGAGTAATGATTGAAATGTGGAGCGGAGGGAGGGGAGGGGGGAGTAAAACGGGAAATGGTCACTTTATTCCGGGAAGAAACTGGGGAGCTGCTGGCAGCCCCTGTCCCCCTTTATGGTAATGACATCAGCATTGCAGGAACCAGAGATGTACGCAGAATAATACAGAGGATAGGAAATAGCACTATAAGAGCAAAATAAACACTAATAATTGTCACAGCCCATGAGAATAAGACTGGCTGGAGATTTGATCAAGATTAAGTTTGTGCCATTTATGATGAACAAGGTAATCACATTGCCTTAACTGAGACGCTAAAATAAACAAAATTGCGGACAAATGTGCCAACACTCACGAGACACAAAGACAAAGCTCTTCACCAGCGCTCTAAATATCTCATCACGATGTAATCACGCAGTTTAAAAAAAAAGATGTGGTATAACTGAGGTACGTAGTAACAACATATGCAAGGATATCTAGGGATATCTACAATTTATCTTATAAAATGTAGTATAGGGAAACATTGAAGAGTTGAAGAATGTTTCTGGGTGAATTATTTACCTTCCCTCTGGGAAAAATAAATCCGGCAAGGATGTTCTGTAGACTAGCTTCAAAATACTGCAGATATGAGACCTGTTTCCGTAACGCAGCAGAGATATTCCGGCTCCAGATTTTATTAGGAGATAAACTGACCAGATTGTACTGTAACAAATTTAGAGGATAGGATTCCAGTAACCTTTTAATCAAATGGATGGGACATAAAGGTGAGCATGGCCCCAGGTACTGAGCGGCTTTTGGAAGCGGCACTTTAATTTTGAAAATAAAAACAGGCAGGCAACAGTGGAGCGCGGTGAAGCCCTGTGATAAACCTCTTGCAGATATAGTCAGCTAGCCAAACCATCCTGTCAGATCAGTGCCTGAGGAGAGGCAGAGGGGGAAAGGGAGGCGGCGAGAAGGGGAAGAGAGCAAAACATGGGTGAAAAGGGTCAGCAGGGAGGAAGGCTAAACCCCAGAAGCAGGCAAAAGATTGTGTGTGCAGTGCATTTATATTTCAGCATACGTGTGTGTGTGTGTGTGTGTGTGTGTGTGTGTGTGCGTGCGTGTGCGTGCGTACGTCCGTGTGTGTGTGTGTGTGTGTGTGTGTGTGTGTGCGTGCGTGTGTGTATCAACCCCAGCTGGGCAGACATTTACTTGACATGCTGATAGGGATTTAAGCAGTGGGTGGGTGGTGTGTCCGACCAAGGTGAGTGAATGAGCAGAGAAGGGGAGCTGGTGGGGATCGGAGGATGATAGGGGGTCGGGGGTGGGGGGGCAGACCAGAGGGGCTCACAAAACTGCCGTTACTAAGCTTGATTTCAGCGCCAGTTGAGACGATTAGAAGACGAAGGCAGAAATGAGGAGGAAAACAGGGAGGGAGGTGGGTTTTCATAGGAGAACCCTCCAGGCTATGGAAGAGAAGGGGGACTGGTCTATTGAGGTGATGAGGGAAAGCGGGTCTTTCTTTCAGACAGTCTAATGAAGCATGAGTCCCCGATGAAGAATGGAGGCAGGCTACCGCAGGGTGGGTTAGCTTGCGTCTCCTCTCCCCTCCATTTCTCCCCTTTCTCCGTCCTCTCTTTGCCACATCCTCTCTTTCTTCATCCCCTTCCTCATGCACTGCATTCCCCGCTTCCTAAAGGGCTTCCACTGTTTATTTCAAAGAGGCGTAACGTGCCGCAAGCTCACGCACTAGCCTCTCAGATGATTTGATGAAATGGCAATGATACAGTGGCGGGCTGCATTTCACCAATAAAGAGGATTGCTATTGATGGGCAGCTTCATCAAGGAAATGCAACATACGGCAAGGCAATATATAATATAAGCAAATAGCCCGGGGTGAGATCCAGTAAAATATATTAGATCAGAAATCTATTTGAATTTGAAAATGTGATGAGTTAAAATGATTTCTTTATGGATCCAACAAAATCCTTTAAAACAGGTCCATTTAATGGCTGACATAGATATCTGATTGTGGTGTTCACATACGATGAACCCCGAGCAGACATGTTAAATTACAAGAGGCAGCAGACTGAGACAGACAGGGGGGCTGTCAAAGTGTCTGACTGGGTTTGACTGTGTTTGACTGGGGGTTGTTTGACCAGGGGGTTGACGGGGGGGCTGCAGGACTGATTTCTGGCTGGATTTGGCTCCGGGCCGGCTGGAGACTGGCCAGAGGCTGACAGAAGGGGGGTGGGTTCCCCTGCTTCTCAGCTCAAGTTGTCCCTGAAGCAAAGCAATAAGAAGCAGCTTATAAAATAAGCAAACACGGAGGCAGCTTACCGATAGTCAGCCAACCAGCCGGGGATGAACGGCAGATGAACCACACACACACATACACACACTACACACACACACACACACACACACACACTATGCGCAGCACTGATACCCCCCACACCCCTGACCTTGACCCCTGACGTCCCTCCTAACCCGTTTCTGAATGGAAGTCAGTGCAGCTGGGGCGTCTAGCCATGAACTAACCGCATCCCCTCCGCCGCACAGCCCCCTCATCCCCTAATCATTTAGCCCGTTCCCACGCTAGATGACTGGGATGCTGTCCCTGCATGTGAATGGTGCAATTTCATATTTATATGGCTGCCATGGTCCTTTTCTGTCTGTTTCTAAGGGCAACAACAATCCCAGGATTTCCTGTGGTTTGTATGAATTACCTGCCAAACATTAATCCCAATGTTTTATTTTCAATTCGGGAGGCTTTTCTTTGACTCCGCACAACATTATTCCTCGCTGCTTTAAGCCTCAAATTGCATCTGCAGTCTCTCTCAATGGTTCACTCGTATAAACCATTCAGCCTGAGCACATACATACGCCGTATAATGTATGTGCGAGTGTGTGTGTGTGTGTGTGTGTGTGTGTGTGTGTGTGTGTGTGTGTGTGTGTGTGTTTGTGTGTGTGTGAGCTCATACACGTCATTGAAGGGGTTCAAACCCCTCCACCTTCACATTTTCATTACGGCCAAATCTCAGGCCTGTGCTACAGCAGCGTGGCCTTTTGCAGGCGAGCAGGCAGTTTAATCAAATATACAGCACTACTCCATTTTCATTTCCTTTTCATACAGCCTCCATTCCACTACGGCTTCATAATTCTCCCCTCAGAGCTGTCTAGGCCGCCTGAGTGTTTGCAGCCTGTTGAAATGACATAATCAGCGACTTGGATAAATGCATGACTGTTTTTCCCTGAGTCTATAATCAGACTTGGGGCTCAGTGTAGCAGCTTTGAGGAAACAGCAGCAACACTTGACTCAGGATTCACTTCGTAAAGAGGAAAGTTTCACATAGGGAATTTGGTTTAGTTTCAATGAATTGTATTTATTTTGATGTGCCATGTAAGTCTTGAAAAATAAAACGATTGTCATTACAAACAGAGGCTCGAAAATATGCTGTGTTTCAAATAAATATTGGTCAGAGGCAATCTTTTTAACAAATTGACTCTTTTGGACAGAGTCATAATACTTAATGTGTTATAAATAATGGGAAAATGTTACGACTTAAATTCAATGCAAAATAAGTAGCATTGTTAATTATATAGTGTATATTACAGATATTTAAATATACAGTATAAGCCTTTAAAAAAAGACAAATATTAATAAAAAATACTATTACGATTATTTGGAAGCTTCTACATAAAATGTTAATCGAGGCATTACATCCATATAACAAAAGGTTACTGCGAAGATAACGTCCAATAAGGAAAATATGCAAATGAGAGAGTTTACCCTTTGTGCTATATTTAGAAAGATATAAACACAGCTATTCAAATGTCTTCTTTTCATTTAAGTGATCAAGTGCTTGGAGGAAGAAAGCGATCACTTATTTGTCTCAAAGAAAGAAAGACGTGGATCTGGCCAAGATGAATTGAGTGATGGCTGTAAATGCTTTCAGCAACTATTACTTCAGTGGGTGGAACACATTTAATCAATACCTAAGCAAATAAAAAGCAGCAGTGGGCAGTCTGAATGAGGAAAGCTGCAGCATTCCACAATCACACATCCAAATGAACAATCCACTTCCATGCTGCTCCACGGAGAGGACGTGATTACACGCTTAAAGGCCGGGTTTTCGGATCATTTGATAAAACGCTCCAAGGGTTAAGGCCATTTCCAAATGTTTATTCTATGTTGGGAGATCGCATATTTCACTCTAACCGAATGATGTATATAATGTTACAATCATTTTATAATAACATTGTATCTCTAACAAAGGGTTGTTTCTGTTCTTTTAGCAATATTCATAATTTGGACAGAAAACTGTATGTTTAAATGGTTAAGTAACAAATGGTAAGCAATAGCATAGGAGGCATGTGAAAGAATCCTATATGTGGTGTTTCTGACTTTGGATTCTAAATGGAAAAGAGTGGATACTGTCACTGACATTCACACACACACACTACTATATTCATGCAGTACGTCCACCTAAAGACTACCGTGCCATCCTGCCGGTTCTCTTTGTGTTGAATTATGCATAATTGCAGCCGCGTAGTAACACACATGTCTATAGCGGTTATTAGCATAAAAGCTTTCTGCAGGAGATGGTGTTGGGGTGCATGTCCTTTTCTCCCTGAGAGTAAGAGTGAATGGATACATTCATACACACATGATATGGATTAGCATGCAAGTGCGTGTGCTTCTGTGTTCATACGGTATGTGTGCATTAGTGGGGATGGAACAGTTAGGGTTGCCGACTAGCATGCGCTCTAAAAAACATATGGTCCACATTTCAATTAAAATATGCAAATAAGATTATAAGGGCTCCACCTAGTTAATCCCCCATGAAGACAAACTACTCTTTATTCGTGGAAAGACTGTGTCCTCCCTACAGCAAGACAAAACTGTATCTATAGTGACCACACCGACTTCCACATTCCAAATAATGCATGTTAAACACACATGTTAAATTGTTAATTCTGCAGATTTTATTTATTTTTGTTCACCGTCTTTTTCTTGTTGATCTACGAAAATAACTCTTTCTTACTTATACTAACTACAGTAAGCGCGGGTACTCGACACTAACCTGCTCCCCACCTCAGCCTCATCAGTGTCACTACGGGCTGATTAGACAGAGAAGCTTGATTACAACTGCCTGAGTCTGATAGAGAAGAAGATAACAGGGGTGAACCAGCCTTTTGTGGATTTCTAAATGACAGCAGCGGTTACCACACAACTTAAAAAGATAATTTATTTTCCAAATCCCCCCAAGGCTTTCAAGGACGAAACGCCTGCATGTAAATTGATGTACCATAGGCAAATATTTAAAAATATTATCTTTTTGTCATAGACTCTTCTCTCGAGACAGCGTGTGTGTGTGCATCACACTCCCTGTGAAGTTAGGCTACACTACAGACTAAAAACACAAGGCATACAGCAGGTTTTCAGAGTGGATGAGCCTACATCCAGGACACGGACAATTCGCTCCCTCAAATAATTAGCACTGACAGGTGAAAACGACCAGGAATGCCACGGGAGATCACAATGTAACGGACAATTTCACAAACTATAGACATCAGTAACACACACACACACACAAAAACATAAACACACATGTCAAAGCACAACAGCAATAACAGAGGATTCATCAGCACCGCTAACACCACATTAAGACCATAAAGAACCAATACATCTCCTGCTCCACGTACACAGCCTGTATCCTGCTGCTTCTGCACTGATACCCCTGATCCCCCTGCGCTTTGACAAGGCGTAATAAAGCCTGTATGAAGCGCCGCATTGTGTGGGGAGAACACAATGTTGCATGCTGAGTGCTGTGAGAAGGGCGTACACCGGTGGGTCCCACGGCGCAGCAGCGCACCAGGGCCTATAGCGGGGAGTGCAGAGCATGCTAATGAGGTCATTATGTTATGCCTCTCCCTCGCCCCTGCTCTCCTTTAC
The DNA here is from genome assembly GCF_949606895.1 of Notothenia rossii. Taxonomy (NCBI): domain Eukaryota; kingdom Metazoa; phylum Chordata; class Actinopteri; order Perciformes; family Nototheniidae; genus Notothenia; species Notothenia rossii. Next base: position 86,887,672 of record NC_136912.1, on the reverse strand, counting down.
AGTGTGGGCTTCGCCTGTCACAGGAGGCAGGGTACCCTGGTAATGCAGCCAACCACAGATGTCACATGTGACACAATGAGAAGACACATGAGCGTCTCCGAATGAGTCGCAGAGAGAAAGACAGGGTGACGCTCCATTTTTCAGCTAGCATCAAAAGCACGGCATCAGTGATTTGCATAAGGTGAGCTTAGAGAACAGTAAAGAGGAGGGCAGCGACAGGCGACATTCATTTGCTAATTGTTCCTGCTGTGTATTCAATCAGCAGCCGCGCAGGATTGTGTATCCTTTTTTCCTTTTTACGATAGCGCTATTATTTACAATCGAGTGGGAGGGGTTAAGTACCAAGCACATGCAAATGCAATTACATGATATTTGCATAGCCGTTAACAATTAGAGGGCAGATGGCAAACAGCGGGCATAAAAAAGCGACCGAGCGCCATCTTGGCTGAGGAGACAGCTGGCAAACAAGAATCGGCCATTTTGTAAGCACGGGGCGCTGCCAGGCTGATGCGTGGAGAGGCGCCAGTCTCTCTCTGTGTGCCAGGAGATTGGCAGGCTCCCTGGTACAGGCAACAACAACACACTCCTCCTACAGTCAGTGACAGTATGATCACAGCCAAGGGCTCCTGCTGAGAACTGACTGAGGAGATCAACTGCAACATTATGTGTCTGTGTTTCACTTTAAAAACACACTCTGAGAAGAGATGGTATGCTATCATAATACTGTTACAAGGCGGATGTTATTTATGATCTCCTTGATTAGTTCAATATGTAAAATCACATCTGTGGTTTTGTTAAACACACTACAAGCAATTCAATTAAGACATTGTACTCACCAAGAAGTATGACTCCCGTTCCAACCTTTTTTTTTTTTCCTTCTGGCAAAGCTGCTCATCTGTCCTGTAATGTCCTTCCAGCTCCACGGATATGTACAGTACAGTATGTTTTGCTGCTTGACCTCTCCAAACTTTTTTTCAGCCGGATGTTTCTGGCAGTGCATAACAAACTTAATTTTTACTCAAAGCTTTCACCTCTACGCTGCAGCCAAGTATTTTCATTCCTGAAGATTTTGCCAATTTTCTTTAGTCAGCACCAATTTTGCTAAAACGTCTGAGGGGCGAGTCTCTTAGCGTGGAGAAGGACTTTTGTAAACGTGAAGGGTAAAAAAGTCAGATGAAAAACCTGGTAGTAGGAGGGGGACACGGAGCAGTTACAACTACTGTCCTTTTCATCTCTCATTCAATTAGCAGCCATTCACTTGTGCTGCCTGCCATGGGATCCCTGCTGCACAGCAGTAAGTGGACTTCAGGTGCTATTTCCACAGAGAGACAGAGAGAGAGAGGCAGAGAGACAGAGAGGTATGAAAGCCTGGGCCCACCTTCCTCTCTTCAACCTTATAGATCAATACTGCATTGCCATATCCTCTGATGGGAGCTGCTGTAGTGAGGGTAAGAAAATCTAAGGCGAAAAGACAGGTTATGTCTGATACAGGGGATGAGAGAAAAAGTTCAAATTGTTCTTTCATCCTGGCTCATGAGATCTTTGGAATATTGTGCCCTACGTGCTTGGAAGTTGGACTGAGCAGAAACGTCGTGTGTACCGTCCCCAATGGATCCTTATCAAACAGTTCAGGTGGAATGGGTAATAAGAGGGAGGTAGCTGGAAGAAAAGCGACCTTCAACGTCCTGTCTTATTCTTCTTCTGTTTTCTCTCCCTCCCTCGCTGTCTCAGTGTCTCTCTGACAAAGTTTTATCAAGTGGTGTTGGACGCAGCAAAAACCCCTCCGGCTGAACCACACACAAAGACTCTCTCTCTCTGCCTCTTCCTTCTGCCTTTTTCTCTCTATTTTACACACAAATGTGCACCTACTGACACGCACACTGCGTGTGGGGCGGTGAGGGCCCTGGCCCTGGCTGATGCTGGGACTGTTGGAGGAAGATAGAAAGAGAGATGGAGAGAGGAGCTGTGAGCGGTGGTGCTGGTTGGTCCCTGGGCTCCGGGGCCTGCAGGCGGTGCTGGGCAACCTCTGCTAGCCTCTCTCCTCTGTATTGATTTCTGCTGCTCCGCGTTGCTCCGCTCCGCCGTGGAGGCTCCTAGCCGGCGGGGATGAGAGCTCGACTCACCCGCCTCACCTGCCTCTCTCCTGGCTTGCCTGGCCTAGCCTGCCCACTCTGCCGCAGTGTTGGCTGGCCCCTGCCGGCTCCACGGGACCCTTGTATGCAGTGCCGGGGCCACAGGAAGAGGGCAGCCAGAGAGCCCATGGCGATCCACAGCTGTGTTCACCTGCTCTGGGTTCAGCCGCTTCCAACCACCTCCTCGAACTGCTTCTATCCTTCTCTCCTTCCATCCTTCCACCCACTCTGCTTCTCTTGTTCCTCCTCCACTGCCTCCTCCTCCTCTTTCTTCTGTACACAAACAACCAGAGACAGAGGGAAAAAAACAAGTTAGTGTTAACTTTCAGCATTTTACACACTCTGAATGTCAATCCTGGTCTTTGATCAGCGAGAAGTCGGGGGTGAGGAATCTGGCATCCTCTCTCAGCCGGTAATGTGAACCCGCTAACCTCACAGAGCAGAAACTGCGGGGATTGGAGGCCTGAGAGTTAAGTGTGTCAGGCAGAGAGATGCTGCCTGCCAAAGGTACTCTCAGCTATTAGATTCTGATGTGCTGCAGATAGCAAAATATAGCAAGAGTGGGCCCATTATAAAAATCACCACCGCATCGATCAAATACATTAGAAATATTTACAGGAAAAGTTTCTCTTCAACAACCACCCTCATTTGCTCCTCCTTGGCCACACAAGCCCACTGAGATGTACATTGATTTGCCCTTAGTGGTTATAAAAAACAAAAAGCCACATTTAAACTGACAGGCTTGTTTTAAAGACTCCCCTCTCTTTGCGCCATAGTGAGTGTGAAGGAATGGAAATGTTTTGGCCATGACCGGTGGTGCTCTAAGGAAACTTTGTCAAAGAAAACATCTCAGCTTTTGTATCATCTAGAATTATTCAAATGGGTTCAGCAACCCTCTTCTTATGATAATAGCAGTTGGGGGGACATTTCTTTGAGGAGTCATGGTCCCATTGTGTTCCTCAACAGGGAAAGAGCCGTGGCCAAATTCAACCCCCAACACCCCACATTGCTCCGCGCCGCACCAACCCCACAATCTCTGAAATATCCTGGCCACAGCCACCAGAGCTGTGACAGCCCTTCTGTCCACCTCTCTCCACCTCCTCTGCAGGACTGAAAAACAGACTTAAACCCACGGGCCGACTGCCAGGGGAATAGAGAAGTAAAGTGCGGAGGTTTAGAGCGGGTGGGCCAGCAAGGCTTTGGGAGTTAGCACTGTCTGTTAAGGAAAAGGCACAGGGGGTGCAGCATTGGCATGGGGGGGTTACACTGCTTGGACAAGAGAACCAAGTTTGGGAGAGAGGGGGCAAGTTGAGTTAGGGGGACATGGATTGGGACCGGGGGTGCGGTGCATGTCTTAGACACAATAATACTATTCATTGGGCTCAGACATGGGTGTTAACTCCCCTCTGACAGAGCACAATGGGACTCGGCAGCATTCAGGCAGCCTTGGTGATATTGTTAGTTCAGGGCTGCATTCTCCCTGCCGCAGGATAGAGCGCCCGCATTGTACCCGTCCAGCAGGATGGATGGAGGGAGGTTTGAGAGGTGAAAGGCAAAGAAAGAGAGAACAGTACGTTTGTCTATTCGTCAGTGCTTGAGGAGTGAGGGGCAGAGGGAAATGAGGGCAGAGAGGGAGGGGAGGACGGAGTGGTGGCGTTAGGGGTCTTTAGCCCCATGGCACGAGAAAAAATAAAAAGGACAAAACTAGAAGTAAAAAGGGACTGCGCAATAAATATAACCCAAGCAGCCGAGTGCAGGGCTAAAGAGGCATTACAGGGGGTGGGGACACAGATGTAGCGAGGAAGGCATGGTGGCATTTTTATGGTAAAAAGCACAGCAGGTTTGTATGCTGCCTCGGAGCCTGGATGCATTATGTTCAAAGAGGGAGAGTGGAGAGGAGTGGAGAAAATGAGAACTGTGGAGGTGGCTGTTTGTGCCTCGGATGAGATGACATGCAAACACCACGAGACCTACTTTTCCAGAGGAGAGGAGAGGGCAGGAGATGCATGAAACTGAGAGAGTTTAATCAGCAGTCTAAGACATGAGGCAGACAAATATCAGCAATACACATATAGTGGCAACATTGGTATCTGAATGAATGTGCAACCATTGAGATCTGCTAGTTTAACATTATAACAAATTCTATATGTTTTTGTCTGCAATTTGGTTGTACAAACGACACGTTGACGTCACCCTGGTCTTTATAAATATGTGAGGGCCATTTCTAGACATTTTTCTGATGTTACAGGAAAAAAATGTGCGTGATTAATCACACAAATAATTGGGAATGAAAATGTGCATTAGTTGAAGCACAAATGTATACAGAAAATGAAAGTTTGATATGCGGGCTTATAGACATATCATCAAATGGCTTTGGAAGCTGCAGTCACTGAGCCTCTACCTCCCACTGAATACCTAGCAGATATATAGTAGCATATATAGTAGCAGTAAGGTATGGATATAAAGGGCAGAAATATATAAGGGTGAAGTATGCATGTATCTAATCACTCACTAGACATGACACACACACTCCCCCCCCCCCCCCCCACACACACACACACACACACACACTCAAGAGTATCACTGCTCCTTCTGCACTGCACAACCGGCTTTCATGAACAGTACTTTGTTTGTTTCCCCTCTGGTAAACTCTGACCAACCGTTGCCATAGCAACCGTACCTAGTGTTTTGCTGTTCATGTGTGTGTGTAAAAAGAGAAAAAAGATTGTGGGGTTGTGAGGAGGATTAGAGCAGGAATTCCTGATCCTGATACGACAGATTTACTTCTGTGTGCCTTTTTATGTGTGATGATTACGGGGTGTTTGAAATACAAATCAAGGGACCCCAATAACGTAGGCCTACATCTTAATGTCTGATACATTGGTGGTGAATCTGGCTTAGAGCAACATGCCAAACAAACCAAACATTAAAAAGTGTTCCTCGTTTCCTAGTCATCTGCATTGACTCTCAGCACTGTGGGTTCAACGTGCCTGGCCAGAGGAGGAAGAAGTCAGTGGGGAGATGCTGGGTGTCAGGCAGCAGGGGCACGGCTCTCGTCAGGGAGCTAATGCCCTTCAGGGGTGGCTGAGGTAGGTAGGGTACGGCCCTTTGTCCCTGGTGGGGGGATTACACCGGTCAACCAGCACAGACAATGTTCCCCCCTCCTGGGAAGGGAGGACCAACCTGCTCTCTACCAATGATAGGGGCAGTCAACTGATCACTAACTTAATTAAGGACAAGGGAAAGTAAGAGAGGAGGAGGAAGGGTGAAGCAGGAGACAGAGAGTAAGGTTGGGAAGAAATCAAGGTAAGGGAGATAATATGGGGGGGTAGAACAAAGAAAGTGGAGGGTAAAAAAGCGATGCAAAGGAGCACAGGGATACGCTAAAATAAGAAGAGGCATGGAGTTGAAAAGAGAATAATGGTAGGAGGCAAAGGGGTGAACAGAAGGCTTCTCTATCACAGGATTAGGAGAGGGAAGATGAAAGGATCCGGTCTAACAGAGGACAGGAAAAAGGACAGAGGAGGGAGACCAGCGACTTAAACTCAAAGCAAGGAAATCAAGTAAAAGAGCGAGAAACAGGGGGGGGGGGGGGGGGGGGAGGGGAAGACAGCTCAGGTATCCATGACCTCAAGGCACTGGTGGAAGAGGCCTTTTCTTATAACAAGCGCACCATGTGAAACCCCTCTCTCTGTTCCCTATTTATGCCACAGCACACACACCTATTCAAATCCAATGAGAGATGCAGCAGATAATTCTATTACAGAGGACTGTAATAGAGGATATTTAGGGGACAGTTAGCGGGCCCAGGTAGCATAGCTCAGCCCACTGCAGACAGATATGGCTCTGCAATACTTAACAACAGGGATTTGGCAGCACTGTTGATTGAACATGCCAAATCCCATTTGTCGGAGGACTGTGCGCGGTTGTATCGACACTCTGTAACCTTGTGGCTCCGTAAAAGGATACCCGAGTATGAGTATGAGTGTGTGTGTGACGTGTGTGTGTGTGTGTTTTCCTGGCAGGCAGGTGGGTGGCACGGCTCTAAACTCTCCTCCATCTATGCTCTCCTCTATCCCTTCATCCTTCCATCTTTACTATGCTGTCCGCCTCGATTCCCTCTCTTCACAAAAAAGGGTGACAAGAAGGAGATGGAGAGGCCTTCTCAACACTTATTTTCTTGCTTTCCCTCCCTGCTTTCCTCCCCTTTCCCTCCCTCCGCTCCTTCCATCCCCTATGGTAGAGCTGCCAGACAGGAGTGCTCAGCAGCTCTCCGAACGTTATTGATCCTGAGAGCGAGCCGGCCAGGGAGTTGGTGTCTCTCCCTCTATCTTCCACACACCCGCATCCCCCACCACAGCGCCACAACTTTTTCCTCCTTCTCTCACTCCCTCCCCGCCTCTACTTCATTTATCAAGGTTAAAGAACTCTTATAAAAAAGGGAAGAGGGGGTCGCCTGGATGTTATCTGACTTCATGAAAGAAATCCCCTCAGGCCACTCCACTAGAGGAAGATGCTCTCTGCCAGATCTCCACACACACACACACACACACACACACACACACACACACACACACACACACACACACACACACACACACACACACACACACACACACACACACACACACACACACACACACACACACACACACACACACACACACACACACACACACACACACACACACACACACACACACACACACACACACACACACACACACACACACACACACACACACACACACACACACACACACACACACACACACACACCAAGCAGCGGCCCACTCATCGCCAATCAAAAATAGAGAAACAGGACAATCAGAAATAGAAATGAAGAGGATGTATGAATAGACAAGGGAAGAGAAAATGAGTCACTGTGGGTTATCATAGTAGGCCAAACATGAGCGTTAAAGTGCTAATTTATTTGAAGGCACAATTTAAGAGTTTATATCATTTAAAAGCCACTAATAACAGTTTATGTTGCCTCTCCTCAAGAAGGTAAGAGCTTGAAAGGTTAATTTGGCTTGAGGTCAGCAGCATCACCCTGGAGGAGGATTTTTGACATCCTGGCTAAACAAATGTTGCTTGCCTCTTTATTCAATATTTTTGCCAAATTATTTTATTTTTTCGTTTTACCTGCAGTCCCTTCACCCAAAATGTTCCCAGAGTGTGACAAATAAAGAATTTCGGATTTACAGCTGAATCAGTTGATAATATGTTAATCAATTTAAGTTACTATTGTAAATCCAGTTTTAGTCTGGCCTGTCAGAAATGCAGGAAACGATAATAAAAGTTGCAGATTCAACACTCCAAATATATATTTTTTTAAAACAATGCGTCATTAACATCAGATGGAGAAGGCCAAAACAAGTTCCTCCTTTCTAACCGGTGACCGTAAATGTATCATCAACTAGTCTGTCACTGAACTATTAGCTGTAGCTAACCTTAGCAAGCGGAAGCGGCAGCTAACTAAGCTAATGCTAGCTCCGAGAGTTGTTTGAAATGCCGTCCGTGGCTGACTTTTTAATGTTTCAATTCCCCAAATGTTTTAACAAAAACCTGGAAACACAATATTAAATGCATTAACTTACATTTCTGGTACACCCCACGCTGCATATTACCGAGTAATACAGCCCCAGGAATACCACTTCAACAGGTGGAGAAATTCAAAGCTAGTTACGTCGCTAAGCAATCTTGGGGGAGGGGTTTGTGATCACGTGATTTACATATTTTCTCGATTTAAAGACTAAACTATTAATTACTAAAATAATAATAATCACCATAAGTGACCATAGTTACTTGGATTAATGAATATAAAAGATGCACGCCTATCAATTATTAATGATTAATTAGGTAAATAAAGCCATTTCTAAAAAGGGTACCTTATTAAAAAGCTGTAACAAATATAGTAAAAATCCTCAGAAAAGTATAAGAAGTACGGCTGAGAGGCACAAAGCCACCAGACCGGTACATTTTAAGCTCCATTATCCATTTGTAGGGGAAATACAGTTTATGCATTTTCGTTCTTTAGAAGACATAGCAGCTATTGTCGCTGTTTGTAGCCTAAAAGGACTGGAAATGGCTCTACGCGTGGAGTACATCCTGTCTTCCATTGTTGCTGCTTTCACTCTACCCTATAAAAGCCTGCCTGCACTCCAGGCTACAACAGCAAGGCAAATACACACAGCAGCACATTACACAGCCATACCTTCCCCTCCCTTTGTGCTCAGTAATTGCCACAATGCATCTTCTCGTCCAGCTAATTAAGTGAGTCTTTCCCATTGTCTCCCAATACTATCACCTCTTTACACAGCCAGAGTGAGAGAGAGAGGGAAAGAGAAAGACACAGCAAGGGATGGAAAGAGCAATCGGGTGGAAGAAATACAAAGGCAGGGATCCAAATAGAAAGACGATGAATGACAAAGGCATGTGTCTGTGTCCTAGTAAATGTTTACCTGTTGAAAAAGGTACAGTACCTGTGTTTGCCGGTGATCTGTAAACAACGCTTTTCTGCTGTCAGAGTAATTTCAGGAAATTCACGAAATGACCACATAAGTCCGGAAAAATCCCTGGCCATTAAAATGACCGAAATTGGAGTGCGTGAGTTATTTGGCTGAGTACCATGACAGGGAATGCACGTGTGAATGTATTTTGTTGTTTCTCAAATGTGTTACCTTCACTGTACAGAACGATGTATGTACAGACACTAAAGACAACCATGGTCCCATATTTACCAAAAGGTTGTATAATGTGAAAATGGACTTGAAAATGGACTTTATCAGTAGAAGGAGAAATCTTTTGCCCACATTTCACATTAACAATATTTACATTTTTTTAATATTTCATTGTTGTCAATGACAGAGAAAATGTAGATGTAGGCCTAATTTAAATAAAATGTATGAGGTAATTCAACCTTTTGGGAAAACGGCATTTATATTCTACATATTATTGTCTGACACCTACTTTCTTTATGCCCATTAAGACTTGTTTTCCAAATTCGAGAAAACAAGTCTTCATGTAGGATCACTGGTCTCTCTTATCCTACACACAATAAACAAGAACTATTATATGTAGCTACAAGAGAGCACAATAAATGAATGTAAATAAGATTATATATATATATATATGAACACTTCTGGAACAAGTCCAGGGGTGAGCCTCTGTGTTTGAACTAAAATGGCCCACGCCTTCCACATTAAAAAAGTAAAGACAAAGGAAATATTAATAGCTTCACTTTGAAGCTTTACTCTAGCTTCACTAAGAATGCATTTGGTTAAATAGAGCACTGAATTCCACTTTTATGTGTAATAACAGCTTTTTCATGTGGCTAAACAAGGTTTTTTAAACTCATATTGTCCCTGCCCACCGTGTGTAAAGAAAAATGTTCATCATCATTTTACAATTTACAATTTTGTTGAAGGAGAGCACTGAATTCCACTCTTGTGTAATATCACATCCTGCATTATGCTGTTGCACCAGTAAGGCTTCATGAGCTTCAAGCAGTCATGACTTTACGTCTGTGCACAAAGGACGATAGTGAACACAGGTGCTCTTGATTCCCCTTCTTTATATCCTCAGACGTCTTGTGTGGCTTACCAAGGAGTTTGAACAACTGAATTATTGGAGGACACAGACCAAAAAACTCATCTAAATTCCACTTCTCTTTAGAGTTGCTAGGAGAGTCCCCCCCTACAAAACACACACACAGACACACACTAGCTTCATGCTCAAGTCCACTTGCTGACCTCTCAGGCCAGACACTCTCTACCCAAACCCCCCCTCCCAAAAAAAAATCCCCTCCCAATCCTCAACCCCTCCTTGAACCTCTACAACACCCACCTCCCCCCCTCCCATACTGAAGACCTTTCCTTCCCACACTCAAGTTCCTGTCAAGGCCTTGACAGACAGACAGACAAGTAGGGTGACATCATGGTGCAGCGAGAGAGAGACAGAGGAAGGGGGCTGCCTGCCTGTCTGCCCTCAGCACCCACACAATACAGCAGGGCATCTGGCACTGGGGTGGTGGTGGGGGACTGGGTGGGGGTCTGGCAGGACAAAGCGTTTACATCCCCCTCCCTGGAATATGATTATAGTTTGTAAATGGTGGCTGAGATGTAAACGTGTGAGGAGAAGAAAGGGGTTGAGATGTGGTGGCGGGAGGGTGGGTGGACAACACAGTTATGGGTTTAACAGTGATGACACCAACAGATATATTAGTCCTAACATAGGAGGAGGACTTTGGGATGCTCTCATGTCTATATGGAAAGTATGCTCCAGTATTTGCGACAAACTCACATTAAAAGAACTGCAAAATGTAAAAGTAAACATTTCTGGTTCTGCAGTTTTTGTTAGATTTCTTCACAAAAAATCCCAAGAAATGATATTGAAACTTTTTGAAACGAGCAGGTTCATCGGTCATTTCTATGTATGTGTGTGAGTGTGTGTTTGTGTGTGAGAGTGTTTTGTCACTCACATCTTATTAATTTGCAGGACGAAACAATAGTGTCAACGGTGTCATAATTCTCTCCCTGCAGCGACCCCCTCCTCTGTCTCTGTCTGAGAGGCTGTCTACTCGCTGTGTGCATACAAGTGTCTGTGTGCATACATAAAATAAATGAGCTGTGCGTATGCATTGTGCGAGTCCACAGGCCCAGTGTATATATTAGAAATGTGACTTGACCCTGGCAGGCTGAAGCAGGGTTTCTGCGTCGCACTGGGCGTGGGAAAAAGGGGAGACCTCTTTTCACAGCTGCTTTGGCCGTTGCATTGAACCAATGGAGGCCCCCACCAACCCCAACCTGCCTCCGCCGCTAATGCCCCCCTCCCTCCCTCCATTGGTCCCCATTTCCCATTCACTCCGCAGCCTGCTCCCTTTCAGTGGACCCCCGTCCCCCCCTCCTGCGCTCTGTTCGTCACCCGGCTGCACCCCACCATCACAGCCACCACCAACCCTTTTTTTGCAGCCACCTCGCCTTTCAGCCAGTGAGCATTGAGATGCCAGAGGGCTTTAAGGAGGAAAAGATAAATATTGCATCTAAGTGACTTATGAGATAATGTGAGTAGCCCCAATGCAGAATAAGTCAAAAATATATGTGCTAATGAATGTTTGTACTGACGAAGCTCAACATCAAAATCAGATCTTATTTCTCACTCTTTTTCTTCACATCATGAGATCATTAGTTTCTTCTTTAAACTCTTTTTTTGTTCTTCAAATCCTATTTTTCTCACATTCTCTTTTCTATATCCTTCTCTGAGCACTTCTGCGATAGACTTTAATTTATGTTAACATACGCCACCACTCTACTCTCAGTGCCTGCCCCCCACACATTCCCCATCCAGTGTATTCATTTGAAGAGATTTATTTCCTATCAAGCTGCATAATGCAGAGGGTATAATTCAAATCAACTTTTAAGAACAGCCAAGCAGCGCAGTTTATGTATACAACATCTTGAAAGCCTAGTAAGAAGAAATTATAATTCCCAGCAAACAGCAGGGTGTTAAAAGCAGATTGGCAACTTTAAGAAGCCATGGGTGGGCAGTGGGTGTTTGGTTTTGCCATTAAAGATAACCTATTACTGATAAACCTCACAATCATCCTGTTTAAACACATAATGCAGGCTTCATTTGTTTCAGATACTCTTACTAATCTGACTGTATAACCATGGAACGGCAGGCTCAGAGTGGAATCATTAAACAAACACACCCACAAGCAATTTTAGAGAAACTTTAAAAGGTCACATAATGTGCAGAATAACTCCAGCAGATTCTCAGGAGCAGTCCTATCGTGCTGTCGAGCTACCCCGCTGATACGCCAGGCGTGTTGAGGAAATGTTGAGAAGCAGTGAGGGGGCAGCGACGGGGGAGGAGGGAGGGAGGTTGTAGCCGAGAACCTGAAAGGACTCCATCTCCCTTGGCCAACATGCCATGACGGTGTGGAGCAGCCGTCTGAATTGGTTTCTCTGGGGTGGTGGAGCTGGAGAGGTGATGGCAAGATGAGTCCGAAAGGGGATGGAAAGGGGTGGGGGGGTCATGGGGGAGGAGATACGGTACACTGAGGTGTGTTTGTGTGTTAGAGAGAGAGAGAGAGAGAGAGAGAGAGAGAGAGAGAGAGAGAGAGAGAGACTGGAATCTGAGGTACTGTAAAGGAGCGGGTTACTGGCTACCTCTCTTCAAGTCTTTCCATATACATGAGAGTGCTCGGCTGTGGAAGCAACACTTCTATGTGAGAAATCACACATCCTGCACTTCCTATATGAACTATTGTAAAAAAAAAATGCACATATCGTACATGGGTCCTGTAAGGGTAAAATGATGCTTGAATGCAGACCTGTGCGGGCTAGCTCTAAATTGCTGTTATGAATACAAAGAGGATGTGAGGAGTGTCACTTCTGGATTGATGTGTCTCTGCGTCAGATTTAGCCTGTAGCTACGCCTTCACTTCTGAAGCCCACGTCTAACCGAAGCTTGTTTGCATCGATTTATCTAGTTTGTGGATATGATATTGACTAAGTAGACCGGCAGCCCTTATCGAGTTGGAGCAAAGCGAAGGAGGTTTAAGAGGTGGTCGAACGCTATGGAGAAGGATAGCCACAGGCTGTGAAATCCTCTCTGATCTTCCCTTGTCTGATTCTCAAACGCAACTCTTTCTCTGGGGGGGGGGGGGGGGGGGGGCATGCTGATATAGAAATAGGCCAATGTCACAGAATGCTCATCTAACCCTGGAGGGAAATTAAATCACTTCTTCTGTTTCTCCCCAATGACGGACCTCAATCTCTGCGGATAAGGCTTCATCTCCCTCTGCTTCCCTATTCAACGCTCCCTCCATCACACCGGGTACTTTGTTCTCCGCAGGAGGTTGAACATGCACGAGCTGAGCATCATTCTCGGCCTTGATGGCCTGCTACAGCAGCTGTTAGAATAGCAAAGGTAATCTTTAGTCGTGTCACTCAACACTGAGAGGGAAGCGGAAAGTGAGTGAGTCACCTAGTTCTGGTTTCAGCCATTTATCATATTAAACATTATGCGCTGTTATAAAACACACTGTTTGGACGTTTGGACAACTAGTTAGCAGAGCTATGGCAACTGGGGCCTTACTTCAATTTTCATACTTTACAATCACTTGTTTTTTTATGTAATAGTGCAAACAGTCAAAGATCTGCTGCATAAAAACTATTTTAAAAACCACTTTCCCTCATAATAATCAGGAATTATACCAAAAAACAAAATGATATGGCTAATTCATATTTAAATTGACAAACTTAAACAAAACAGTTTGAATGTGTTCCATGCTCACAGAAAACTGCAGCAAAATGTACACGGATATTAAAGTGCCTCTTGAAACTATTTAGCAAACTTAAAACAGAGAAAGAGAGTTTTTGTTATCCCTGTAAGTGTGGAAGAGAGTACAAGGCCTGGACACAGAGCAGAGGAGAGGAAAGTAAGTACTTGGGAGGGGGGGGGGGTGTTCAGAGGGAGGAATTAGAGAAGTAAGGGACTTAGCCACCCTGGCAGTCTTTCCACATGAGTACACCTTGCGCACACATCAGGCCAAGGCCCCCATTCCTACCCATGTATCCTTAAAGGGATAAAAAGCATGGACAAAGGAATTAAAATATAGATTACACAAGAGGCCACCCTGCGTCTTATCTGCCAAAACCGAAGAATCTAACAAATTGGATCAGACGTTATAAAGCAGGGGGCAAGAGGCCGGCCGGTGAAAGGGTGAGGAAAGCACACAAGAAAGTGAACAAGTAAAGAATTAGAGGATCAATCTTTTGTGGGGAGATGATTAATAAAAACATAAGGACTTTGTAATGTATTGTGTGACTTTTTAAGATTGACTGTAATGATGTAAAAGTACTGTACTGAATAGTTCAAGTTCAAGTGTGTTTGTAGTGTGAGGTGCTTCACTGTCTCACCTGAGAGATGAAGTCTTGTTGTGACCTGCGACCTCTGACCTCAGAGCAGGAAGGGTGGTGTCTCTTCTGACCTTCAGGTTCAGACGCAGGCTGTCAGATGGGGAGTGTGTATATCTGTGTGACTGCACTCCTCTGAGTCCTGCAAAAAACATAAAGCATTAGGTTAAGAGAGGGTCTATTTCTGCAGCAGGTCACATGTCTTTCATTTCTAATACACTGTGTTCTTGATACTTCATGAATATCACTCTAAAAACAATTCGGCCACAATTGAAATACTTTATACGCATACATTGAGTTATGCTCAATTTTAAATCTACTTCTATCTTTAAATTGTAGTATTATTCGTACTTAAGTCATACCCCATATTCGCCGACGGTTAAATAAGAAAAGAAAAATCCAGGAAAAAAATATTTATTATACAAATTCTAGTTTACTTACTCATATTATGCAGAGTAATAGATTGTTAAAACTACAAAACATACATAAAAAAAAGTATACATGACACTGAAAAAGAAAACAGGAAATGCCAAACAGATAAGTCTAACGTAACCAATTAAGATAATTAAATTCCAACATAAAGACAGTGTCAATTGTAAAGAAAAGTGCAGCAGTGTTATGTTGGTGGACTTCTGTGTGGAAAGTTTCTTATATTCCTTCTTCAACTGTCAGCAGTAAATGCATGACAATAGCAATCTCCATGTGCGCGCACACACACACACACACACACACACACACACACACACACACACACACACACACACACACACACACACACACACACACACACACACACACACACACACACACAACACACACACACACACACACACACACAAAGTAACAAACAAACTTCACAAGCGATTACAAAAAAATACTCAAAGATTACATCCGCTGAAACCTGATGTCCTTTGCGGGTTTAAAGCCTCCACGTCAGCCTTTCAATTTTTTTCTCTTTGCCTTGCACGGGTCAGAGGCTGTTGCTAGGCTACCAAACCCAGAATTCATAAGTTCAGAGGAAAGGTTTTTATAGGCCATTTCAATTCAAGGTAAAATGATAATAGAAAATTGATAACGCTGTAATATATGGACTTTGGTGATATGGAATCAAATAGCCCATGCGCCATAAATAGTTTCAGATCTGAATCAAAGTGTAATGTTTGTGATAATAATAATAATAATAATATTGCTATTAATAATAATAACAACAATCATTATTATTATTATAATACCAGTCAAGTGTATACAGTTTGAATAATAAATGTAAAACATATTTTTTGAAGTAAAATGTAACACTCAAATAAATAAACCAAATGAAAATACATTTAAGGACGTATTGTTTTTCAAATTTAAATACGTAATTTAGAGAAGCAGATTTTACTAAAATACACACATACTCAATCACAGTCCTGCAGTGGGTTGAAAATCAAAAGGGATTTCACCTTATTTAAAAAGACAAATTCTATATTTGACAATATATCAAATCAGGTGCAGTAGGAGCCCGCTTGAACACATGTAAAGAAGCACATCCAAAGAAGCACATGTGCAACTGTACAAAAACATGTGCACAAACTCATACACACACGCATACACACACGCATAAACACAGCTCTGCAATCTAGTTGCCAGGTGTGACACACACAATATAACATCTATAGGATGGGGGCTTGGAAATGCACCGAGCTGTAAACCTAAAACAATGGCTCAGCTGCGCATTGGACAGAGTACAGGCAGGCTGCTTTGTTCCCACATTTCTGTCACAAACAACACTCACCCCTATGCAACAACCAAAACCAGGACATGAAAATATTCAACGTTATCAATACAGTGCAGAGAAAGAGAAGAGAAGGAAAAGAGAGAAGGGGGGGCACCCTGACATATCTACGCTTCAGCAGGAAAGGCTACAGACATGACAGGTTGGTTAGAAATGCACGGCATGCATGCATAAACACTCTCTGCTCTTCTCACCTCATTCTTCTACAACATTTTCAACGCTATTCTCTCCAGCCATGACCTTTTTTTATTTTATCTATTTATTTTTTTAATTCCTCCTTTGTTAAAGCACACATAAATCCAGGCTGGTGAAATAATTAAATTACTGATAGACGTTTAAATCACTGTGCAAGACAATGGGGAGTGCAATGCAGCCTTATGGCAGGTGTTGGTGGGCTAGACGTAGACTAGACTGGACTCCATCTGGTGTGGAGGGCCTCCTCCTGATGGTGGAGAGGGCCCAGACAGACACATATTAATGTGGGAAAACCAACGTCTAGCCTGCCTCTCAGACTGCATTTCAATCTCAAAGGGCCCTCCCCATCTCCTCCATTTATTACCCCTCAGCAATGCATTAATTTATACTGCAACTGGGCCAAAGCTGGGAGGGTGGAGCTGTTGGCGTGGCGGTTGGTGTAAGTTATAGCACAAAACGCCATTGTCAAATCAAATGGAACCATGCCGTATTATTAATGCTTTTGCTGAATATTGCAATTAACCCTCAAAAGGACAAAGGGGAAACGCATTTGCAAAATATATGGCAAATTCTGAACAAGGATATCCTTAAATCAGGTCTCTGCTGCATCAGAATTACTGCCGTTCACAGGCCATATGGGTAACTGAGACTATACAACTGTTAATTTTGTGTATTAAAAAAACAGGGGTCTCAATGGGACATGATAATTTACTGGTTCCTGTCACATTCAAATTGAGACACGGGTATCCTGACACTCCTGCAGTGTTTCCTTGATGAAAACATTAATTTGCAATGCCCTATTAACATCATAATTACAACAGGAAACAGATTAAGTTTGTAGCTTATTGTTACACATCACTCACAACATTGGGATATATTCAGTGTGGATTAACACATACAGCAGTATAGCATGTTGCCACAAAAGCCAGAGAAAGCATTTCCTTGTTCGGTTCATGCTAGCTCCTTCTCCACCTGCGCTGCTCTGTGACGCAGTAAGCTGGGGCCTAAGAAACACCATGCTCTGTGCTGCTACACACTCACAAATTCTCCACCATGCAGAACACTGCCACCACGCAGATCAGCTCTGTAGCTGTTAGCAGCTAACACAGGATTGGCTTGTTTAAAATTCAACAGGCTCCACTTCAGAGTGCAACCTATCACTCAGGCAGTGCTGGAACCAGACAGGAGCTCCTCTCTGACTCGGATGGAGTGAGGAAAGAAAAAAGAGGATGTGCAGCCCAAACAGCATTTTAAAACAGAAAGACCTTGTCATCCTCTAACACTTCCTCCAAAATCCCTGCTTGGCATGCTACTGTACTTCAGCAATCAAAATATATAAATTGGTGATATGTGTTAGTGTGTGTGTTAACATAGTACAATTCCCTGATCAGGTACGGATATTGTTGATGAGAGTGAATACATGTCAGCATCTAATTTGTGGGAATAAACTATATCTACAAAAAACTTTTTATCAGCAATTGTAGCCAAGCTAGCAATGCATTTCTTTAAAAAAGTGTACATTATGTTGCTCTGACATCCCGCAGGCCTCTTCCTTAGCAATGTGACACATTGTTCTCTGGTTTTGTGCATGAGACCTGAAAATTGCTGTTAATAAGCGCATCAATCAAGCTAAGTCCTGGGATATAAGATGATCCCGTTGACAAACCTGAATCCCAATATTGTCGTCCTCTCCACCTCATAACCTGTGACACATTACTTTGATGACCTACTCATTCTCCTGATCTTTGCTGTACCTGCTGTAAAGCACCACACATACTAAGCTCAGGGAATGCACCTGATAGAGGGATTATTTCTCCTGGCATCCATCAGTGGCACAGTAAATGCATCATAGCCTACAATCCTCTCTGGCATGTCGCAGTAAAGCTCCCCACATCAACTTTTTGGAGACAAATTAAACATGCATTTGCAGAGGCACAGCAGCTTGCTAACACAAACAAGTGCATTAGTGCTGATTGTTAAAACTATTTTTCCATGATACTACAAAGCTAGTCCAGCATGCAGCAATGAGATATGGGGGCTACTGGTGGAACACGTGACTCCCAGGATTCATCCAATCAGGTGCTTTCCCAGCTACAAACCGTGTTCATCTCCCCTCCTGGCTATCAGCATCCAACTAACTACACAAAAACACATCTAAAACATGCTAGTTTAACTGCTATTTTGTGACTAAATGTGTGTTCCGGTAAGAGCAACAGCAAAAGCACCGCTGCCGAATCGCCTTCCTCCTCCTCCTCAACCTCACTCTATGAATGGAGCATGTCTCCGGTTGCTAACTACTGTCACTCCATGCATCCCCCGCGAGAGAAATAAAAACGACATTAATCCGTTTGTGTATGGCTTCGTTCTCCTCCGCACCTCTTCACGTCCAGGGAAGCAGGAGGCGTTTCTCGGTGCAATGCACGGACGCTGCCGCGGGCTTCCAGTCTCTCCGTGAGGGCTGCATCCATCCATCCGCTCCGCCAGCAGCCCCCCCGCCATTGGTCCCGGTTCCGTCGTGATGAATGCAGAATTAGTTTGTACATTCGGTTCTCTAGCTTTATGATATTACATAACTCATACAGCTAGATAACCAAAGAGAAAAACTAACCCACGTCTCTTAAAGGAACCGCCGCCGCCGGAGCTGCTTGTGTTGTGGTCACATGGAGCCATTGCAACCCGCCTGTATGCCTCTTTCTCCCCCCTTCTCCCTCTTCTGCTGCTCTCCCGGTCGCTCTGTCTCTCTATCTCTAACACACACATTACTGCGCGCATGCACAAACAGGTTATTGGTACCCGGTTTTATTATTACGCGTAATGTTCGATTTGATTAAAAACGATGTCCCAGACTGCTTTGGGATAGCAAAGACTATGACCATAACCTACATCACCATCAGTTGTATAATTTTCAACAAACGTAAATCCTTCTCATGGTTACACTACAATCTCAGATACTAATTTCCATTATTTAAAACCATAGGTGATCTTCATCCACTACAAACCTGGAAAGCATCTGCAGGGTGAAGTCATCCAACTGCAGGAGGAGGGTGACATATTTTCCTGTCATCCATGAACATGCGTAACAGGAAAGGCTTCATGCCACTAATAACCTCAATATAGCGTACATTTTCCCACTAACTATACCATAGCATGTCCAGTTTGAGCTTTTGGGGATTATACACTCATACACCTCTTAGGAGACAGTGTTACTTCAACTGTCTCCATAAAATATCACACTATGGCCCTCACAAACAACCTTATTGTTGTTTTAAATGCCAGCTCACATCGACCCATTTCAGAGCATAGACCATCGTTTCCGCGTTGAGTGGATTAATCCACGAATTGTTAGAAAGCATGACAAACTATAAAGACATACAGTATATAGCTTACAGTAGAGGGGGATCCAGCTAAATGTCAACATGAACAAGTCCAGGCTGACTGAAAGTCACTGTACTATGGATTAGTTCATTACATGTTACATCTTGACAAACTTGCCTTTATTATTTTGCAATCACCAAATAATGCTCTATAAATATGCATCTTTAAAACAGCTCTACTGCTAAGCGTTTAAAATCAAAATTTAAATTCAGAAAAATACACATCGTATATAATAATGGTCAAACGAGAGGATAAAATACTTTTTCCACAAGTCTTAAGTTTAAACTACACTTTCCCTTCATTAAAACATGTTTTGAATGTTACTGAAGCTATCTATCTGAAAAAGCATACCTTGCATTTAGAATAACCACAGCATACTCACATATTCAGTCTATTTGAAACGGCAGTTTCGTCAATCGGACAGTCATGATGCTTCGTTATTAAATAATTTAAAAAATGATTTGAAAAATTCACAAGCGGCCGATATATTCTTCAACACTCGATCCGGGACGGGAGCATATCTCCCCAGCTCTGTTCAGCCGTAATGCTCCCTATTTGGCCATGTGGGATGCCGGCACTTGCGAGAAAACAAAGCACATTTTACGCAAAGCACCACCATCGGTGTATGAATATGAATCCTCATAGGAAGAATTGGGTAGTAACGTCCATTCTTAGCCGTCACAAACACTCCAGCATGGCCCGAGGAAGGGGAAATGAGAGTGAGGAGAGAACGCCTCGGCTATCGAAGTGTCAGAAGAGGGGCGCAGGAGGCGGAGGGCCGCCCGGGGGGCCCGGGGTCAGACTGCCAGGGGAGACGCGCGGTGTCCACAGAATTAGGCATGCTCATTGGCACACACTTGGGTGAGCAACAGAGCTATGGGGTGGACGTAAACGACAAGGGGAGGAAGCATAAGGTAGAAATTGGATAGTCTAGTTTCGCTAAAACGCGTTGACATTATGCTACAGGCTCCAGAATACTAATAAAGGTATTCACTATTGTTAGCAGAGATTATAATTGGATCTCGATATGGGGTCCTAGAAGCCCTCCAAAAATAAATTGAGTGGGCCTCAAGAGCATCCCAAAAAAGTGAGGAATAATTTAAAATATGATCCAATACATCCACTTAGAGAATGCATGGTGAATTCACAACCAAACGTGTGCAGTACACGCAGTAGCCATTTTCAAATTATCGAGACAACATTCATATATTGTCCTGAATAAAATATACAGAGTTCAACACTTGCAAAGTCACCTGACAGGCTTTGGGCAATACATGGCAAAAGTGGCCATGTTTAAGGTGTGGGCAATGTAGGCTATACCATCCGTCTCACAGCCTGTCTGTGTAAATAAGGACACCACGTTTGTTCCCATAAAAGAAACACTGAGCCAGCAGTGAGTCATAAGTACTGAGCAACCTGCAGGTTACAGGACAGAGCACTACAATGCTAAAGAATGACAGTTTGAATTACAATTTAATTTAAATTTGAAATTATAATACAAATCACCATCATTTTAGACGCCACTTTTATGTTTCAATGAGCAATTTCAGCTAGTCTGATGAACCAAATGCAAATAGCTGAAGCATTCCTCTCACTATCCATTTGGAACACATCCCAGACGTTGGTGCTATATTTCTAATGGGACTCCATGTGTTAGCGTATAGCCTTTGCCCTTTACCATTCTCAATGTAATAAAAACATATATTCAAAATTATCAATTTATTTAGAAACGTCAAGGGCACACAGTTCACTTCTAAATGCTATATAATGATAATTGTATATATTTTAATGGTAATTGCAGTCTTTGATGTTTGTGTTTGACCTGTGTTTTAATTTGAATATTAATAAGACAGTTTTCTTTAGGCCTGCTCCTATGCGAATTATTTCAGGAAAGATACAGGGACATTTTGGGAAATTATCATGGATTCTTCAAGCTGCATGTTTTCTTCACTTATTTGGTAAATATTTTTCATATTTTCGAAAAAATAACAACATTCTCATTAATCATTATTTGGTAATTAATTTTGGTAAGTAATATTTAATAATTTTTTAAGAAGAATTTATTTATTTTTTATTATCTCAACTTCCATTTAAACAGCCTGACAATAACTTTGTAGGTATTAACCATTTTTGGTTTTGTACAAAACACGGGTTGGATTAAGTGGAAATAATAATTATTCGAAACAAATATGTTTAAATTAAGTGAATAATTAAAAATATGAGCACATTTTAAAGATCAAAAGTCAAAGAGTTTGTGTGTGTGTGTGTGTGTGTGTGTGTGTGTGTGTGTGTGTGTGTGTGTGTGTGTGTGTGTGTGTGTGTGTGTGTGTGTTTGTGTGTGTGTGTGTGTGTGTGTGTGTGTGTGTGTACTACTTTGCTCTGCCTTGATTTTACTGTACATTAGCCTGATTGACTCTCAGCTCCGCCTTTCATCAGCCTCACGTGAATTCATGTGCACACGCCCCCTGACTGCGTCACTTCCGGTCACAGGCTAGGCCCACGGCACAGTGCAGTGACGACGAGCTCAACATTCCATTCTATTAAATTATAATATATTCCGTTCTATTGTATCCCATTATTTTCCATTACATTCTATTCCATTCCATTCTATTCCATTGTATTCTATTGCAGTCTATGCACATCTTGCTTGCCCAGATTTGTATTAGAAAAAAAAAAAATGTAACGTCGTTGTGTGTAAAAGAAAGGATATATTTTTATTTCGATTTTTGTTTCTGCCCTGAGCACAACCTCAAAATTAAATCTGAAAGAAGAAAAAAAAGATGCAAAGCAGTGTCTCAAATATGTTCGGTAAAAAAGGCTTGAATTAAAATGTTTTAGGGCGTTGTATTAAAGAAAACTATAGAGTGGAGTTCAGCAACTCTAAGTTAAAAGTACAGTCTCTGTCCTTGGTGCTGAAACGAATGTAATAAATTCACGGCGCTGTTTAAAAATGGAAGGGTGAAAAGAAAAACACTTAAACAATTTGAGTCTGTTCAGGCAAGGTTAAACCTATTTGGTGTTTAATGAAATGTAAGAAAATGTATTTAGAAATTAAAGTTACCTTATTAAAACGTATAATAATGGTCATATTCTGATGCGAGTCACACCTTAGCATTCAACTGAACAGTTCGTGTACATTGATACATTTCCGTTTTAGCTCTTTTTAAATTAAATAATTAAATAAATGAGACCAAGAAGTATGGTCTAAATCTGCTAATCATAAGAAATCAAATCTATTTTTATTTAATTTTAGACCAGAAGAGTACACTCGATTTGAAATAAAATATTATATCTAAATATTATACTTTTTTTGGGCGAATTTTATGTCTGATGATATAAGTTGGAATGTTAATATAAGATGCTTAAATATATTATTGATCTTCATAGGCAAACTGTGTGTACTGTCTTATCATTTCAATTAAATCTCGTTTATTAGAATGAATATAGCACGACTGTTACATTTTTTATTTGGCCAGTGAAATTATGTGTTCAAAATGATATATATATAGGGGGCTAATAGCTTAGTTCTGTCAATTCAGTGTACAACAGTGTACCTGTTGCACTGTAAAGAAAGAAAGAAAGAAAGAAAGAAAGAGTGACATTTAATATTTTTTTTAATGTTATATTAATTTGATGGATTTATTTTGCCTATAGGTTTAAAGACTACTTAAACATCTTAAGATAAAAAAGAATACCATTATTTACCTGATTGAAACCTGATATTAAGTAAATATCAGGTATTTTAACTTGAATTATTATGACTTAACCATTCATTTTGCTTTGCTAGTTTTGTGGGAAGAAATACCTCTTCCCTTGAAAATATCAACCCTGTAAAAAAATTCTACGTTTTTTTTCTTACTCTCTTTAAAGGGGTTTGACGTACTAAACTTTAACACTACACATTAAACACCTGAAACCGAATAAAAATGTGTGTTCCAAGAATATAATGCCTCTCTATTGTACTCAACTGCAAAGGCCTGATTCATAAATTTCACACTGTAGCTCCGGAGAAGATTTTCCCACAAACAAGTGACCCAAAAAAAAAAAAAGAAAGAAAGAAAGAAGAAGAAGAAAACGCCCAAAAGAAAGAAAGAAAAAAAGTCAACATCAAGTTCAACAACGTGCTGGTGCTCATTAGCATCACAATGCTGTCTGGGAGCACACAAGTCTTCTTAACAAGAGGCTCTGGCGTCAAGTCCCTCCACCTCCCAGCCAAGGGGACATTTTCCCAGGCTCTGCTAACAATCACACAACTGTTTGCTTTATAAACGCCAGCTCAGGGGCCACTCAGCCCCCTCATCACCGCTCAATGGAGGCTCCCGCTAATATGGGATGGAGCAGCCTGCTGCCACTCACCACTCCAGGCTGCACTATTTATCAAAGTGCAGTTTACGGTTTTATCATAATGTCAATGAAATGTCATATTGTTAAACATTATTTTGGGTTATTATTGACTTATTTCGATAATTATAATTTAACATTGGTATAACATTTGGTCACTTGCCAATCATCCACATATCTCATAGCCTCAAGGTTAAACATCCACACATAAAACATTCAGAAATCATACTCACAAGGCACGAACTTTGAATAAATCCCGCAACTCCGGTTCAAGTCCATTCTGTATTTTTGACGCAAGTTTCTATCACCTCTCAGCTGTAACCAAACCATAACAGCCAGGATTCCAGAGAAACTCAAACGCTGCATTCAATGTAAACCTTCAGAAAGGATTTTGTTATTTAAACACTGGCATTACTTTTAATTCAGTAACCAGACACCAGCCGAGGCCGAGGCGATACTGCTGCCAGCATCCTCTCCGCATCCCAACATCTCCTCACAGCCTCGGATGACAGTGTGCGCGGAGCTGCTGCGTCGCAGGTCCCCTCCTCTCTCTCCCCCCCCCCTCTCTCTCTCTCTCTCTCTACCTCTCTCTACCTCTCTCTACCTCTCTCTACCTCTCTCTCTCTCTCACACACACACACACACACACACACACACACACACACACACACACACACACACACACACACACACACACACACACACACACACACACACACACACACACACACACACACACACACACACACACACACACACACACACACAAACTGCTAAGGACGACGTGCACAGAAACTCAAACGCATTTTGCACCGCTTATGCATTGACCATTGTAAACTGGTGTCCATTGTTCTGTTTGAATGACGGGTCTCCCTCTTCAGTGGCACCCGGCATGGTTTTGGAAGCATTTGATAGGCGTGCAGCTTGCGGCTGCAGCGTCTGTGGCAGCACGTCGGTGCATGAAGGGGGGGAGACTCCACTGAGGACTTTTAGCAGACTGATACGACAGAACCTAATTTTGGATTGTATGGGGGTAGGCAGGAATGCATGAAAAAGGTTTTACATCGATGCCACGTGATGTAAAAGCAGATCACATCAGCTCAGTAGAGGGTGTGATCCCAAATGTATAGAAGTACCTCCACTTTTTTATCATCAGCACACTCCATTCTCGCCCTGTCCCCGAGCTGCACATCCTGAAGGCACCGGACAGAGTCCGTTTTTGGCAAGAGAAGCAGGCAATGATCTCCAAACCTGCACCTTGCTTGACTGAAACACCTGAGTCAACAGCTTACAGGAATACCGAGCCAATACGAGCCTTAACCCAGTATAAACGACTGGTTTAAACGGAGTGATGTCCTTACGTTTCTTGGCAGGCTGCAGGAAAAATGCGTAAAAGAGAAACGATTTGCCAGAGATGGGCACGATCAAAGCGCAGCAGCAGCGGAGTGTGTGGTGCTGTTGCCGCAGCAGCGCCAGGAGAAGCAGATGCTTTCCCGGACTCCTGCGGGTCACGTTGCTTTTACGTGGAGCGACGTTTCCTTCCTTTCTGTGCGTAAGGGAGCGCCTGGTGGACATTCATGTGCCACATGCTAATCATAAGCAGGGTAAAACTAGTGAATTAAGCCAGTGAAACTAATAGTTAGACTCAACACTGCGTGCAACTAATCTAGCCCTTGAAATTAAAGTAATTTTTACGCGATGACGTCAGTGTCATGGATATGTTATTCCAAAGGTTATCCAATGCGCCTGTATGAGGGGTCCACGGTGGAGGATCGTTTGTGGGGTCTTAACAAGGCTGATTTGTGTTATAGGTCTACTTTACTGTCTATGGCACGGTGGCATTTATAGGCATAGCCTATCTGTAATGCATTATATTTAAGGAGAAATAAATTAAAAAAAACGTATAAGGCAATAAATTAAATGAAAAAATACTTGAGTATTTTTTGTAATCGCTTGGGAAATGTGTGTGTGTGTGTGTGTGTGAGTGCGTGTGCGTGTGCGTGTGCGTGTGTGTGTGCGTGTGTGTGTGTGTGTGTGTGTGTGTGTGTGTGTGTGTGTGTGTGTGTGTGTGTGTGTGTGTGTGTGTGTGTGTGTGTGTGTGTGTGTGTGTGTCTCTCTCTAGCATCTTTAGCAGAAGTCATAATTGTATGGAAACTATAGAACATTACAAAACGTTAGAATGATTTCCATTACACGCGTAACCCAAAAAACCTTTTTTGGTGCATAAATTATTGTAAAATATTAGCATATAGGACACGTTTTTACGAAGACAAAATGTTGGACCACATTCTCAAACAAGGGACCACATTCTCAAACAAGGGTTGTGGGTAGTGCAGCAGCATGTTCATATTCACATAATTAATTACGACATTAAATTAAGCGTAAGGTAGCCTATATTTTGATACATGTGTTTTTATATTGGCTACCTACATTGGCTTTTTTTCTGTTCTATCGTATTTTCTATAAGTTAAAAAGGTGTAGTTAGCTAGACAGATAAATGGCCAACCAGCTTTGAGCCCTTTAAATAAAGGCAAGTGTTCCTATTTCATGCTCTCATGTAAGGATTTATTTTTTGTACAACCTAACTGGACGGTATGTCTCATAAGGCCTGCACAATTCAAACATTCAGCATAGGGAGGTTGAGTGAGCTGGGCTGACAAAACGTTCCTGAAGCACTGCACACATCTCATCATGGGAATTAACAACCAGATATTCAGAGTCCTCTAGAATCTTCACATCTCAGAAACTATAGACAATACTCATAATCCAACATGTCAGTGAATATCGAGTCAATATGAGCTAAACAGGGACATCTATTGGCTGAAAGCAGTACTGCAGCTCGGGCCTGGTCAGGTCTGACTGGCCTAAATCCACAACACGTTAAAACATTTTAAAAAACGAGAAACGATTTTAGCAACGATATAATTACAACATATCATCTAAATTGATGCAGTAAAAATATGTGAGACATCTCTACATTGGCAGACAGAGTGATATTTTATTTGATGCAGGAAGTGAAAGGCCTTTTCGAAATGTGTCCACAAAAAAAAAATCTAAATAAATAAAAAATCTAAAACGAAAATAAGTGGAATGTTGGGCGTGTAAAGATAATTATTTATTCGTTATTAAGGCCCCACAATACGTGAATATTAACGAATAATGACCCAGTGGGTCCACGTGATGGTGCAGAAGAACAAACGAAATACAAATGGAAACCTTAGCTCGAAAATGTGATTCTCGTTTAACAAACGACCTGGAAACGTACATTTATTCAACAGTGTGTGATCTAGTTAACATTTTGGTTAACACAATAGGCTATCACCTCTTTCAGAACTGTAAAGTCATATTTAAAATGAATATTAATTAAAGAGATGGTAAATTATGAAAACAAAGCTTCGGAGGTCTTGTTGTGTTTGAGTTTTAGTGTATAGAGTATTTTCTTTACATTGCTCTAGCAGGTGATAGATTTATATTTATTTAAGTAATGGCACAAAATGAAGGACTTTATAAAATGCTCTAAAACAATAAGGGTTTACACAGATTTCAATTACATTTTAAAAAGGGAATTATGTCGTTGTGATTTTAGATCTTTTAAATCATCAATATTATCATAAATACATCTTGTTATTTGAGTTACTGAAAATAAATGCGAATTATTATCCTAATAGGCTGTTATCTGGGTTTCAGTCTTTTAATTCAAATGAAATGTAAGCGAAACAGAAAAAAATCATTTGGGCAGCAACAGACTTAAATGTGCTTAAATGACTTCAGAGGACTGTTATACAAAGAAGGCACGAATACAATGTTCTGTATAAATTACATAATTTTTTTTAAATGTCATTTTCAATGTTTAAGTATTATATTTGAGTCTTTAGAGTCAGTAAAACGAGCAGGCAAATACACGGAGCCAAACGATCAAAGCGAAATTCAGCGCAAATAGGCACTTAGTGAATGAAGCACATTGATGTTCATTAACTTCTGAATTACCTTTATATTTCTGCCCTTTGATTTTCGCTTTTTATTTGTATAAAGCTATAGTGAAATAGTTTTCTCCCCATTTCATTTTTTTAAATAAAGATGTATTTAATAAATGAATGCCCATATATTTATTCAGTAAGCAGGTCTCTCTTATGTTTGGTGTATTTATTGGCATTTTCATCACAGAAATGTAATAAAATGAAAAAATAAAGATATATATTCTTAAGTATTTAACTTCTTAAAATAATTATCATTTGCTGAGAACACTTTCAAGATTTTATTTTCAAGCACATAATCCAGTATAGCCTGTCAGTATTGAAATAAATGAATTGATACTGTCACATTTTACACACACATTCAGAACACTTCAGGCAGAAAAAATCAAATCCTAATTCTCCCAGTTCAAACATGTCTCCATCATAAATTCATTAATTTCTGTCAAACTTGTATGACTGTCATGTGACCATGCGTGACCACACCGAGCCCTTTTGGGTTCACTTGTTAATAACCGGCCAATTCAAGTGGCCACTTCTGGGAATTGTAATGGCCGCTCTTCAAAGAGGCTTGACCTGACACAGGGACATAAAGGAGTCAGAGGTCACACATGAAGACCAACAGGGAGCAAGTGTTTGTCCTTCCCAATGTCATGCCCATCAATTAGCAACTAGCTGCTGATTGTAATACATTATTATTTTTGTTATGAGGCTGTTGTGGTGGTGGAATTACAAAGGATTTTAATCAAATCTAAGAAGTGAACACTAGAAATGGTGTGCTTTTTAGGTCAATTCAACATGTGTATTATTCTGCTATTGACTTTTAACATGTATAAAGGAAATCCTTGTGACAACTAACATTAAAAGCGTATATTTGTCAGTAATACCACTTTGAAATGCATATTGAGAGCAGCAACAGCGGGTGTCTCAAAGTCTCTGAGCTCTCTTAAATCTATTCTGAATTCCTCTGTGGTTTAATGGAGCAACATTATATAGATCTGTTTATATGTTTATAAGAATGTAAAGCCCTATTGGTTTTCTATATTCAAAGAGTGCTGCCTCATCAGACAAAGCAGCATGATGGGAGCATTTTTCATTACAAACAAAAATGCATTCCTTATGCTAGGCAGGGTATAAAATTGGCAACAAATGCATTGTTTGCAAATGATATAATACCTCAATAGTCACTGCAAATCCAATTCCCACAAAAGATAATAGGAGATTGTAAGATTTCACAAGCAGGTGAGTAAGGTAGATCTGTCAGTAAGAAGCACTTAGAGACTCGGCTGACATGACCACACACAGCAGGTCTACTGTAGATTCACGCAGCAGCAGTGATCAATAGGCATAATGCAAAGACTTTCAGGAGAACAGTTACCTATAAGAAATCAAGTAGACCTGGAATTAAACCTCCACACTTGTAAAAAGACATCAAAGGTGCAGCGTGTCTTACACATTCGGGCAGACAGGCTGAAGCCAGAGAAAAACTGTCATGTGAACACCATCATTCCCACAGCAACAAGCCTCACTTTCATGAACAGAAAGCTGATGAAAATGATAAAAATACTATAAAAATATACTAAATGTAGAGTAATTCCAGCATAATTTTCAAACGCAATTATAACTTTGAAATGTGTTAAATAATGTATATTTAAAACAATTCCAAATGAATAAAGCAACTTACATTGCAGCTGCTTCTGATGATCAGAGAGAGAGAGAGAGAGAGAGAGAGATGCTGGTTCATTCTCCGCCATGTGCAAACAGACTGGTCCTCTTACTGCTTTCCTGGTTTAATTGGGAGCAGGCTGAAGGTTATGCTAATGAGCGCTGACATCAGTCTTAACGCCCCCCCCCCCCCCCCCATAAAGGAGAGGAGCAAAGGGCCAAAGTCGCGCCTCTTTTCCCAGGCAATTCCGCCGGTCAAGTTCAAGCGCAGTGCACGATTGTCATTCAAGACACGGTAATGCACAGAGCTCATTCATGGAGGGGGGGGGGGGGGGGGGGGGGGGGGCCTGCAAACACATTTAGCTTAAATCGTGAAGCTCGTAATCAAAGCTTATAATTTAAAGCACAAAAAATGCATGATTGTCAAGAAGCAAGTCCACAAACAAGCTAGGTGTTTTTATTTTAAAATGTATATTAAGACACATTGTGCATTTTAACTGTGGACAGAAAAATGACAATGTAACAGATAACAAGCACTATAAATAAATAAACGATTATAAGCATTCGTACTGCTTTTTACACCCTTTTAACTTTAATCAAAATGTGGTGAAAATGCTCGTTCCTGCGGGAATGATTACTCGTTTTTTTTTATATTGACACTTTGGTACTTTCTGTTATATTTTCCTAGGCATGCAGTGTTACTCTGGGTTGGGAAAACACAAGGAGCTTCTTTTTCTAATGAAGCATGAAGATGATGAGGAGAGTCCAAGCCATTCTTACATTTATTTACATTAAATAAATACATTCAAATAATATTCATATGCATCTATCAAAAAGTAGGGGATATCATAAAAAAAGGAAGTGTTAGAGATTTTTAAGATCAAAGATAAATGAGTTTCTGTAAAGGGGTTGCAGGTCAGTAATAGAAAGATGTCTAATATTGCATTTATTAAGTATTAATAAGCACGTGTGCACATATTTTCACTGGCACAGATAAGAAGAAAATTGTATACAAATAAAGCCTATTGTAATTCTTTAAGCACAAAATGAAACTTGTGTTTGTCTTTGTGTGCATCGCCCATCTGTGCATGCTGGATCATCCATGGAATCCTCTATGCTGCAAACTCTCAGTGAAATAGAATTAGCAGCATGCATTAGGGTAATTACAGCATAAGTGTGCAACGATTCATGTCGTCCAAATCCAGAATCTGTATGAGGACGAGCCAAAGTACCGGCTTAACACACTCAGCAGAGTCAGGCCGAGCTAATTCTCTTCCGTCTGGCTCTGGACCTGGAAAACAGATGAGCCAGATGCAGTGAGTCAAAATGCAGATATGAAGCGTGTGTGCATATCTTCATGTCATCTTTTTAAATCCAGCCATGGTTTAATCTTGGGCCATTACAGGAGGAGGAAGGTCTGTATCTGCACCTGTGACACAACAAAAGATGGCTTTTTACCTCTCAAACTACAGGTGAATAACTCCAAGTTTAAATATTCTTGCTGTGGGATAAATAGGCCTTTCTCACTGGAAACAATGTTAAATGTCACATAACAAAATAAATGCTCGCTCGATCAATTTGGTTGCTTTGGAGGAAGAGTCCTATTGTACATAATGAAATAAGTCATCGTTAGGGCCAGTAGTCTAAATATCTGCTTTTAAAATAAAGACGTATATGAAACTAAGCTACATCTAATTTTGTCTTAAGGTAATAGAACAATGTCTACACTGTGGTTCTTGCCCTTGTCTTAGAGTACAAAGTCAGACTCTAAATTAAAACCAATACGCTATATAAAAGGTTCTTATTTTTACTGTAATCAATAAGTCATGTGATGTATTTGTTTGCCTCGTGACACATGCTGCATGTTTGATTGAAAGGCATGCATTAGTCTGGCAACTTCTTTGCTTTGACTGTTCACAGCAAAGACATTAAGGAGTTGAAGAATGGTGTATTCCCAATACACTTGTTTTCTCTCTTCCTTGAGATATACAGTAAATGTGTGTCTTTGTAATTAACAGTCATGAGACTCACTACTAAATAAATCCCTGTGACAAAGCAGATCTAGCCCTCCATCGTTGGTTCCCACAGCATTCCCCGCTCAATGCAGCATTTAGGAAAAGAAACAAAAAGGAAAAGAGCGGGGAAAATGAAGGGAGACGGTAAGTAAGAAAAAAAACATGGTGGTGGCTGTGGGAGTTTCCTTTGACGGGGCACCATTGCAACATTTGCATATATTCAAATCAGCAGATGAATACCGTGCATGGGGGCAAACAAAGACAAGCCAATGGGAGGGCTGCATCCCTACTGCGGGCTCCGAAACAGCCGCCGGTATCCCAGCAGCACCCTGGGAGAGACACAGGGAAGTGGTGTGGGAACCGAGAGGCCCCCCGAGCTCGGCAGAGAGGGGGGGGAGCCACTTGTAGCCCGTGGTGAATTAGCATTTTATTTGTGTCCATTTTCCTCAGTAATTTCTGCCCCGCCACTTCAGCCACAGATGGCTAACATGGAAGAAGGATTAGCATTGTGTCAAAGATGATGATTATGGAAGTCTTTTTCCACCCAGAGAGAGACATTTCCTCTCACAGTGTGACTGACAGTTTAATGCCAGAGATGTTGGAAGAATGTACAGAATATTTATCGTGTTGTCAAATGTTGATTAGAAAAAGGGTACATGTTAAATGATGTTAGGGCAGTGAATGGAACAACATGCATCTTTAGGTTACACTATCCATATGGAAAGACGTCATAATAATCTCAAATGCTCTGGTTGGTAACATCATACATTTCATCTTCAACAACAGCAAGAGATGGAGAAAGAAGACACTTTTTGATTTAATATGCAAAAATGTGATCGCTCCATTTCCTCAAGTTCAAAATGGCACAGACTAATTGCCTCAGGGTATAGGCTGGATTTGGATAAGCAGGACTCATAAGGATCAAAACACAACACAGAGTTTGATATTGAGCTGAACAACTAATTTCATGTGGTTTATGTTTACAGATGCCTGCCCGTTGGTGCATGCCTGCCCACCTGAGATACTGTTGCTTCATCGCACAAAGCTCCATTTGATCAAATTCGTAGCTCTCACTGAAACGTCATGCTCTTTTGCGCAAATGCACGCGGCAAAGGATCAGACACATCTTCAGCAGAAGGGGTGGCACCAATTAGCAGAAAGTGGGATTTCAATCAACTTCTGCAGACCACCCAAATAACATGAACGCACATGCTAAACACAGATTTGAATGTGGTGAATGGCTTTGGTAAAAGATCTTTTGGAGGGCGTGCGACTGGAAACCCTCCGCACTGTTGGAGGCACAGGGGCCTCCGCTTTACAGAGGATGAGCTGACATTATAATGCATGTACAGACCAGCGTGTGTGTGTGTGTGTGTGGACAATCATTCTCATCCAGAGTCACCAAGCACACCACAGAGGATGCATCAGTGCACCAAGAGCTGTTGTCCTTTTACCATAATATTCCCAAAACACCTCATGGTTGTAATAATCTGTGGTTTAGAGGTCATATGACATAATAAAACAAACACATTGCAAAGATATAAACATGCCTGCAGGCTTGATAGTAACAATGTTAGTATTATGGGGTTGTTTCCTTAATTGTATTCATCAAAATGGAAAATGTATACTTTAATTCTTTAAATTACATCAACTCCCTCCTGCTCTCGCCCCCTCCCTGGTAACTGTGTGTTTAATGCCAAAGCAGAGAGTAAGAGAAGCATATCTGAGACTTTAAGCTTCACTATTTGCATACTGTTTGTTTTCATCCAATTAAATGTTAAGATGCATGATGGTGCAAGCATCAAACATGGAGATTATCAGTAGGAGGATCTCACAGAGGTGATCTATAGGCAGGAAAAACTCACTAGAGACTGAATTTGTATACGAAGGATATTTGAATTTGTCTTGCTCAATGTGAATAATTGCATTAATACTAAATCTGAAAGGGCAGCATTTGAAATTATATTTATTAGTTTGGAATTCAATTTCAAAACCTAAATGTTTATAGTATGACATTGAATTCATTTGCTCTGAAAATGTATTTGATCCTTGCTGAAAAGTCAACTCCCCATACATTTTATACTACCACATTCAGATCATGCAATTACATTTAAGCAAAGGACACAACCAGATGTGTTCTTATTTTTGTCACTTTGTATATAATCTGGTGTACAAACTCCAATGCAGTGCAAACTGAATTTGAATTGTACGAACTTTAAGTATTGAGAGGGTTGAATTTTTCAGCGAGGATCAAACACACTTTAATTTAGAGGCCTTGGTGATTTTAGTATACAGTGATCCTAAATACATAAGTAATGTTGTTCTAGATCAGGGGTTCTCAACCTTTTTTGGGCCAGCGCCCCCCTGTCCATTATCCAGGTCTCTTACCGCCCCCCATCAAAAAAAGTAGACTTATTTTTTTCCCTGACTATTAATGTTGACTAATATTCTGTGTTATATCATTTAAAAAGGATGTCACTGAATGCCAAATAATAGATTTGATTTAACTGGGCAGTTGGAATATCATTATCATTAGTTTACCAGAGAGCAGAAAAGCCATGTGAATGTGAATAAAAATGTTATTTATGAGTGTTAAACAAACTCAGACAAGAGCAGAGAATACAAACAGACTGCTACAGAACAGCAGCAATTTCACACATGTCCAGTGCAGAACAAACAGTAGGCTACAAAAGTGTACATTAGGCCTACAGAACTAACAGGTCGGAAAGGTGTTGCATTTCGCCAAATTGCGGGGGGGGGGAAGTTTAGTGTGAGCCCTGCGCTTGGTGGTTCTCCGCCAGTTTCTTCACTGCGGGTTGCAGAGAACTTAGTTTCAGTCGCAGTGCACCTGAGGCCGTCAAGTTCAAGCGATTGCGGTACTTGGACTGCATGTGGAGGACCTGGCTGAATCCCTGCTCCACGAGGTATGTGGTTGGGAAAGCCAGAAGAAGCAGCCTCGCTTTTTCCCAGAGAGCCGGGTAACGCTGAGAGTATTTGACCCACATGTTGCCCCACCCAGAGGTGCGGAAAATAGCCTGGGCCTCATCGTCACTCTGGATGTCGATGAGATGCTCCTGTATTGCTGGCTCGCATTCCGCCACGTCCGCCTGAAAGGGCTGCACCAGCCAGGTGGGAGCATCGAGGTCCAAAAGATCTCTGAAGCGGATCTTCAAGTCAGCATTCACCATCCTCAGGTGGTCTGTGTAAATGAGGAGGCGCTCATCGGTAAGAGCCTCAGACACCTGCAATGAGTATAACCAGGAAATTGTTATCGGTGCAGAATGTTACCATCCGATTTTAAACTGGTTATTTTATTGCTAATTAGTTTACTAATCGATTACATTACATTACATTGCATTTAGCTGACGCTTTTATCCAAAGCGACTTACAATAAGTGCATTCGACCAGGAAGATACAACCTTTAAGAAAACAGAATCATATAAGTACATCAGGTTTCATAGAGCCAAACATTTCAAGTGCTACTCAACTGGCATTTAGAAAGCCAGCCCTTTATTAGTATATAAGTGCTTTGTTAGTAATTCTATCGCTCGAAGTGGAGTCTAAAGAGATGAGTTTTCAGTTTGCGTCGGAAGATGTGTAAGCTATCTGCTGTCCTGATTACAATGGGGAGCTCATTCCACCATTTTGGAGCCAGGATAGCAAACCCACGTGTTTTTGCTGACGGGAACTTGGGTCCCCCTCGCAGTGCGGGTGCAGCGAGCTGTTTGGCTGATGCAGAGCGGAGTGCACGTGCTGGGGTGTACGGTTTAACCATGTCCTGGATGTAGGAAGGGCCAGATCCATTTGCAGCATGGTACGCAAGTACCAGTGTCTTGAAGTGGATTCTAGCAGTTACTGGAAGCCAGTGAAGGGAGCGGAGGAGCGGTGTGGTGTGGGAGAATTTGGGAAGGTTGAAGACCAGACGAGCCGCTGCATTCTGGATGAGCTGCAGAGGTCGGATGGCACATGCAGGTAGACCAGCCAGGAGGGAGTTGCAGTAGTCTAGGCGTGAGATGACGAGAGCCTGGACCAGAATCTGCGCTGATGTCTGGGTCAGCTGGGGACGTATCCTCCTGATGTTGTAAAGCGTGTATCTGCAGCAGCGGGTTGTAGCAGCGATGTTTGCAGTGAAGGACAGTTTGTTATCTAGGACCACCAATTGATGTTTCTTTATTCTCATAATACATTCAGAACATAAGTTATTTATACTAACCAGGAACACAAATATAGTGTTGCATAGAGTAGCCTACATTTATTACATGTATTATTTATTATTATCATTATTTAGTAGCCTAGGCTAGATCACCTTGGTCAACAGCGGGAAATGAGCAAACTGCCTCCTGCCTATGCTCTGCCAGTATAGATCCAGCCTGGAGGTGAGACTGTGGATGACCGCCTTGCTCTGGATCAGAGTAACTCCTTTTCCTTGGAGCTTCAGCGTGACTTCATTCATTTTGCCAAAGAAGTCTGCGAGGTACATGATGTCGCAGCGGGATGACACCTGTTCCCCGAGAGCTGCATCCACCTCCTCCAGGAACTCCACGATGCTGTCAAACAGCTCACAAAAACGAGCAAGGCAGTTTCCTTTTGAGAGCCAGCGGACATTAGTGTGGAGAAGAAGACGCTCAAAGGTCTCATCATTTTCCTGACACAGCTGTCGGAACAATCTGTTATTCAGGGCGTGGGCTTTTATTTTGTTTATTGCCTTTACTGCAACATTGAGAGACTCGTGGAGAGGTGAACTTTTAGATTTGGCCACAAGGTTGTGGCGGTGCAAGACACAGTGGACTGTGAGGACATGCGGGACCTGCTCCTTCAGCAGAGTGGTGAAGCCACGGTACCTGCCAACCATGGAAGGGGCACCGTCAGTAGCACATGCGAGGATGTTGTTGATCGGGATTGACTTCTCCTGTAGATAAGCATCCAGTGCATTAAAAATGGTCTGGCCCTTGGTGTCTGTGACCAGATATTTGAAAAATAAAAATTCCTCAGCCATCTCCTGACTGTTGGAGGTGCTATAGCGGACATAGGCCATCAACAGAACATTGTTGTCAGAAGTGGTTGTCTCATCCAGCTGAAGGCTGAATGGAGTTTCCCGCAGGATGGCACACAGCTGCTCCTCTGTATCAGCGCCCATTTCATAAATCCTGCATGCTACGGTGTCATTACTGAGTGGGATGGATTTCAGCACCTGTGTGGGATCACGCTCCATCACAGTAGATATGACCTCTTTGATGGCAGGGAGTACCAACTTCTCTCCGATTGTGAACGGCTGCCCACATTTGGCTATTAGCAAGGAGATGTTATATGACGCTATTAGCACGCTGTGAGTCTGGGTGGTCTTCCTAGCGAAGAGACTGCTGATGGTGCTCCTACCATGTTTCTCTTTGAGGGCCTGGAAGAACGGACGCTCCTTATCTGCCTTATCCGGGTGGATCTTGGTAAGGTGCTCCTTTAAACGTGAGGGTTTCATTCCCTCATTGGAAAATACATGTTCGCAAAGTAAACACATTGGGAGTTGTACATTGGTAGGAGACGGTATGAAGCCATAGCTAAGATATTCAATAGAGTACTGTCTGCATTTTATCTTTTTCGCGGCCATTTTGCTGATGTGATATGATTTTTGTTGTTTTATGATGCTAATATTTAGGGGGGGGGGGGGGGTAGTGTCACGATATGGCGGCAAACGCTAGAGGGCTAGCTGGTGACATGACAAGACATCGTGCCGGGAGCGGACCGGA
This sequence comes from Notothenia rossii, assembly GCF_949606895.1. Lineage (NCBI taxonomy): Eukaryota > Metazoa > Chordata > Actinopteri > Perciformes > Nototheniidae > Notothenia > Notothenia rossii. The sequence goes on along the minus strand of NC_136912.1, from coordinate 86,850,539 downwards.
AGTCGTTGTAATTTTGAACAAACAGAGCTCTGTGTGGAGCAGCCTGGCTAGCCAGCTCTTCCATGTCGTAGCAGACATAGAAACGGGTATTATTTTCATAAACTGACCACTTAGTTCGAATCTGTTAGTGGAATTTGTCATATCAAAACATATCAAAATTTAACAAAGTGACACAGATTATTAACAGTCGCGATCCCAAAATTACAACGACTTCCGGTCCGCTCCCGGCTGCTTTTTGTAGGGTACGTTTGTAAATTTGCTCAGAGCGCTCCGAGCGTCCCCGTTCCACAGTCCAGAGCGCTGCGCTCTGAGCGCTCACAGCTGTGTGCTCTGGCGGAACAGACGCGTTGTCCGAGCGGACTGACCGTTCGTGCATTTACGAACGTACCCGTAATAACACTGCTGACAGCTGACCAATCGCAAGCAGAGTTGTGGTTTCCTATAGCAACAAAAGATGCTGACAGCTGCTTTTTGTACAGGAAAAGACGCTGTGGCCAGCGTTTTTCATGACAAAAAGACATTATGCGTGAACGCCCCCCAAGAACACCTCAACGCCCCCCTTTCAAAAATATTGCTTCCAGCGCCCCCCGATGTTCTCTGAACGCCCCCTGGGGGGCGGTACCGCCCCCGTTGAGAACCAGTGTTCTAGATGAAACAAGCCAATTAAATGTACATACAGAAAAGGACTATCATTCTTTATTGGACATTTTAACATTCATTCAGACCTGGGAGAAAAGGTAGCATTCATTATTTAATATTCAATAAGATGACTTGTTTTAATTTATACTGTAAACTCTATTAGCATAACAGCTAGGCCATTTGAATTATTTATTGGTTAGAGGCCTACAACTCAGTTTTTCCCCAAAGCCCCCTACTGGGTAAATCCAGCCCTGAATGCATGCTAGACATCTAACAACATGACAAATACACAGAAGTGTGGAAAACCAAAGACTAACAAGTCGTAACTTGTGTACATGTCATCCATTGTATTGTATTGTATTGTATCGGTATCAAGGCCAGTATTAACTTCCCTGAGGCCTCTCCCTATTTGTGATTCCAGTTCAAAAAAAGTATCAGATTTGAGTTAATGTCCCATTTTTAGGGAGTTATAATCACGTTTGAAAATGTGCCCAAATTATCATAGCAATGTCCAGACATGAAGCAGAAATGTTTGTAGGGGATTTGTAAAACGATAAACACTCACCTGTTTGACCTGCATCACCTTGAAATCACGTCAATGGAAAACAGGGCAAAAGTATTTACTTCCGGGTTAAACCACCTTAAAGGTGATTTTTCTTTTTTTGGAGGGTGAGGGCATGACCCGCCCTCCTCTGCTTCTGGTTGGCTGGCTGAACAATTGGCACAGGTAAAATGTACCATGGACGCTATTCTTTACATTTGATTATCACTCGTTACAATAATATGATAAATGTAGATGTATAATGGGTTCTTCCTAAAAAATATATATAGGCATACAACGTATCCCGAGTGTATCTGTGTTCAGAAACGTCCATTGAAATGGCGAGAAAAGTAAATGTGCAGAATTATCTGCAACCTGTTGTTATGGGTGAAACAAGCAGTATTGCACATTATTTTCAAGTCAACTGATTTTGGCAATAGCTTTGAAACGTAGCATGAAATCAATTGGAGGTCCTTCTAGGTACATATTGTATCTTTCCATTGATTCTCTATGTGAATAAGGCATAACTCAATTTTAAAAAGTCCCTAATAACCGCAAAGGTCAACTAAATGGTTGGCACACAGTCTCACAGTTGCACAAAAGTAATTTAAAAGTAGTTTAATTTCCATTTCTGAGAGGAAGCAGCATAGATTATTATGCGTCAGTTGAAGCTACTGTTGTGCTGTTATAAGTCTTCCGATTTACGAAGCTATGGGGAAGTACCTGAAGGCACCGCGCGACTCCACTACTACATCCGGGACATTCAGCTTTTCACATGTCAGTTGGATCAGCTGTCAAGACTTTCCTGCATGTGAAGAAGCTTCGGCAGCTATTCTGATTTACAACACCTATTTCTTTCGACAGAAGAGATGGTAAGTTACCCCCATTCCAGTAAATCCACAAGGATCAAGTTAGTGTTAATAACCTGCTGTAAAATTAGCCAGCGAACTGTTTATGTTTCTATTTCTTACAATGAGAGCTAGTATGCTAATGCTAGCTAGCTAACGTTTGCAGCAGCAATGACAGGTGGTGAAGTTTAGCTAAATTTAGCTCGATAGCCATTTGCTAACTTTCATTCATTTTGCAGGAGCTTTCAGCACATTCTTTACGGTTGTTAAACGTGGTTACATATGGTTATTGTTATCTTTGTAGCATAGTATGTGACTAAGCTTCTTCTACAGGCTTTAACTCGAACTGTTTCTATGTCCAAAGATGGGAGTTTGAAAGTTGGTTCTCCTAATTAAACATGTGTGTTTCCTCTGACAGGCGCTGATGGGAATTCAGCTGGTGGTCAGCTTGCTGGCTGCCTGCATTATGCAAAGGATGGCTCCACATTACTCCTTTGCACGCTGGCTACTCTGCAATGGCAGGTATAATTACCCTTACGATCAGGTTATACACTATACAGTACATATCATTGGATGGGCACTATACAAACACATGCCTGTTTTTCCTTTCAGTCTGTACCGGTTCAAACACCCGTCGGAAGGAGAGCTGTGTGCCCTGGCCGGAAAGCAGATGCCCAAACCGACCAGGAAAGACAGGTGGGAGTTGGGGGAGGGTCTGGTAATGTAGGAAGGACTAACAAACAAGTAAAGCTGCCTAGAAACAAACAACTAATAAGTAGATATCTGCCTTCTCTGACAAAAGCTACAGAGTTTTACCTTTTGTTGTAAATGGTGTGCTTTACTTTAAAAAACAAACACATGTTTTACTTTAAGACTCAAAAAAGACAGCTATTTTTTGTTTGTATTTTTTTAACATAGTCATGTGTCTTTGTTTGATGACTAGGAGACAAAATGGGGAGAGCAAGCCTCTCACTGTGCCCAAAGACATCGACCTTCATCTGGAGAAAGCTCCAATCAACGCTCTTGACGCTCTTGGTAAACTAAACACTCCTTTGTCTTTATCACCGTGACATTGAGCAAGTACAAACGCTGCCACAGCTCAGCTTTTACTCGCTATGCATTTACATTTCAATGTTTTTCTCTCTGCATCATAAAATGTATGGATCATAGTTCAAACTGACTGGTTTAGCACAAAATAATGACTCGGTCTACATCTTTTTTTGCCTTGTTTCTACTTTCAGTGCTGCGGTTTTTCCTGGAGTACCAGTGGCTGGTAGACTTTGCGGTCTATACAGCAGGCGTCTTCATGTTCACTGAGTGTTACTACAGTTCTGTGGATGCCAGCACAGAAGTCAACATCGGAGCCATCTGGTGTGTCCTGACTGTTCTCTTCAGTCTGTATCCTTCAACTGTAAAGTGACTCATCATGACAGATTAATATGTATGTGTCAATAAGGTTTGCTATTACAACAAATTGGAGAGCATGCACCTTTTGCACAGCTATAGAAGCCTGCCGTTGTCAGCTGATTTGCTGTAGCTTGCCGATCAGTCTCACATTTATTTCTTTGCTGTTCAAATTTTGGATGTGTCGCTTGGCGGTTTTTACGCCGCACACAGAACATGCATGTTTCACACACAGTACAGCCACACACACACTTATTGTAGAAGTGTTTCAGCATGAGTAAAGAGGACATAACACCTGCAATTTGTAATACAAGTACATTCCAAATGAGCATAGGAGTACAACCCTTAAAAATAAACAACAAGCCCTGATATAGTGTTGAAGTTTTGAAAATATGTATGTTTTTTTATTTCATATGTTTTTATTATGAACATTCACCTGCATTTTTATTGGGCTTAAAAGAAAAGAAAATATAAACATTTTTAAATATGCTTTCAGTTATTATTTAAAAATATATATTTGACCTGACCAAGAAAATCGTAATCACTGCATCTCCATAAAACGGAAATATCTCATTCTACAGCTGCAACCTCTCGCTTTATATATGAAAATGTAACAGACTTAGTAAAGTGTCAAAACACAATTCCAATTTCTCATCATGATTTATGCTAAGAAAAATACATTTGATTAAAAATGTAAAGATAAGTTGACATTGTAGTCTTGAACTGGATGAATGTTGCTTTTCCTCTGGTTGTTTTTAAACTTAACTCAAACCTTCAGAAAGACTCTTAAAACTCTGATGAGTCACTACTTCAGCTCTGAGGAGGGCGGCGAGCGCTCGGTGTGTCTGGCCTTCGGCTTCCTGTCTCTGCTGGTGGCCATGCTGGTGCTGGTGGTCAGGGAGGACTACCTGGAGTTCGGCCTGGAGTCGGCCTTCTCCAGCCTCTTCGACAACTTGGAAGTGTTCGCCAGACAGCAGGGCTACGCTGAGTGGTCGTAAGTATCTGTTCCAGGAATTTGTGTTGATTTATTATTGCTTGACATTGTAACGTGCATCAAGAGACACCTCATTGATTAAAGGTCCCCTAATATATGTTTTTCATCAATATATTGCAGGTCTCAGATATATACAAAACATGTCTCTGAAGTGCTTGGCTCCAAATACCAAACGGATCATGGATTGTAGCATCCCATAATCCCCTCTGTTTCAGCCCTGTTTCAAAAGTGCTGATTCTCTGTCTGTTACTTTAGATGAAAATAAGGAGCCCCTCCCCACGCCCCTCTGAGAGATATTTGGTTACAAAGAACACAATGGTGCTCTAGGAGGAGATTCAGGTGATAAGGTTGGGGGGGGTTACCTTGGTTGGTGATTGGCTAATGGTTACACAAGCCAAACAATCGTTATGACATCATAAAGTGGCCAAAATCTGATCAGCTCATTTTCAGGCAGGTTTTTATATAAATGGAAAAGAGAGAGAATCTTTTTTCCTGAAACTTTCAGGGGACACATGTTTATGTATAAAAGACATGAAAAAGTGGATTTTGCACAATAGGTGACCTTTATGTATTATTATTATTATGCATGAGGCAATAACAGACTTTACTTGAGAAATATCTGACGCCTAACGTTTGGTTGTTATTTTCAGAATCCCAGTGACCAAGCTGTCAGTGAAGCTGGGTCTGGCCGCTCTCTGTGCGTACATCGGTGCTCTGCTCGCCTTCCCCGGACTGCGCATGGCTCAGACTCATCTCGATGCTGTTCAGATGAACACAGGGCGGCCACACATCCAGTAAGAACTGAAGTAGTAAAGGTGGGGTTGGTAATTTTGGAGAAACCAGCTCGAGTGCGCTAGAATTTGAAAATACACAGCCAGAAAAAATCTGCCACTTCCTTACAGAGCCCCTCCTCCAACACACACGAACGCGCACATGACCAATGAGGGCACGAGTTAAGTTTGTGCGCAGATGGAAGGCTGACAGGCAGGTAGGCCATCCAGTTATTTTAGCCGGGCCGGCTCAGATGATTGGTCGTAATTTTTACAGTACCACGGCTTCCACAGATTACATTTTTTAATGAATTTTTTGTCAAAGCACTTCAGATATTCATTGCTATCGGGCTGTTAAGAGCATTCCATGGAATATAACAAAAAGTGTATCTCGAGCCAGTTTCTCAAACTTACCTACCCCACCTTTAAGAATGGCAACAAGCAATGTACTCCATGTCTTATCAAATACATCAGCTCTCTTACATGTCTATAATGTTTCCTGCAGGATTCTGCTGCACATGAGTTTCCTGTCTCCAGTCATTGTGATGATTCTCTGGGTGAAGCCCATTGCAAGGGACTTCCTGGCCAATGCACCTCTGGGGAAGACCACTATCACAATGTGAGGGCACATGCATATCTGCTATATATCCACTAATCTCTCATAAAAACAAAGGACACTAATGTAAGTTGTCCTCCATATGGCTCATTTGCAGAGTTTCCAGTGAAGCTTTCGACAGCCTGCGCCTGTGGATCATCGTGGTGCTGTGTCTGCTGCGGCTGGCAATGACTCGCTACCACATGCAGGCCTACCTCAATCTGGCTCAGAAGTGGGTGGAGCAGATGAAGAAGGAGGCGGGACGTATCGCTGCGATTGACATTCAGAGGAAGGTCAGATATTCAGACAATGAAGGGTTGAAACTTTTAAATTCAGAAGTTTTGACATGGAGAAAGAAAAGAGTAACTGAATGTGAAGAGTAAACGGAGAATACATGTGTTGTTTTCCAGGTCACTCGTATCTTTTGCTACCTGACTGTGATCACTCTTCAGTATCTGGTTCCTGTTTTTCTCATCCTCTTCTCCACACTTGCTCTTAAATCACTAGGTAAGTAAAAATAACCCCACCACCAAAACTACCGCTACATTGAAGAAGAAAAAGAAGAAGAAGAAGAAGAAGAAGCCACACTTGATCTTATTGTTATGCACTTTTCCCAGAGATTCAAGTGGATATTTATGGTAATGATTTGCTCTCGTCTGGAGAGTTAGATGGGACAATCAATACCAATCTAAAAAATGTTTGGCGGATTAGGGTTAAGCAATTTACGGACAAAGTATCCCCCAGAACACAACCCCCCTGTATTTACACGCTAGCTTTAGAAAGATTAAACAAGATTTAGCTAATGTTAATTAGTGAGTTTGAGATGCTTGTATATTTTGTAACCTACTCACTGAGCAAGAGCAGCTGTTAACAACCTGAATATCTAACTAGCTGCTGGCTGTGGTCATCTATTTTTAGAACAGATATGAGAGTGGTAAAGCATATTTCCCAACATGAAGAACTATTTATATAATAATATTGAGACATTTGCATCTGCAGTGGAGTTTAAATATTAAAAACATCCACCGTCTGTATTGACTGATCTCTACCGGTCTCTTAGGGGACTTCTCGTGGAAGGCCGATGCAGATCAGACCCCCGGGGTGACGCCAGCGCTCATAATACCCATAGCTGCGCCCGTGCTGCCCGGTGGTTTCGATGAAGATGAAGAGGGGATGGACGACATGGAGGAGGACGTCCAGGCCACAGTTGCCCACCTGACAGAGGCCTTCATGGCGCTGCGCTCCGTCCTCACTCCACTTTTCTTCCGAGGTTTCTTCGCCTTCCTGACGTGGTGGGTGGCGGCCTGCCAGGTCATCAGCTCTCTGTTCGGCATCTACTTCCACCAGTACCTGATGCAGAACTAACTGAGGGAGACGGAGTGCCATAGCTCTGCAGTCACAGCCCTGTCTGCAGGTATCCTGTGCAACGGCATACCAAAAGCTATGGGGACATTAGTTTAATAAACACAACCACAGATAGAAAAAGCACCTTGTCTGGGCTGTAACCGAAGTTTGATTGAGGAGAAGGTTGATGAACACTGTCTGTTGCCAAAGTGGCTACCTGGTTGCCCTTATGGCTTTTTGTCACCAGCAGGGTACTGGTATTATAACACAAATGTACAGAGAGCACTGGGGTCTGCATCACAAAGCAAGTTAAGCTTAGTGTGGCTGTCCCTGGGTTACCTAGCTTCACTGAGTTTACCATCAACAATCATTAATAACCAGAATCATAAAGCTTGTTATCATCTGGCTCTGGTAGCTCTGTGTTTATTGATCCAGCTGCAGATGTGTTCATGGGAAAGAGAGTTTTTAATTACATGAAACATCAAAAGAACCATGGGGAGAATTACTTGGAGACACAGACACCCACAGGGAAATTAGAAGTGTTAGTTTGTTTATTTCTATGGATACTCATTAGTTACTGCATAGCAACAGAAGACATCTTAACGAAGATATTTTTGAAAAGGGATATATTCAGTAAAATCGCACAAGTAGAATAGGATAAGAAGTTAGGAAGATACTTTTAAACATGGCTATGAATAAGTGTAAGAATTAGGCTTTTTAAAATATTTCTGGCTTTTTCAACAGCTGTATAGAAAAGTGAAGTGTTCTTGCTTTTGTTCCTTATACTGCAAAACACTAATCTTGCTTTATGATACAGACCCCTGCCCGATAACCCTCTATCATATTCAAGCGAAACGTTTTTCTGCAAGTTTTCAGATGTGTCCATGCCAGTGTTACCTGACTTGTTCTTCAAACAACACTAAATGCTGCATTTAATGTTTTAATTGGTACCAGGGCAAGTCATAGTACTTAATCCCTGTGTAAATCAGACTTTATTTTTGTGAGGGACGATTTGTCCCCCAAAGGAACCGATTTAAGAGTGCTAAATGTTTTTTTTAAATCTCTTCTTTGCTGTTTGATTGCAAATACCTAGTAAAGCTTCTGATCCATCCTATTAAATGAAACGCAGCTAAACGTAAATCCAAACTGTGGCTGTGAATCGGCCAAAAACTGAAGAGCTGTTGCTTTTATCTAAAAAGTTTCTTCAGTATCCTAAGTGCCTGGGAGTTTAGGGATTTTAAATCAATTAAAAAAATCTCCTGTCTCCTTGATCTTAAGTATTTAGAATAAGTCGCAACTCATTTCTGTTTTTCCCATTCATTTCAAACCACTACACAATGGCAACATTTTAGTTGCAGTGTCTTAATCAGATGCATTCATTTTAGGTTTATTGTTCTTTTTTATTGCCAATCCATGTAATGTAGCTTACTTTAAACCAGTTTTGCATCAGTGGCTTTTATTTATTTATTTATAATACATTGCCTCACAAAACATTTTGTGTTTTTTTTTGTTTTTTTAGAAATGATACAGATGATTTAAATCTGTTAACTCATGTATTCTGTTTGTGGCAATTTCTCATTTTTGATTGTGTGTTTTTTCTAGTTAGTATATTTGAATGGAACGCTCTGAAATCAATATACTGTGAACTTCATATGGAAATGTTGCTTTTTTGAGATTTTCTGAATGCATGGTGTGCAAACTTTTGGCTGTTTTGTTAGTATGGCTCAATAAAAATCATTTATTATTTTCAGTCACATGTCAGTTTGATACTCCCACTTAATTCTGCCTTCCCTCGAGGAGCGTGGGAGATACTGCGGATAAAACCTTTTCCTTTTTAGAAGTCGGTGCGGCAATTGACAAAAGCCATCGTGCATGTCAATGGAGTGTCTCGCTGCTGAGAAGGGTCCTGACCTCTGACCCCCACCTTCCAGAGAAGATCATTCTTTAATCACTGATAATTACTATGAACCTGATGCCCCTCAACCGTCTGGGAAGAAATATTAGTCTTGGATGCTCAACTTGGCCACAAGAACCAGTACTTTTCGGGAAATCTTCCTAATCCTCTCCATTCTCCATCCCAACATTCAAACTAGATTTATAAGCTTTATGACATTATCAAAACATTCAGATTTACATGACAGTCGTGAAACATCAGTGGAGGAATGTGACCTTTCTTTGGAGCGAGGCTGGAGACGCTCTTTGTCTGAAAGCTGACGTGATTTATTGGTGATATCATTTGACTTCCACGTCCAATCTGAAGCCACAAAGGTTCTCCACTTCAGAGAGGGACGGCCACTTCACTGTCTTCAGGACTGACTGCTTAACTGGAGGATATGTAACAAACACAAGACAAGTCAAGATATTTGAGAGGTACGAGTATCCGGCACCCTTTATATTAGCATGGCTGTTTAAGTTTTAGCATTGATGTTGTGCATCAATTGTACTTGCATAAAAGAACATTTCCGGGGTAAAAAGGTCCGTTACTGTTAGATATCATGATTGAATTGATTTATTTAAAACAAGGGACAGTGTACATTAATCAACATATTAAAAACATGTAAAAGTACTAGAATTAGCCAAAAGGCTAGTTTTCATCGATAGTCCCTTTGCCAGATGGTGATAGACATCCTAAAAGCAAAAATAAAAAATACCACAACATTGTTATACCATTGTACATATTTACAATAGATGACATCACTGAATACAGATAAAAGCAAGTCATGATAATAAATAAATAAATAAAACATTTACAATACGCACTCATACACACACCTACACCCACACATCAGTGCTGACACTGTTGGTTTGCAATGAGCCACTTTTTAATACTGTGCTTGAATGTGTAGTAGGATGAGGATTCTCTTATTGGCTGTGGTATTGAATTCCATTGATGGGATGCGTGGAATGAAAAGACAGCCTGGCTGAATGCGCTTTTCCTAAATGGGATGGTGCAGTCTCCCCTAGCCGCACCTCTTGTAGCCCTGGTTGAGGTGGACTTTAGGCTGATGAGGCCAGCCAGAGGAGGAGGGGTGGTGGTAGAATAGAAGTACTTGGAGTTGTTACTTGCATATAAGTAGTAATACTCATTGTACAAATGTTATGTGAAAGTGACAAGTGAAAGTCCTGCATACAAAATGTTACTTAAGAAAAAGAACAAAGGCCTTGGCATCAAAATATAACTAAAGTACTCAAATTGAAAGTACTTGTTAAGCACAATGGCCCTTTTCAGAATCATATATTTTAAATAACTGAATTTAGATTTTGTATTAACCAATGAGCATCACAGCTTGTAAAGGGATGCTCATTTTAATTACTTTACTGCTGCTAGATATCTTGACCTATACAGTACATAGGTTTCAGTTTTTATTTATTAGACGATATATTTTGTTTTAGAAAATAATCTGATGCTGAAAAGCAATTTATTGAAGGTGTCAGAAAAATGTAGTTGAGTAAAAAGTTCAATATTTGCTTCCAAAATGTACTCGAGTAAAAGTATAAAGTATATGATCACTGAAGTACTACCAACAGATAGTAAACTTGAGTAAATTCTTCACTCATGTAATTCCTTACATTAAACCCCGTTGAGGAGTACAGTTTGAGATTAGCATTGGGATCTTCTGCATCATTGGTATTTACTTTTCCTTAACATCCAAAAAAGGAAACATTTTTCTTATTTATTTGTAATGTTAACGACTAGTTTGAGTAAGTCATACTTAAAGGATGCTTGCACATCAGTGGAGTGTGTGTGTGTGTGTGTGTGTGTGTGTGTGTGTGTGTGTGTGTGTGTGTGTGTGTGTGTGTGTGTGTGTGTGTGTGTGTGTGTGTGTGTGTGTGTGTGTGTGTGTGTGTGTGTGTGTGTGTGTGTGTGTGCGTGTGTTTGTGTGTTTGAGTTGTGCTGCCTGATGTACTGAGAGGTGACAAGATTGACATATCTATGTAATCACATTAATTATGTGCATCTGTGCTGCAGGCCTCAGGCCCCCGCAGTCTGAGGACTGCAGCGGGCCAAGTCAGGCAGCCATAACTGTGGTTGCTATAGAAACCGGGATTTGTGTGCCTTGTGTGTGTGTGTGAGGGACACAGACATGCCCTACAGACCGGGCCAGCCTGGTCTCAGGGGAGCAGACCAGACATGACCCCAGTGAGAGCCTCTATCATTTGGGAGACACGGAGGAGGCTCCTCTCTGCTGGTCGCTGAAATGCTCCGTAAGGAAACAGTCTGGCAGGGTGACTGTGAGACATCCAGCTGTGGAAACGAGCCTCTTTGTGCCCAATGTATTTCATTTGAAGACATAAAGGTCTACAATGCTTTTAAGTTGTCCATTCTTGTTCCTCTCGTTCCAGGGCTGCGTGCTGAGCAGCCTGACATGATAATGAGGGAGTGTGTGTTCAGAAGATGGAACAGAGGTGAATGCCACTAAATAAATGGACACATGAAAGCTTGATAGCCGGATGGTGTTTTATGTGTCCTCAGATTAAATGAAAACTGTGGCAACAAAGTCCCATTTTTTCGGGGAGAGATGATAAACATGAATTCCCCTTGAACACAAAAAGCAGGTTAAACGTAAAAATCAAACCATATTTATTTTCAAAACAATCACTACAAATGTCAAATAAACATATTTGTTTTATTTTTCCTGCATTGTATTGTTGTTTTTGTTTCTATTAGAGGCATTCGGCAAACATCAGAATACTGATCATTTGGTTCTTCATGCTGATATTTATCCACATACATTTTTTAAAGGACTAATTCCACTGAAGCTCTCTCGAACTTGGAGACCTCCACCAGTAAATCGTGCACAGTTTGTCATGATGTTTTTGTTAAATGTCTTTACGGTGAACCACTGAACCTGTGTCTTGTCAAAGAGATTCATTAGATAATGAATTGCCTATACTTTAGGCTGGTAGTCTCTGGTTTGCACTTTCAAATCTAAATCGTGGAAATAAGACGACCCCTTGTGGACAGTAACTGCAAATCCATTCAAACCAAAGTTCTGGGTATATTTTTTCATTTGCAGAACAAAACTATAACACACATAAATCCAGTGCACAAAAATCCAGTGCAAAGTAATTTTACAGATAAAATAAAAACAAACATACCTCAATAATACAAAAAAAATGAAAACATTTCTATGACTCATTCAATATATATTTGTAAATATTACAGTAAAGCTCAATAATATTAACTATAGGCAGTAACTAAATATAGCCCTTCAGCGATCTTTACTTACTTTAATTAAATTAGACCCAATATAGATATATAGAAACACATGATGTCTTTGGCTGCTGCAGCATTTGATTGTAATGCATAGGGACACTATTTAAACACTTTGGTCTTTAGTTGAAGTAGACTGCCATTATTCCATTGATGGGGTGAAGTTATAGTATAAAACTAGAATTATTTGGAGGAAAATACAACTAAAACTTAGCTTATTCACATTTACAGTCTCAACATAGACCATTTTTAAACTCAAGGAAAACATAATTTAAGTCCCTGAGAGACACCCAGAGTAAGGATAGGTTTATATTTGAAGCAATACCTGCATGTGATTTCTGTCTTCAGATCTCTGCAGCCGCCAATTGGTCAAATTGTAGACTGCAGTTCAAATAGACAGTTTTTGCTCTCGTTTCTTATATTAGAATATCAATAAAAGGGGAATTTCTAACATCCATACTGGAGGGACAATTTCATAAACAATTTTAGTGTGCGAATGGGATTGTAAGAATTGTTTGAAACATACTTATTGTCATCATCCCTTAAAATGTCCCTGTGTATTTAAAAAGGAGGTCAAGGCTGAAGTAATGGGTGAACAGTTTTTCTGTCGGGTGACCATGTCAGTGATTTTGGGTTAAAAGCGCAAACATTAAAGCTTATACAAGAGGGGCATAAGGTGTAAAGATATATTTTACACAGACTAAGCTCTTTCTTCTGGCTACTGTGATGAATCATTTCTCTAATGCGTTTGCCTGAAATAATTACATGAAGGCAGTGCTGTGTAATTTTACAGCTAATTTCCAATTCTCACACCCAGCTTCAGTCAAACACAGTTTTGGAGTAAACTCAGCTGGTCCCGCTGAACCTAACTTCAACAAAGTCACAGAAAACCAAAAAAAATAATATATTTTTGATTCACACTAGCTCCACACAGAAAACTAAAACTAACCAAACCAAAATCAAAATGTCTGTATGCATCTGTCTCCTCGTGGCATCAATCAAGTGACGCAGAAAAAAAGATTCTCTATCGGCCCGGAGAGACCAGCTCTGAGTGAGGAGACAAAGAGAAGCGGTCCTCTCTGGGATGAAGGGGACACATCGACATCGACCCCACCTCGCTACCTTCTGGGTTATATCTGTGTGTGTGTGTGTGTGTGTGTGTGTGTGTGTGTGTGTGTGTGTGTGTGTGTGTGTGTGTGTGTGTGTGTGTGTGTGTGTGTGTGTGTGTGTGTGTGTGTGTGTGTGTGTGTGTGTGTGTGTGTGTGTGTGGACAGGATGTGATGGAAGATAGCTGATTGGATGGGAGATGGTGTTAGACAGCAGAGAGCTATCTCTGCCACCCATCACTTATCTCTAATTGCCTGAGCGGCTGCCCTCCTTCCTCTCCATCTTGTGGGTATCCGGCTTTGAGAAACTCTTTCGTCTCATTGGCCGGGCGGGCTTCTTGAGGGGTTTGGCGAACTGAATCGGGGTTGCTGATTGGAGAGTGCTGCCTGAGGTGGTGCAGAGGAGGGGAGGTGGGTGAGGACATGTGCTCCGGAGAGCTACGCTCCAACTTGATGCTGAGGTTGAGGGAGGGCTGATGTGGAGAGGTGGAGGGGCAAGACTGAGAGGGGAAGGAGCACCCCCCACTGGACATCCTGGAAACAACAAGACACAACAAATGTCAGAGTTGAAACATCGATTCTGCAATTGTATCAGATGACAATTGATTGCATTTTAATTTTTATTTCCTATTTACCTCCCTATATTTTTTTCATTAATTTATTTTGATTATGTTGTTTTTTTCATATGTTTTTCACTTTTTTGTTTATTTTTTTCTTACTGGTGGCCATATTGTTTACCATTGTGTGGTCACAGCAGAACGCATTTTTTTACGATAACTTAGTTACTACATACTGTATGGTTGCCTTGGGCTGATTGACATCATATTGAGATGTGTATATTAAATGTGATGTTTGTGTAATTTTGCACAAGAATGATGATCTGATTGGTCAAAAGATTGGACAGAAAACAAGTAAATAAAAAATCTTTTTTATCAGAGCAAAAAGGACAGTGTGCCGATTCAACCTCCTGCCATATTCTATCCTCAGAGTCAAAGAGGTACCATATCATGCATTAATATCCTCACCCTGGGTTTATATGGGGCTCCTGAGGCGACTGCCAGGGGTTCACTGATCCTCGCTGCAGACTGACGGAGTGATAAAAACCAGGTTGGCTGTACTCTGAAAAAAGAGGTAGGAATTAAAAGAGGATGAAAAGGAGGACACAGGTATGGATTATAATAAACCAAGATCAGTGAATGACAGGATAGTATATTTTCACTATAAGAAAATGTTTCAACGTTTAAAGAAATACAGGTTTGTAGAGAGTCAGAAAAGAAGATTGACACGCAGGTTGTCTTAGATTGGCATAAATACTGGAACATGGGGAATTCGGTAGCTTAGAATGTGCATAACCTGGTAATTATTATATATATATTTTTCAATGAAATAATTTGTTTAATCAATTCGATCTGCGGTTATGCGCAGGGACATTTATTTTATTTGGACGAATGTAGTAACTCCTGGTTGGTGAAATCACTGTGAAGTTTGGTGTCAACAAGTGGAGATTTGAAGAGCTCACAGCAGCCGATAAAGAATAGTCCTGCACAAAACTCCTGGTAAAACCACAACTTTTGGTAAACCCACAACTTTTATGTTTTGTATATGTGCTGGTAGGCAGATTTTGTATCTTTTGGTGAGATCCAGGCTAGCTGATTCCCCTGTTTACAGTGTTTATGCTAAGCTAAGCTACAGAGTTGCTGGCTGTAGCTTGACCTTTAACAGACACATATGAGGGTATATCAATCCTCTCATCTAACTCTAACCAATTAAAGCAACCACCATAGAATAGATGATTCACAGAAGACGTACCAGAGACCCCCGGAGAAGGGAGGCCATACCCTCCCAAACTGTGACCCAGCAGGCCTGCCTTGCCCATGGTTACCATGGAGCTGCCGCTGTGCAGGCCCTGGTACAAGACGCCCCTCTGACCAACAGGGAAAGAGAAGAGTCAAACCAAAAATCTCAAGTTTCTGGGGAGAGGGACAGCATGACACATTTACTGTAAGTGCAGGCTGGATAGTGACAGCTTCTTACAGAAGAGTTGTGGTTTGCTCTCGTGGCCCCCAGCCCCACGTTAGCAGCATCCCCCCGCAGGTTGTCACTGCCCAGGTTCACAGGAGGAGGGCTCTTCATGTCCAGAGCTCGATTCAGGTTACCATGGGAGAACACGGAGTAGCCGATACCTACACGGCGAAAGAAAGGAGCAGGAAGTGAAAAGAGATGTGATCTTGTTTCACTCACAGAAGAATAATTTATTCTCTGTTATACATTCTTCCCCCCCCGCTCTGTTCCTGTCACCAAAAGTGTGATAAAAATGAACTTCTTCTTTTAGTTTGAGCTTAAAATTGGTATCTGATCTTTTATAAGACTAAGGCTTATGTTAACGTTTGAATATATTATTAATGCATTGATGACTTGACAGAATCCATTTCTAAGCAATCGCAGAAATCAGTGTCATTTATTAAAATAAACAGAAATAATACATCTTAAAACACAAAGGCTGTTAATGATCGGTGTCTAATGTGAATCACGGTGTTAGCTATGAGTGTTAGTATTAAAAGAGGCTGTAATGACTGGCAGGTGTGAAACGTTCTGTACAGAAACTAAAGAACTGGATGCAGCCGCTGGTGTAGGGCCAGTTTCATAAAACAGACCAACTGCACGTGTGGCATAGTGTGCATACACACACTCAAACACGCACACACACACTTCCTGTCTGATCCCAGCCAGCTGTGCAGTGTTTGACAGCTCACATAAGAATTGCACAGCAAGCTTTGAACAAAATTTTAAATCAATGACCATGCTTTCTACTTTTTTGGTGGAAATGATAATATGTTAAACATTTTATTATTAAGTTAGATATTGACAATTTGAAAATCAATGGCTGTGAACTGCGATTTTTTTATATAGAAAACATTTTTTCCTTTCATTTGAGAGTTTTATTTGAATAACATCGATTATTTTTTCCCACATTTTTCACATCATTTAAATGTAATTTTGTAATTAAACTCTTTAATCAGTCACAAAGAAGTAAGATTGTGGAATTGTAAATGAGTATAATTGCATTAAACATTTGGTTGTCCTTCAAATCTTCAACCTTGTTATTAAAATCATTCTGTAATGTTACATAGCACTCTGCTCACCTGAGTGTGGAGACATGAATGCAGTGTGTGCGTGCGGCACAGCAGGACTGGCAGCGCCCGGTCTGCAGCCCAGAGATTTAAAGCCAGAGGGTCTGTGGGACGCCATGCCGGATCCAGAGGAGTTAGGAAAGCCGTTCTCACAGCCTGCAGACACCAGAAACTGGGCCTCCGGGGAGAGGAGCGACGGAGCCTGGAGAATAACAACCATGTATAAAAACAGCAAAATAATTAAGATCAAAAACCTGTCCAAGAATTAGGAAAAGTGTCAATATCTTATTGTATCTTTGGACATTTTACCTTTTTTTTAAAAATTAAAATTATAACAATTCACTTCAACCACAGATCACCTCAACATGCATTTATGTGTGTGTGTGTGTGTGTGTGTGTGTGTGTGTGTGTGTGTGTGTGTGTGTGTGTGTGTGTGTGTGTGTGTGTGTGTGTGTGTGTGTGTGTGTGTGTGTGTGTGTGTGTGTGTGTGTGTGTGTGTGTGTGTGTGTGTGTGTGTGTGTGTGTGGTGAATGTGCAATAGCAGAAGTGTGTGTGGACTGACATAGAAGCGTTGGCGAGCCACAGAGAGATCCATGCCCTCGCTGAGAGGATATCTGTCTGCAGCCACCTGCATGCTCTCCTCACTCTCCAGTTCTGAGGCTTCCAGACCGAGGCCTTTCCTGCGCAGAGTCTGAAACAGAAGAGAAAGTGCATGTGGAAAATGACCCACAATGTCACCAGGAAGGCTTAGAAAGGCATCATATAAAGGATTTTTGTATGAATTTGAAACCTGAATGTAATGTTAAAGCTCCCTGCTCTGAACCAATGTATTATTTTGTATTGAATCATGCTTCTCCGTCATCTCCTTTAATAGCAGCGTGAACAGTACCTCCAGTATGTCCGTGTTGGTGCGACTCTCGTGCGGCTCGCTGTACTCCGTGTACTTGAGAAGCACTTTGTCCATGTCTGTGCTGGCGTACTGGAACAGACGGTTGGTGCTGTTGAAGATGATCAGGGCGATCTCACAGTCACACAGCACACTCAGCTCGTACGCCTTCTTCATCAGACCAAATTTACGCTTGGTGAAAGTCACCTAAAAAAAACACACAGTGGTTGGGGTCATATTCCCTTTAACTTCAGCCAATTACTAAACATTAAGAGGAAGATGTCAAATGTAGGTTGTTAAATCAATCAAGTCAAATTGTCTAAATAATTTAGTACGCACGTGCTTAAATATGTCTGCAGGAATGAATAATAAATAGAGCCAGATTGGGTTGTAGCAGAATGGACAAATGAAATCATAATAATAATATTTTTGTACAACTTGGATTCGCTGCCAGATAATAAGTGTTGTAAGATTTAAAAATGTGATCTTGATCTTGTATAAAAATAATATTTCTTAATTATAGTAGAAACAGCATGTTTGCTTTTTTAAATGGAAAAGATCCAAACTGATTGCTAGCAAATACTGAAGGTGTTGACAAGTGGGTATATTTATAGTGCCTAAAATCACAAGTTTGTCCATGAAGGGTTTACAATCTGTACAGCATACAGCAACTGTATATCATCAGAGCCTTAATACAGATAAGAAAAAAGTCCTCCTCAATAAACTATCCATATCACCAAAAGACATTCAGTCCTGAAGATCAGATAAACATATTGTATTTGCCAGTACTCTGGGCAATATTTAATAAAATATTCTCCTTGTCTACACTGATTCATTGTGTGTGTTCGATATATACTAATGAACATGTGAACAGGCCACGTCTATGATATGATATTTTCTGTCACATCGCGACATTACCTCAGTCTGTGGTGACTCGTACACAGTCTGCAACTTCAGACGCTGACATTGACATTTCACACAGCATATATAATCTCCCTTATCAGATTAATCTTCCATTAAACCGATACAAAAAGAACTTCCTCTAATGTACAGTCGACTCTGTCTTTACACTTATTTAATAAGCTTTACACTTATTTTCAACTTCCATTTTACTCTGTTAAAGTGCTCGGTTTAGTTTGTATAGTGTTAAAGAGCATAAGGGACATTACTGACATTTTAGCATTGAGCAAAATGTCACTGTCACTGTAAGACTTTTCAGATTTTTGGAAATGTACAGGAAATGTTCAATTCTAATTCTTCACTTAATGTTGCATCAATGTGCAAGTTAGAGCATGCATGCTGCAAAAATTGTAAAAAAAAATGTTACATCATCCCATCTGATTGGTCCAGCTCCTGCACCCTCTTTGCACCATTAGGAACTAATTCATTTAATCAAGGGTCATAGGAACATTTGCTACATACAAAAAACAGGACATAATGCAACAGAACAAAAACAGAAGAAGTGCATTCCTGAATTGCTATTATTTTTAAATGTGCAAGAATGTATTTACAGCTGTCCGAACACGCCTTGAAATTACCCGCTAAAAATATTACTGTCGCAGGCAAACTTTGTACATACGTCGTACATATATATAGAAAATCTTATGATAAATGAAATAATGCCCACCTGTCTATTTCTCTGGTCCAGAATACGAGAAATTTGTATTTTCTTTCTTCCCATTTTTTCTGCCTTTCTGCTGCACACTTTGACACCTGTAAAATAAAACATGACAATGTTAGAGTAGCAGAAATAAATATGTTATTATTCATCCGTAATTAACATCAACAAATACATCTGATTTCAAACACAACATAAAAAAATCCAATATGTTAAAAGGATTTCTTGAGGTTAACATTTGAACGCAATGGCAATTGAACTAACTGTTTATTCTTCTGCATGTATGCATCTACATTTTGAATATACAATACGCCATAATACATGTCATAACATTCTTGTGAGAAAGTGGCATTCATTTGTTTTAAGCGACTCAAGTCCCTTTCCCCGTGGTAAGGGCAGGGTGTTTATTTATACCACCATGAGGCGATGCGGTCTAAAGTTAGAGCGGCCCTTGCCGGGCCAGCAGTCCACACAGTCTGACACCCCCGCAGTCTGGGTTACCCCTGGGCCAGCAGCACGACTCCACTGCACCGCACAGCCCCAAGAGACAGGGTTAAAAATACAGTCCACAGCTCCTTTTAAAGGTTCAGCGGGCAATAGCTAAAACCAAACAGTAAAAGGAAAACGGTGTGTTTTTGAATGATGGCTGAAGCTAGAAACCACCCACTCCTCTCTCATGCATGGTCAGAAAAAAACAAGCAGAAGGCAAAGACATGGATGGATTGTGGTTGGCTTAAGAATGTCCAACGCACAACCGCTGTTTTTTCCTTCTTTTTTTTGGGTCTAAAAACCCCTGTCCCTGCCCCTGTAGGACCGTATAGAGCTGGACTCTATAGAGAAATGTAAACTCAGCCTTTAGTTTTCTCTAACATTTTTGCATTATGGGAGACAGCCATAAAACATTGATGCTAAATCATAAACACTAAAGTTAAATGAATATTTGAATAAGCTGTCTGGATTACTTGTGCACGCTACTGTTAGTAATACGACTACGCTAAGTGGTGGTCTGACTCCTCTGACCTGACAGTGCTTCTCCAAAGCCCAGAGCAGTTTTCACTGGTTTTCCCCCTAATACTGAACATGTATTGGACTTTTCTATATTTAGTCCCCTGTCCCTCCTGATGGTGCCTGAGCGGATATGGCTCCTGTGTTCCCACGACCCCTCAAGTGCCCGCTGTCCCTCAATGTAAGCTTGCCACACAGGCATCTGGGGCATTTTCGAGAGGAATCCACCTCTTTGCCC
The DNA here is from genome assembly GCF_949606895.1 of Notothenia rossii. Classification (NCBI taxonomy): domain Eukaryota; kingdom Metazoa; phylum Chordata; class Actinopteri; order Perciformes; family Nototheniidae; genus Notothenia; species Notothenia rossii. The sequence goes on along the minus strand of NC_136912.1, from coordinate 86,830,205 downwards.
TAATTATTACCTTATAAAGTCCTGCATTATCCACTGTGCTGAATTTGCAGCAGAGACCAGACACACCTCAACACTGACAGCAGCAGATAAACCCATCATTGGCGCTGTCTGGACGGTAAAACAAGGCATGCAGAGGACAAATGGCTCAATGAAAGGACCACAAAAACCAGTATTGGTTGGACTTACTGACACTTTCAGCCACACTAAAAAAAAATTAAAGTCACACAAGGTCTGTCTCTCAGACATGAGACCATTTATCCTCATATCAAGGCCTGCTTATGGTGAGAAGAGAGGGAAGTGGGACATGTGTTCTAAACAGGGCAGAAAGATCTTTATCTCAGGGGTTTTGCAGAAAGTTCCTCTCCTACATCCAAACGACCACGATCACAGCCCCGTTAAAACACATGACTAGCTGTATAAATATAGCTACACCTCCAGCCAAACGTTGTGGAGTTAGCTATAGAACTGTATGTGGTTTAGTAGGTTTGTCGAAGGCCTAAAGTTCGAGACAGGCAGGAAAAGGACTGGCTGAGCCTCACACATCAGCTAATTCTGGAGGATTTCCAACAGCACAACTGTCGTTTGAGGTCTGTGAATGCACCAAACACACCTTCTGTCCGTGACCTTTATCTCTAAGGTCAACACCTGATCGTGTCATCCCTGAAAACATTTGGAAAGTGAAAGAAGTATCAGATTTTTCTTTTCTAAAACATGTCAGCTAGTGCTATGATAAGACATGGATGTAAAACAGAATCGCTTTGTGTCCTGTAATTGTGCAATAATTGCACAAATGAACACTTGCCCCTGGGCCTCAGGCCTCTATAGGGATAGATAAGACCTTTGTCAGACGCCTTCCCAGAGGCGAGAGATGGAAAAAACTGAGCTCAGACACACAGCAGCACACAGTCGCCCTGCAGCTTCACACCCTGGGAGCTTCTGACTGATCACCGGGGAACTCACTGGGACAACAACGCACATAAAAAGAAAATTAAACGCTTGTGCATCAAAATACATGATCACTTTAATAGGTTTAATCAGATCACGTTAATGCATTGCACTGGTGGGTTTTCTTGCTGCAGTGAACTGTACGCATGAATGAGAAGGGAAATAAGTCGGGCATTTAGAGTATTGGGGGTTCTGCTTCAACGGTTTTCTTTCCATGAGTCATTTAGGGCATGATGGTTTGATAATGTTTCAAAAACATGCTAAACACGTGTACGCAGATGAACCAAAGAAGCTAATGGCTTATGATAGAAAAGCAGATTCCTATAAGGGCCAATCACATTTTGTCCATCACAAAGGAATATTCGGAGTTTAGTTGTTGCAGTGTAAAAAAGTAAAAAACAGCAACAATAAAAAATGTAGTTAACACTATAAGTGTGTTTGTGAACCGCTGTGGTCCTGCTGCTGCTGTGAAATATTTGTTTCATATGTGTATTGATCAAACAATGAAAGCAATCAAAGCAGAAGCAGTTTGACTGCTGCGCTACAGCGATATAATGAACTCTGCAGCAGCAACATTTGTGTGTATGACACATAACCGAGCCTTGTTTCTTCTGCTTAAGTCGTTTTAGTCATGCCTGTGTTAGTCACATCACAGTCCCGTGTTAAACTTGTAAAATGTGAAACCAGGACCAAAACTGGAACCTAATTTCACATGAAACAATACAGAATTCCTTCTAAACTCATGTCAGAAAAGCCAATTACCAAAGGTTGTGACAAATCAAAACTGACACATACTATAACAATAATAAGCCAATAGTGTAACTCTTCTTTTACTACTGAGTGTTTTGTTCAAAGCTAAGGAATATCATTTTTTATTAAAGCATAAATATATAATGATAAGTAAATAACGGGTGTTTCTATGTGTGTCATCTTCAGGGTCAGACAGTTAATGCACTCATTGGGTCTTTGCTGAGTAATGGTGAGGAAATATTTGTCTAATTTTACCAGCAGATAATTGAATTGCCTTGATATGACCAGAATAGCAATAGTACCAAGCAGAACATTGGATCTTTCTATGAATAGAAAGAAAAAAAATGTTTTCATGACTTTTAAAAGTTGTTCCACTGAAGATGAACCACACCTTAAAGGGAACTGACAGAAGGAAATGTAACGTCTGCTCATTTGAGTGAAACACAGACAGACAATAAAGGAAATTCAAAAAGTGATATTTTGAATGATATCACACTCAAAACATAACAATAATCCATGTATATTTTGAAGTGATCAGTGAAGTGATTGGAAAGGCAACAGGTTGAAGGGATAAGAAAGATGGAAGAGCCTTGGGATGTCTCTATTAACAAATAATTCAGTATGCAAGGCAGGCTTTTTCACGCTCAAAATAAAAACTGTAAAAATACATAGCATAAAAAATGATACTGGATGATTAGGCCTGATAAATTGCTGACGTCATTCAAAATAGACCGTTTAAGAATAGCCTGTCTGTCTCCGAGTTGCCAAGCATCCCTGTCTAATATAGCCTCATCTATACGCTGCTTTCAAATACACAGCAACAGGTAACTTTACTCATATATTGCATAAATATGTGCACACTGGAAGATTTAATAACAGAAATCCTAAAAAACTAAACGCACAAGCTTTAATAAAGAAGCAGAAAAACATCTCTTCTCACCTGCTATCGATCTCCTCTTGTTCACCTCGGAGATTCCCCCACTGGCTCGAGACAAAACAAAAAGGAAAAGTCAAAAATAAAATAAAATGTCTTACTGAAGTGTTTTCTTGTGTTGTGGTCTTGCGCTGATGCAGAGATAAAATCACCTGGTGCAGTAGTAGCGGATGGTTCAGCTGCTCTCCAACAGCTGGCTGCTGCAGCCCGCCTCTCGCTGTCATCTCTCCCCGCCTCCTCCGCCCGCCATTGGACACTCCTCCGCCCCCCTGCTCCTCCAGAAGCACCAGCCCTCACTGCAGGCTGACAGCGAGTTCACAGCAGAAGTTACACCTACTGTAAATACACACACTCCGGGTTTTATAATGCTGTGGATAAGATCCGCGTTGCAGAGCAGAGTAAACATTTGGTAAGATTGTGTCCCGATTAGCCTCTTTAAACAAAAAAAGGTTTAGAGAATAATAATGTAATCACTGGATGGTGAAGAGGTGACCACAAATATAAAAAGATATCTATGGCTATTTTGTTAGCATCTTTGGTCACTTTTAGCATCAATTTATGAACACACAGCTATATTCACATTTGTGCAGTTTTGCGAATATGTACACATTTAATTGTATTGTATTTTATTGTCATTGATGCATCCTTGCTTTTAACACTTTTTTTATTTATTTGTGTCTATTTTTATTATTGCATTGAGAGATGAAAAATAAATTATATTAATGTATTTATTGTCATCATACTATACGTTTGTATGATGAAAATATATATATTCTGATTCTGATTCTGAAAGTGGGCCCCAGTTGAAAGTAGCCTACTGTTGTATTGTGATAAGTGATTTTCTATGCCTTTGTTATATACTGTTTAAAGGAAAGGTGTAAAAATGTCTGCAAAATCACATAGGCCTACAGTAAAACAAATTGTAAAGACATGCAAATGTAAATGTACAATTTTAAATACCACTGGCTGACAGGAACAGAAGCTCCCTCTTTGACTGTCAGAGGCTCCATGACCGCATTTTGGAAACCACTATTGACATAGTTGATTTCCTTATAAAGCTTCAAAACGTCTTCAATAAAATCAATCCTTAAACATTATTCAGGATTGGGGGGAAGCTCTTTTTCCTAATTTCCTAATTCAACAACGGTTTCTAAATTCAAGAGGACATTTTGTGTCTTTTAGGTGTTGGTGATTAAAGAATGGCCTATAGAATGAGACATAGTGTTTAGTGTCTGCAGATGAAAGTGAAAGGACTCAGGTTGAGGCTACGATCCTTGCCATGCTTGCTGTCATGTGAATGATGTGAAAAGACAGAAAATTAATGTAATTTTTATGCAACATGACCTTTTTTCTCGTTTACTCCCCTGATTTATGACCTCTTAATTTAACAATCGGAAAGTCCCAGTTAAGTTCGATAATCAAAGCAGTTGATTGGCAACAGATTGTTCCAAAACACTTTCTGAATGGGAAGATTTAAGTTGGAGCACATTAATCAGAATCATAACCAGGTTTATGGTAGGTATACACGTACGAGGAATTTAACACAGGTAGAGGATTAGACAAATATTAAAAATAATTACAAATATATAGTAAAATATAACAGTAAAATATAATTGCAATGGAATGAAATAGAGGAATAACATATGGAATAAAAGTCAGCTGTAATACAAAATAATGTTTATTGTGTGCATTAATGTAATGCATAGAATCTAGATCAATGGATCATAATGATATATATTTTAAATGCAGAAAAAACATGTGTCCGTCAAAGTAAGCTATATCAGAGTGGCCTTCTGGCATAATAGACCTTCTACGAGGGAGGAACGTTCACATATATTGTCAAACAGTCACTCCAATAAAATGTCCTCAGGCAATTCACCAAATCCCTACAGATTATGTAGGTGACGTGTGTTTAGTCTCTCAGTTTCATCGGGTAAATAAACTGAACACAAATAAAGCTGTAAGCTGAAACTAATTATGTGATTTAGCCACCTCTGAACATACACTACTGGATGAGACTATAATTCACTACAACACCACCCCAAGTTACAGCCCCAAAACAACCAAAAGTTAATTCAACGACTCTGATGTCTCGGCATACACTTAACATGAGCTTCAAAGGGGGGGAGCATAAGAGGCAAGGCTGCAATATTACAATGCACTATATCGTACAGGTTTGACTATTGTGTTTATACTTAACACAGTGCCTAACGACCGAACACAACTGTTGTACAGGCTACCACATTTCTGTTTGAGTGGTTTGTGCCCTAACTGATGCATAGTCCACCTTGCTTTTATTATGTGTTTATTAGCTTTTCCTTTGTATGAATAAAGAAATGCAGTGGGGTCACAGTGTAAAGTCAAAAAAGGAGGAATAAAAAGCCCACCAAAGCTGAGACAGTTACACGCCAAGACATTATTGGAAAACAGACACACTGTCAGCTTAATAGATATATTAATAACTGCATCACTGCATGAGCTGCATTATTGACTATTTGTGGGATGCGACACAATGTGCTCCTAAAAATAATATAGCAACAAATGTGCTAATACAGATCATCTGTTTAAGTGTGGATAACAGCTCTCTCACACGCACAGGGAAAAAACACAGAGACACATGTAGAGCTATAACGTACGCGCAAACACACACACTTTCCCAAGAGGCTGCCTAAACTGAGCATCATGATGCAATACTTAGCAACATCCCCGCAGACTGCTGCAGCCTTTACCTCCAGGATTCACCTGCGTGGGCCCCATCAATCCAACAGGGAATAGTGCCAACCCACATCTGTAAATACAGCAATAATTACCCGCAGTTTAGGGGAAATTATACCTTTCCTCAGTGTGCTGTTTACGCATGTATCTTCGTACATTTACTCTAAACAAGTGAGAGCTCCATCAAGCTGAAGGAAGGAATAACAACCAGTTACTTAAAATTAATAATACATACAAAAGCCCTTAAGCAGAGATGTGGAAAGGTGCCTTTGAGAACTTTCCGTGTCAAGTCCATTTTTTTTTTCATTTTCCTGAAACTTCTCACTTCTGCTTTCGACAAGATCAGCCACGGTCCTTTTAGAGCATGTGGTGAGGCTGTCGAATTCAGAAATAGCCTCCATGGTCAGTGTACATGTGTGAGAGCAATTGTTCACATTGTGTACCTTTATAGCTACAGTCTTATCTACATCTCAACAGAATAATGGCTACACCTTTACTACCCCCCCCCCCCCCGCTCCTCCACCAAACCCCAAACTTTAACAGAACAATAAGGCCTCTGTAACACAGGTCACAGACTTTAAGGTGTTTGCGGTCCAGCAGTGGTATGTGAAATGAAAATGGAGTTAATTTTAAATATCAATTCTATGAATTCAGGCTGGACAAGTAACTTTCACAAGGTTGCAATGTGCAAATAAAAGCAAAGGTGGCAGCTGATTTTTGTAAAATAAGTGGATGCAAGGGGAAAAAAGTGCATCCCCATGATAAATTGTGCTTGTTTCCGTGGCAACTGTTGAAAAGATAATTAGATTCAGAGAGTCCGAGGAGCTGCAGGGGTAATAAAAGGGGCATTCTGCAATGATGAGGGTCTGCTAAGGTGGCCCCTGCTGCTTCAAATTCCTCAAGAGTTAGCTGAAATGCACACCTTCCACGGTATCATCTTGCAGAGGAAAAACGTAAGGACTATTGGGACTTGGAGTCACATTTGATTTAGCTTTTTATGAAGTTAAGGTCAATTATTTGAGTGTTTGTATGAGCAGGCAATTAATTGGCCCTGTTGAAATGAGCTAATACATATTTTAATCACTTGGAGGTGACATCACATCATAAGAAGTAGGTTGATCTATTAGCCCAGGAAATAAATGTACTATTGATATTTTATACATGTGTATTATGATCTGTTTTAATTGTTAGTGTGAAAGGCACTAGGAAATGTTTTAATGTTGTTGTTATGTGTGTACCTGCAGGGATTGATGGAAATTAACTTTTGGCTATAATCTGGCATCTCTTCTTTTTGTCTTTTTGAGATCATTGTATTTTATGCACGGCCCTTGTTTAATAAATATATAATAATAAACATGTAGTCTAAGTTTTCAGGTCTGTTTTTCATTTGGAGTATGCCCTAAAAGTTAAAGCTTTAAGTATGCATTTCTCCACTTCTCACATTATAAAAAGGCACTTTAATTTGGTAAAAGTGTGTAGGGGGGACTGCACTGTTTAAATGCCCTTTGTTCTGTCACGGTGATTTTACTTTGGTCAGTGAGCTCTCCCTTTCCCAGCAGCGCGTCAACACATTGTTTCCGAGGATCCAAGAGAAAAAGTCCATTGTTGTTGCGAAGTTTCTAATCTGGGGATTTAAAGCACATCACATGCTCAGACTGAGCAGCGGGGCGCTCTAACACAACAGCAAACTACTGCAAAAATCCATGCTGCAGAGGGAACCATTCATCCCGAAAGGACCGAGAAATACTTTTTATTCGCACTGAAATGCCAGCGCACTTTTGGGGAGTTTAGGACGCCGGAGAAGTGTATTTAAAGTAGTCCGAAACTTTATTCTCTGGAAAAAGCGCCTGCATTTGAGGATAAAAGATGACGCTCCAGTACGGCCAGCGGTCCCTCATAGTTCTTTCTCTACTGGGGATTTTATCGGCCATCATGTCTGTTTTATCGGTCATTTTGATTTTCCAGCTTCAGTCTCAACAGGCGGCAGTGACGGAGTCTCCCCCGTCCGCCTCCTGGTTGATCCCTGCTCCTATCTGGGCCGTCCTGCTGCCGGTGTCCACGGTGCTCTCCGCCCTGTCCCTCACCCTCCATCTGAGCTCGGTGGTGGTGTGTCTCCTCCACAGCTACTTTTCAACAGAGGTCTGCAGAGGAGAGCAGGACACGGAGAGGTATTTTAGCCATATAACACACCTCCTCTACCACAAAAAACCTGCTGAAGGCCCTGTCAGCAGCTTCACTCACTTGTTGTCCTGGTGATTATCCAAATGGTTCAGAAACAGATAGTTCCGGTCAGTTCTGAAAAGCACCTGTGACCGCTTTTCAGCTAACTGCAATATTAATACACACCGAAAAAAGTGACATTTATAGAATATCTGTGCACGTTTTTAGAAGAAATAACACAACTTGTATTTCTGTCACAAATACAAGTTGAATTTATAAGCAACTAACTCACCATTGCTCAATTCAGTTGGCTTGGTATTATAATTAGCTTTAGTGGGTAATGATAGCAAACATAGTGGTGTATTGGTCAACCAGGCTAGCTTCATTTTAGCATCAATAGTATCAGTAGTTGTTAATGGAGGCCACAGTGGTGTTTAACAAATGTCAATTCATTTAACTTTAAGTACAATGAATGACCATGAAAATATGAACTCCCTGTGTTATGTAATCTGCTCAAATACAAAGACCCTATAATAACTCATATGGTTACACTTAGATTTCTAAATTGACACTATGCTAAAGAGATATTCATTCAACTGTACTCATTTTGTAAGGTTGTTGTTCATGGTGTATATGGTCGACCATACATATTTAAATGAAAGGCTACGTTTAGTAAAACGTTTAAACATAAGGTATAGCAAATCAAGGGTAAACAGAGTCCAGCATTAAATAAGAAACAATAATTCAATAGATGCATTAATCAAAAACATAATGCTTTAAGAAAGGTAACAATGATTAAAATGATAAAAGAAGCTTTTATTTCATCATACGTCTACTATTTGCTGTTATTTTATGTAGTGTTTACAACACTGCTTAAACAAACATTTAATCTCTTTTGTATGAGTGTATTTCTCTGCCAACACTTTTCTTTAATTAATCTCCGTAAAACCCAGCAGATTCTAGTTGACTACATTAAGTTTCATTAAAAGAAACACAGTTTCAGAAGTATAAAGGGCCTTCCTTATGTGTCAGAGTGCAGAGGCCTGTGCTACAATGTTGTTGGCCGACCCCCACCTCTCAAACCCTCTGAGTCCCGTCTAAACAATGGCCTTCCTCTCATTATGCACCCAGCACACGGCTTCTGGCTGGCCCTTTCCCACGTCGCTTTATAAACCCAACATAACCCAGGACCTCCCTAACAACAGAGGGGACATTCCCAGAAAATGTGAATAATAATGAGCTTGTATAGCAACCAACCTAGATAATCAATAATCAAATGTTATAGGACTTTTATATACATATATTTTAGGGGAGAAATAAAAAAAAGAGGAGAGAAGTTGGATGGTTTTGCACAAAATGCATTGAATTGTGTTAAAATAAAAGAGTTTAAAAAGGAAAATGTTGCTATAAATGGTCTTCATTTACGAGCTGATGATAAACATTGAACTTTTTTGTTTAAACAGAGCAGACTGGTTCCTTTTGGATAGCAGAGGTGTGCGACACGTGGCTATCGGACTCTTCTGCCTGGGGGTTTCTGTCTACTTGGCAGGTAACAATAAAAAGAGTGAAAAACAAGAGGTTATTGTAGTTGTTTATTTTAAGGTTCCTTTTAAAAACATGGCAGTTTATATATTTAATCCTTAAATAAAGTTTAGCTTGTAGCAGATTTTCCTTGTGTAAGTGAGTTTAGCTTTTATAAATTTGCATGCATGGGATATCCTAGTTTTTTGCAACAAATTCACAAAGACTAAAAAAGTAGTGACCAAAACATTGGCTGTGCTATGGGTTTTCAACAGCAGGGGCAGAACCATCACGGCTGCTTTCTTCTCTGGTTTGTCCACCGAGTCCACGAGAACAATGCATTCTTTGAGCAGCGTCCATGACTTAAGTGTTTTTAATGCTGAATCTGGCAGCGCTGTGGTGCCCTGTTCCACTGAGCGACTTGTACTGGGGGGGGTCACTGGAGGCAGCCACTCCATTGTGATGAGGAGGTGTCGGTCTTCTGACCCCACTTTCAGCCTCAATCAAAAGGTAGTGGAGCAAGAGACTGTAGATGCAACACACCCAACTCAGGAAGTCACGTCACATCCCAGAGTTGTGCTTCTCTCCCCCTTCCTTTAGCATGCCTGAGTCCATAGTCCTTTTCCTGGAGATAAACATAGAACAACTCTAAGAATAGCTAAACTTTATATGACATTTCAACAACATTCAATACATTTTCTTAAGCATCAAATTGCTGTGAAGTGGAGAAAGTAATGTGAAAATGAAGCCAAATTAAAGAAACTAGCAGCAGACCCAGATGCAGCTTAACATTTATTTTGTTTTAAATGATTTCACTCACAGATCAACATTGTTTGTGGTTATTAAATGTATCTGTTTTAAATAAATTCTCTATTTGTCTTCCATTTCAGCTATGTCCATCTTTATGCTCCTCATATTTCAAGTGGAGACAGGCATTGCGAGTGCTTGCGTTCTCTCATCGGGGATCCTAATCCTGCTGGTCGTTGTGATCCACTCTCTGGTGAAAGCTTCTCAGAGTGCCAAACACTATCACAGCGACCACCTCGGCACCCTCTACCAGAACGACCACAGAAGCAGCATTGCACCCGTCTCCCGACCCTGCGAGCTTAAAATTGGTGTGGATAAACCGAGGATGCAACGCAGTCAGTCTCACCTCCAGCATCAGATCGCCTACCCTCAATGTGGCAACCCAAGGCAGCAACAGTACCAGCAGGAGCATCAGTACTCCCCTGCTGGGGGCTCCCAGGGCCACGCTAGTGATAAAGACGGCTACAGCAGCAGTAGCAATTGTCCCCGAATGCACAGGACCCTGTCTACTGAGTCAGGTCTACTTCAGGCCCAGGCTAAACCCTGGAATGGGGTCAACAATGAGATGAGGAGTGTCCTTGCACGCAAGTCAGGGATCACCGCAAAAGACTCTACTCTTGTTTGAAACAAAGGAAGCTGAGCTTGTGGTTAAAGACACTGATGACCTTTAAGCATCAAAAGGGGACTGCTAGCAAGAGTGTGAGTAACCCCTCGATTCCACCGGGTCCGGCTGCGCCGCGGTTTTGGTCCGGCCTCCTCCAGCGTCATACCCTACCGGTCGCGTTTCAGAAGCATTTCAGAAGCGGAGCGTCTTGCCTGCCGGCTCGCAGTTTTTGTTGATTTGGGCATATTTCCTGGACAGGCTACTTTGTACAGACAAAGTTAGTAATAATTGTAATATCCCAGTTATAAACGACATGAATCAAAGATGTGTTGCTGTATTTTAGTGGTAAAATCATCATAATTATTCTATATATATAATTTACACAGTGCCTGTAAACCGGAGGAGAACGCTGGCATTTCTCCTCCTACTTGAAAGACTACGGAGGGATAGGGTCTGCAAATTAGTTTATTTGGGGGATGGGCCGGATGCTGTCACCGGTCCACTTCTTGCCCGCCGCCTTTGCAAACGCCTTGCGTCGAAAAATAGACTTGCATCCTATTTTGAGCGGAGCCCAGCGGCGAGACGCTTCTGGGATGCTTGTGAGCCGTAACACGGCGCGTCTGGTGGAATAGCACCCATTGACTAGAGTGGCCGCGATCCTTGCGGACGCCGCGGCGCAGCCGTAACGCGACGCAGACGGACCCGGTGGAATCTAGGGGTTAGATCTGTCAGTTTGTACCATTTGACGCTCAGAATGCTGATCCTGAACATATCGGACTCAGGTGGTAAAAACACATAACATGTTCATTTTTATCAACTGATTTCTCCTGTTCCGATTTTTAAGTATTTTTAACTTCACAAAAACTTTTTGAGCACACATTTTGTACAATGTGTAGTGATTTATGTGAATGAGCTTGATTTAAATCTCATCATTTTTGCCCAAATATCAATCTGGCAAATGTATATCTTTCATTGTAATAATGTGAATACTTTATTCCACTGTATATGGTGGCCTTTGCCAAATATTTGTGCAGAGATGTTTCGTAATGCTCTGTTCAAAATTGTTTCATATCAACTATAAATTAAATGAATTAAGAGAAAAAGTGAGTGCTTGACACCCAAAATGAGATTAAAATATTGTGCACAAAAAAAACTTGTTGACTTTAAATGTTATTTAAATGCACATTTTAATCATTTCTAAAAAAAAAGAAGGAAAGAAAAGAAAAGATGTAATATCATCCTGAATGTGATTACATCAAGTCTGGGGAAAATACTGACCTTGGACACCTCAGTCCAGAGATCATGAGGTAGTGGGCGGGGCATGTGGAGGGACATCATGTAAGCTGCATGCAGGTGTCAATGGGAAACAAAAAAACAAATAAAACAGAAAACAAAAATGAAAAAATGATGTTCCCATTAACTACAAAATAGTTCAGAACAGACCTGATGATTATTTTGCAGTTATTGGGAAATTAAATGGCAAGAACTGAACCAAAGTTGTATTAGCTGATGTTCCAAAAATTCTAACTGTCATTATTATAGGATTATACAAAACAAAGGTAAACAAGAATTTGCATGAACAAAAAAAAGGTGTGTTGTGGAGCAAAGACTGAATCAAAAGGGGATAGAACTCAAGAGTCACTTGTCAATTGTGTTAAAGATATAGGGAAATATGAAAGTACAGTGACTGACAAGAGTATCTTTGACACTTTTAAAAAGGTGTGGATGCTACAGCCAAAAAAGTTCTAAAATAATTATTATCTGACAATAACTATGTCAATGCCTATTTTTAGTCTGGAAAGATGAACATGTTTAACTGTTCCTTGTCCAAATGATTGAAGAAGTAAGCCTTGGTTTGTACCCCTACACTTCAGACATCAATGTATCTCAGTCGTCATGTTCACTGCTGCCTCCTACCTGCGTCCTTGAGAGTTGCTAATCTGTTCCTTCATGTTGATGGCCTGACGAAGGAGGCCGTCAATGTTTTTGAAATACAAGCTGCTGTTCGTCATGCTCTTTACAGCACTGCAAAAACATAGAGATCAATAAAAGTGTTAACAGTCAAGACAAGAAGTCTGCGAATATGTAGGTCTATGCTTCACCTCACCTGCATGCATACTCTACACTGTAAATAGCTCCTTGACTCTGCTCCTCCCAGCTCTGCATGTCAGTCTGTGTGAAACATGATAACAAAATACCAGCATCAAATATACAGGAAAAATATATAAGACTAGTTGGTACTGTCCAAATGGACAAAATCCCTGATGGCACAAATCCAGGACTGGAGAGCCGAGTTCCCTACATCCAACTGATGCATTGTTTAGGAAGGTAGGCAATGAATTATAGTAGTACAGGTGGGAGGAAGTGCTCAATTTTTGGGGAGATTTTTGGTTTGACTTAGGCAATATGTGTGTAACATACAAAAACTACTCCCAACCAACAGGCAGAATTCAATGTTACCACAGTGTTAAATGTCTGATTTAAATAACAATGGTCTTTAATGAAATAGCAGACATACAGATAATGTCATAAGAGAACCGACGGAACACATTAGGGGACTGTGCTGTTTGCTGTGTTTCATAAGTCCATATGAAATAATAATAATAATAATAATAATAATAATAATAATAACATTTACATTTTTTGTTTCTTGATATAACAATATTTCTTCTTCCTAAATATATTTGAACACGAGAATTCTTTTTAAAATATATTTGTGTTGACTTTAACTTTAATGTGGTAGCTGTGAAACATGTATTTTGCTTTCTCCAACAGCATAACAAAGCAGGTTGTTTACCTTGTGTTGCACCAGCTCGGGCAGGGACCTTCTGACGTGCTCCTGCAGTCTGTACAGAGCCACTGACGGCTCGTTAGCTAGCACGTACATGCTCTCCGTGAATTTATCACTAACTGCAGAGTCCAAAAAATATAGACAAAAGCAGAGAATTCGGGACATAGGTTAGAAAAAGAGGAAAACATTCAACAGCACGGGACATGGACAAATAGGCGATGTACAACACTTGCATAGCATTAGCTCAACAGCTAATTTGAGCTAACAACTGCTGGCTTAGTTACAGCGTTTACAAGGTAACAATAATGTAGGTTTATTTAATTAATATTTACCTCGTCTCACTTTCAGTTGCATCTCCTGGTCCTCCATAATGCACGTAGTTAGACACAACAAAATGCAGATGTATGTCAGCTGATTCTCGCCTCTTCCGTATTTTTGTTGTCATGTGTCTCACGACAATCTTCCGGACAGAAACATCGATCATCAAAAGTCAGTTCTTCCTTCAAATAGCACAAACGGCAGGGATACGGAACACGATAAGATTCAAACCTTAATTCATTGTAAACTACGATTGTATAACTAGTTAATCAACTGAGCGAAAATATATATATCTCGGTACACTTCAATGGTCAGAAAGACCCATCGTGCGACTGGAGATTATTCACTTTCAGTTTTCACAAAAGGAAGTTAGCGCGCATTAGACTGAGCCTCGATGTGGTGAGTGGACGGGGACATTTGCTTTACAAAGTGATTCTTGCTAGTTTTTCTTGTCTTGAGAGCAGTGCAAAATGTTTGGGTAGTTCATGATTTGTTTTTATTGCAGTGATCATGGAGGGCAAAGGTGATGAAGAGGTTGCAGATGGCCAACATATTCGGTCACCAAACGCTAATGTCTCTCCTCCCGAGTCAACAGATGAGAGGTCCAATGGTATGTGTGTGTATTTGTATCTTTTAGTTTAGGTTTCTTATCTGTGGTGACTTTCTTGATACATTTCTGTATAGCATCTGTCCCCTGACGTTTGTAGTCTTAAAATAACGAATAGCAGTGACACAGACATGACTGTAGTTGATCTGCTTGGGCCAGTGTCTCCAGAAATCATGGATGTGGATGAAGAGTCCATACATCCCACCACTCTGACTAACAAGCAGCGTGGGAATGAGGTTACAGTCCGCCCTGCAACATTGGACTGTAAGTAGGATGCTTGTTGGGCAAAGTGCTTATACAATTTGTTGGAATCATGGTATTTGTATTGTCTTAAGCAGATTAAGTTATTCATATTTTATTCCCCTCAGCTCTGTCTATACATCAGTTGGCAGCTCAAGGCGAGGTTTCACAGGTGGCTGCACACCTGAGTAAAGGTGAGGAATCTGGCTGTCACTAAGCAGTTATAAATCATGTTTATTTTTGCCTGCCAGTAAGTTGTACAAAGATTCCCACTGATCGGCAGTGACTGGTTTTTATTTTGCAGACAGTTCACTGCTAAGTCAACAGGATGAACGGGGCTTCACGCCTCTTATGTGGGCAGCAGCGTTTGGAGAGAAAGCTGTGGTGGATTTCCTATTGGAAAAGGTTAGAAGTAAGCGACTGCTGTCCATAAAGACGTGCACATATTATTAAGACCAAATGCATCATTTTACCTTGTGTTTTGGGGAATTTTTGTTCTAGGGTGCAGACCCCAAAATCATTGCGAGGGAGCGAGAGAGCACCCTGACCCTGGCCAGCTCCGGGGGTTACGTGGACATTGTGGAGTCTCTTCTCAGACATGGAGTAGACATTGACACATTTGACTGGGTACATCATCACTTTCTTTATGTCTGGCATTTCATCACAAGTCCACAAGATGTATGTCTTATGGAAAGCAACACACATGATGGATACAACATATTTAAAGGAAAATATAACTAGAATGGGATAGTTTATCTTTTTAATGAATTCTTGTTTTTTTTTTAACAGAATGGGGGAACTCCTCTACTTTATGCTGTGCGAGGGAACCACATCAAATGTGTAGAGTCACTCCTAGGTACATTGCATGTTTATTATGTAGAGCCATGATTGTGGAAACGTCTGTTTGAATGCTTAATAATTGCCCTGACTCTCTTTTTAAGCCAAAGGCGCAGACATGACCATCGAGTCTGACTCTGGGTACAGTCCAATGGCCTTAGCTGTTGCCCTTGGACACACAAAGAGTATGTATTGTATTTTATCTAACAAATATTTTATTTTTTAAAGGTTTACGTTTTTTAAAGGTTACCGTAAAAAATGTTTTATTTTGTTTTCTAGTTCAGAAAGTGTTGGAGGACCATATTCTGAAGCTGTACACACCACCTACATGACAAGAATAAAAAAACGGTCGGACGCTGTTTATATCAGATCTACTAACAGCTCTTCAGAGACATTACCATCATGTAAACTACATTTGCTATTTTATACCTATTGTTTATTCCACTTGTATGCATTACAATGTTCATCTACTATGTACAAACAAGGACTAGATGCTATGTTTTGCAGTAGATTTTATTTTTGTTTGGCTGAAGCACAGCAATGAACAAGTTTTAATAAAAACATATTTTTATACTGTGTTCCACTGGTCTGAGGCTTCAATTCAAAGGCACAATATAAGTAGAAAAAAAAAACACCATTACAATATATTAGGAGAACAAAATACCCATTAAATCTGCAATTAAAGCTCAGATTCAGAGTCAGTGCCAAGCCTTATGTGTTTGAGTAATGAAGAGCGAGATGGCTTGACAGTTCCCAGAAATAGTCCATACCAAAAAAGGCCACTTTCACATCAGTTCATGAGGTGGCAGAACAGATGACATGTTTCCCAAGTGCCTCCACACCATGCTGGACTTTACTCAGGAGCCCCCTCCTCTCTCACGAGAGGCCTTCAAAAAATGGTCATGAGGTTTTCCCCCCCAGGATGTCTAAGGAATAAACAATAATCCTCCCAAAAAAGTCAGCACTATTCTCAAACATTATTTTTACTTTGTCCACAGCAGGGGCCTCCTGTATGGGAAAGATGTGGGTGTGGAGTTAAGAAAAAGACAAGCATAGTGAAAGGCATAGCCAGGAAAATATTGTCTGATACTTATTATGAACCACGTAGAACAGTAAAAGAAAACACTGTAAGAGTGACAGATACAGCCAAGCTGCTGTAACTGAATGGCTGAATGAATGTTTGAATGAATTAAATTCCAATTGAACTGAAATATCTTTCTGATACATGTTATATTTGTGGGAAACATCCTCATGTGTCATTATTATAATTAATGCAATGAATTATGTTTTGTACAAAATGTAGGTTAACTATATCTAAAACATTTAGCATGGAATATTTCAAGAAACTACAGGGCTACTGTCTAATGCTGCACAGTTACTGAAGGATATCTGGAGAGAGTTGTCATCCTCTGGATACAAATCGCAGATCTGGGTAAAGGCTCCATCTTTCGGGCAACCTGTTGTAAGAAAAAGTGGAAAATATTGTACCTTATCTTGTTACACCTTAGATCAGGGGTCGGCAACCCGCGGCTCTTTAAGCCCTCTGCTCTGGCTCCCTTGAGCTTAGACAAAAAATAAGAAGGAAATAAAATAAAAATATTTGTAGGACTATTTATATTTTGTTGCACGGTTGAAAATGTTTCGTATCTTGTATTTTGACACATAGATAAAAAACAAAACGGTTTTAATTAGGTCAATTACAAATATGTGTCATATCCTGCTACGGTCTTGCACCAGTGCCTTTTCTTGCAGGCGAATAACCTGACCCTCGGCTCGATGAGCGAACTATGGATAAATCAAAGAAAATAAAAGTATCGGAGGAACACAGACGGTTTCATTCTGCGTGGTTAGAGTTATATGCTTTCACAGCAAACGATGCTGGATTACCGGTATATTTGATATGGAGAGAAGTTGTCAAAGGTGCTGCAGCCTTTACGTATTGGAGGAAAAACACGGAAGAGGAAGACAGCTGACGATCTTCAGTCATAATTCAATCAGTTAACTCTTTTTAGGGTGCAGCTATAAGTTTTTATTTATTTCAAAGTGGGCCCATTTTAATTATATTAATTTTCTTCAAATTGGCAGACGACTCCCCAAGTGCTGTGTTAATTTATTTTAAAGTAGGCCTGTATATTTTTTTTTATTCTCCTTACAATAATTATTTGTTTATTATTAGAGGTAAACCGTTTTCTATAATGTAATAAATAATAAATGCAAAGAAACTGTAGTTTTTGTCTATGATGTAACAATATATACAACTTTATAAGCAATCAAGCTATCAAATATGTTTTGCGGCTCCAGACAAAACATTTTTGTGGAAAAGGGGGGAAAATGGCTCTTTCGGTCAAAAAGGTTGCAGACCCCTGCCTTAGATCTTGTCTGTAAAATGAAACACGTGAGAACGCTTAAGCAAGTATGGATAAGTAAACAATGTGTGACCAGGCTTAAAGTTAGAATATTTTATCTCTGAGTTTTACCGTGTAGTCTGCATGTCTTGGCTGAGAAGCCTCCCTGGAACTGGACCTTTAACTCTGACACTTTGACAGATTGAGGGAACTCCAGAGACACCCACTGACATTCACCCTGTCAAAGAGAAGATGCGAATGACTCTCTCAGACATGTACAGTAGAACAATCACTTTCTGTGAGAAGTCTTAAAGAATATTTGTTTATTATTATTTGGTTTTTGATATGAATTGTTAGTAGTTTTGAATACCTAGTGTTATTGCTTACACTGGAAAACCCACCAAACAGATGTGACTTTGTTCCTTTTTGTATAGCCTAAACCAGTTTGCCCAACACAAATTAAGAGAGGCCAGGGGGATATTCAGGACTTAGCAAGGACCACTTTTTATACTACTACTACGACTACGACTACGACTACTACTACTACTACTACTACTACTACTACTACAGTAGTCTCCTACAATGAATGCAATGCAGGAAAAGGAGGTAAAGTAAAAAAAACTAAAGAAAACATTATTTTTTTCTTAAAGTTTTTACAACTCTTCGGATTTGACAGCTATAATATAAGAATATAAAGTATACATATATATATATATATATATATATATATACAGTAAAGTATATGCAATAAGTATTGTTCATGCTACTGGGACAAATATGCAGATGTACCTGGTCTGAGTTCCAGCACGTCTCTTCGTTGCAGTCAAACATGTATTTCTTTCCATACTGCTTCACATCTCTGTTTAAAACTGTACTCACCCTGAAATGACAACAACACTAGCCAACAGGAGGGTGACATACAGCAGTACATGTGGCATGATCTACGATGGTTGATTTAGCGTGGTACTGATTTAGGTTAATGAGAGACAGCCTTACATATAAGTCCATTGGTTATCTTTAAAGCAATAAACACGATTCATTT
The DNA here is from genome assembly GCF_949606895.1 of Notothenia rossii. Lineage (NCBI taxonomy): Eukaryota > Metazoa > Chordata > Actinopteri > Perciformes > Nototheniidae > Notothenia > Notothenia rossii. The sequence goes on along the minus strand of NC_136912.1, from coordinate 86,811,589 downwards.
ACAGTTGTAATTTACCTGCTTTGAGTTTCGCTGCAAATCAATGAAGATGCCATGTTGAATTTTAAAATCACAAACGTAAAGCGATGTTTGTTTGTTTTTGCGACAGTGACGTTAATCGGTAGCTTTTCCTTTTCCCGCCACAAGGTGGCAGTCACGTTTCGTCCATGAATGCTCAAACTTTGAATGGCATTTCTGCTTCTCTGCTGCTGACCTAAATGAAGGTAAGACATTTTCTTGATTTATGACCTTTTCACCGTTTACGAAAGACAGAGCTTGGGAATAAAGAAATAAACTCCAGCGTATCCAGAGTATCGCAGACAGAGTACTTAGCAAAAACAAAATGTTTGGACTCATGGGTCCTATTTGAACTTCTCTTCACTGGCTCCCATCAAAATCAAATCTATAAATGGCTTATCTCTACTTTGTTAAAATGCTCAGTGAACTGCAACTCATGAAATCTTCCACAAACTGACTACAACAGTGTCCTCTTTTCAAAACCAGACTAAAACATAGTTCCCTTTGCAAGCTTTCAGTTAGCTTTTAGCAGTAGTTGAAGATTCAGGGATTTTTCTTACTTAGTAAAAGTAGTAGCCCTTATACCACCTTTTATAATTATTCTGTTACAGGTAAAAGTCCTTCATTCATGATGCACTTAAGTTAAAGTTGAAACGCATTAGCATCAACATAGATTTAATGTGGTCATTGTGCAGAATTGTCCATTCTGAATGACATTGGTGCATTTGTCATCATCACAATGTTGCAGGATTTATTTTTTAGTAGATTAGTCTACTGTTGGCTAGCTTGTGAACAAAGGGATAAATAAAGGCTTATCTTTAGCCTTATTATTGAGACATAATCTGTTGATTGTAAATTGTATTACTAATCTCAATCTTAGATAGAGATAGCATTTTTTTAGATAGGATCTTTGATGTCAATTAACTAAAGCTAAGCATAGCATGCTATACAAAGTACAATATCACCCTCTGAGATGTAGAGGAGTAGATAGGACCTGGGAATACTTAAGTAAAGTTAAATTACTCGAGTAAATACAGTCAGACACATTCTACCATCGGTTTGTGTGTTGTCTAAAAGGTTAAACTATTATACTATTATTCCCTTTTTAATGATAGCACTAACAACATCATACCTTCTTAATTCTTTCCCTTTTCTGTAATAATGTATATTAAATTGCTTAATAAATTAAATGTTTTATATAGACTATCTTATGCATCATTTATGTTATCATGTTAAGTTTTTGATTTGTCATGTATGACTTTTGCCTATTTTCTGGTATTCTGAAGCACATTGAGTAGGCCTGTCGCATGACACAGCCAAAATAAACTTGACTTAACTTAACTAAGGTCCTGCCAGCTCGAAATGAATAATTAAGAGCATAATACATTCAACTTAATTTGGCTCTTACAAATCTGTTTGCCCAATAGTCGTGCTGTTCCCCTTCATATTTATACCTGCATGTCTCACTGTGTCTACAGGAGACTCAAAGGTCAAAGAATCGATTAGGAAGAGAGGACTAGCCTACTATACTGCTTGGCCTCAAAAGAAGGGGATCGATCAGCTAACCAATGGTAACCTTAAGATCCAAACATAAAGAATAATATAGGAAAGATATCTTTAAATAATACATCTGTGTTAAGCTAGAGCTGTGAGGTGAACGATTTGATTGATTCACAGCAAATTGGATAATCCCATTAAAGAACTAATACCAGTATGAGCTTTAATGTTTTGTTAGTGTCAGCATACCTCTCTCTCATAACCAGGGGAGCAATAACACAGCAGAATAAATGTGTGTGTGTGTTTTTGCTTGGCTTATTGCAGATGGAGGACTCCTGCTGGGGTTTTGTCACAGTGCCCCTCACTGCAGATAATCAATAGGTCTGAAATACAAAACCTGATGAAACCGAGCCTCCGTGAAAATTGCACAAGGGATGACTGGATTTTAAGGTTTGGACACACACACACACACACACACACACACACACACACACACACACACACACACACACACACACACACACACACACACCCATTCTACATCAGCACCGCACTCACACACACTTTGACTTTGTGAGCCTTGCATTTATATTACGATGATGGTTTATACTACAGGTTTGGTTTTACAGTCACCTGTCAAGTGAGATTGAGTATAAATTGTGATTTAAAGCAGCTGTAATATTTCCATAACTATGAATGAACCTGATGTAAATCATTGGGATTTTTGTAGTGTTGTTAATCAGAAACCCTGGCACAACAATTAATTTTCCAAGTGCTAAGAATCTGGCATGTGCCCAGCATACTCACACATATGGGTCCCATATATGTTTTACCCATGTGGGCTGCTAATCAGCTCAAGGTGGGCTGCCATGGATTCATACAAAGAACCCACATGGCCTCTTTTTGTGTTAAATATCGAAATAGTTCGCCAGGTGTGGAGACTCCAGGAAGTAACTGCATCCATCTGAGATACATTCTGGCCAAGTAACAAAATCACAACTGCAATCTAACCACACTTTGTTTTTTGTAGACGTCAAGCTAATTAGATATAGTGTTCAGTCTGAGTTTTAAAGGTGTTTGTAGTCAGATTTTGTTACCTTCGGAAAGAGCTGTCCTAGCTATTTCCTCCTGTCTCCAGTCTTTATGCGTTAAGCTGAGCTATCTGATTGTATCCTTTTATTAAACAGACAGGCGTAAGTGATATTGATCTTCTCATCTAACTGTCTGAAAGACATTCAATAAACATCCCTTAATAAATGACAAACTATTCTTTTTACTTGAGCTCATGATTGGGCCAAGATGGGCTCAAATAGGGTTTCTTTGTGGCTGTCGCTACTGTTTCGATTGGTTGTTTTCAAAATATCCCATGCAGAAAAGCAGCTATTTTTTCATCTCCTGTCTAACATCTCATGGTCAACTTTGATGAAACATTTTTGTCCTTTCTCGCTCGCTGAGTTTGTTAGAGGATTATCTTCACCTCTTTGCTCTCTGAGTTTTTGTCACCTCTGTTTCTGGGTTATGTCCCATAAGGCAGGATAAGCGCTGAGCAAACTAACTTTGGGCTTAACCTAAGCTGGCTTTTTGATCTCACTGCAGTAAAGCAACTGAGCAATGGACCAAGTGCAGCACATGCATCCCCACTATTGCATTAAGGTGAATACAGCTTTAACGTTATTACACCACTTTTAGGAAAAATAAATATCATTGTCATGCTATTTTTCTTTAAGCAGCCCGTATAAATGATCATTTTACGATTTCAAGAAACTCACAAAAAGAGGTGATAAAAAAAAAAACGTACGCTTGCTTGGACCTTTAAAAGCACCTTTTCACACCTTTTTAAAAACGTAATAATTACTTTTGTTTAGCTGACGTTAATAGTGTTCGCAACTTTACTTTACCTCCTCCAGTCTAAATAACCTCTGTGTTTTGTCCAATTATGTCTAATATGAGGATAATTTGCTGCCACGCTCTCTCCCTCGCCCTGAACCTGCTCTAAACCTCTATTAGAGCATGAACCCCTTGTTCAGCATGTTTTCCATCTAACCCTTCACCACAACCGTCTAAAACCAGTGCAACCCTGAGCTCAGCACACCCAGCGAGCAAGGGTTATTTCTCAGGTGGAGCTCCCCTGAAATAGTTTTTAGAAACATTGACCCAGAACAACAGTTGAGAAAGTAATCCGGCCAAAGTTATAAGAACTTTATTCCTATTGCAGGGAGGGATCTGAGTGGGGAACAACAGTAATTATCCTCACGTCAAATATCACATGACATGGGAACCAATTAACAAACAGAAACAAAATGCAAAGTGGACCACTTTATAGAAAGAATCTAAATATTAGCCTGAATTAAGGGATAATTGGCTTGTCAATATTTGAGTGAATATTTCCTTATTAATTCAAGGTCTGCTAGTAATGCTCGTTTGGCAACATCAGGGAACTGAAAGCCTGCCGCCTGAAAATGGCCAAAGTGCCCATTACTAGCAACTAATGTGTTTTCATTTCAGCTAACATTAAGCTGCGACAAACAAAAGGAAATGCAACCAGGAGAAAAGCACCAAGTCTACACCAAGTATCATTATTGACAGTAACTTACTATTAAGTTACGATTCTGATTAACAATCGTCCTTTAAGGTAAATGAATATTAAGAGTCAGGGGAGTGACCGGTGGAGCTGCAGTGAGTCAGACGAGGAGAGAGGCCAGTTCAAATGGAAAGAAATGTAAATGGCTGATTGTTGGAAAATCATCCTGAAAGATTAGCCAAACATTTTTTGTGCACTTCGGATACAATGTCCTTAATTTGGTATTACAGGATGTCACACATGAGGTACATCTTGTACTGGACACATTTGACCTTTTCCAGGATAAAGTGAACTTTGTCACAGGTAGTTTAAATAAGCCTGCCAGGTTCTTTAGTCCAAAACATGTGGAGTTATGAACACCTCGCACACTAAGCCCCGAAAGGTGCACCCGCCAGGACTCCTCTATCAGAAGTGTACTTGACAATGACCAAGCTTTGCATGAGGCTCTGCAGGACATCTCCGAACATGACAAAGGACCTGCTGGAAGTAAATTAGCTGGTCTGGCAAAGAAATTCCAATCTTCGGAAATCTTATTTGGCGAGAACATTTGCATAAATGTATTCTCAGTTATTCAGCAAGGCAATTCTCTCCGCTGGCTTTGTCGTTGTTTTCCTATGGTTTATTGTTTACTCCCAACTAGGCTCAAGCACCGCTTTAAATTGTAGAAGAGCGCAGTGCTTGAAGTTGGAAATATTTCAATTCTGACCTTGATTGTCGCTGATCTTTCAAAGGGAAACGAATAATATGAAAGCTGCATGAAGGGCACCGGCAACCAGGGAAGGTAACCATAAAACTAAACTAACTAGCTGTCGCTACCTCAATCTCTTATCATGTGAAGGCAGCTCTAAAGAAAAATAGAGTTGAACTGAGCATCTTTCCTAACCCGATCAATATCAACCCAAACACAGGCACTACTGAGGTGGTGAAGTTGGCAATTGCTAAAATACAAAATCTAGGGGAAGCTTGGAGGCTTTTCAGTGAGGTCAGGACTCTGCTGAAAATACTGTTGGCCTTGCCAAGCTCATCAGCCTCAGCCGAGGGGAGCATCTCATCACTCAGACGGCCGAAGACATATTTGAGAAGCACCATTTCACAAACAAGGCTGAATAGACTACTTGTCCTGCTAATTTAACTGGACGAAACTGACAATTTGGAATGTAATGCTATTGCTCAAAAATGTGCTGCCAAGGATATGAAGTGCCAACACATTTTTGGAGAGTATCAATTGGAATAAATTATGTTGCATCCCATTCCCTGCATGCCTCTAACTGAACAGTTGAATGTACACATGTCCAAACAAATGGTTATAACACAAACATACTTGTTTCCAGATATTATACGAATTTAACTGTTGATACTTTGTCCTATTGTTGCCATGATAAAAGCATTTGATAGATCTCAAGGGTATCTTTCCTAACATAAAAAATGTCTGACATTTTTGTTTCTAGGGGTGGACGGTCTCAACCTACGCCAATCTTGTTTCTTTCAAGTTTGCTCCCCTATTTTACAGATAACCAGGCTCCCATCACCATGGCAACTTAAGTTGTACATGTAACCTACGGGTCATTGAGGTTTTAACTAGTTCAGAGTGTAATAATCAACATTCTTCAATAGACTAGACAGCTGGTGAAACTCGTTTATGGCTCGGAGTCATCTACAACCCGAGAAGGATGTGTTCCAGGCGTCCCACAACAATAACTATTTCTGACCGAGAATTGCCCGGTCACAAACTGGGAACAACAACAAAATGCTTGGGCAGCCCTTAAGGGAGATAGCGGCTGCCCAAGGTTGGGCATCTGCGTCAGAGGGCAAAAGGCAAACATGTATACAGAATTATTCCCTGACAAGTAGAGAATGGCATTGCTAATTTTAGAGGCTTCAGGCAACTTCACACACAGGTTTTTTGAGAATAAAACCTTTTTCTACCACATTACATTACATTACATTACATGTCACTTGTTAGACACTTCTATCCAAACTTACATACTCAATACTGTGGACAATCCCCACTGGAGCAATGTGAGGTGAAGTGTCTTGCCCAGGGACACAACTACATGCTGACTGCAGTGGGGTTTGAACCTGTGACCCCCTGATCCCAACACCAACGCACAATCCACTGCACCACACGCCTCCCTTACCCTAGGTGTTAAAACTTTTTAACACTTTTTACAGTCTATTTTCACACTCACTTATCAAGAGCGCCTCTACCAAAGTGATCTTTTTACCTAACTAACGAGTGGGAGATTGCACCTGTAGTGTTCCTTTAAATGGAGCCTTGGGAGAACATAAGGCTCTCTATGTGAGCAGGAAAATATTTTCATAGCCTCAATGTGAGCATGAAATATTGTCTAATTTGGAAAGCATGCACATTGTCCCTGGATGGGACCTTGAGTGTACTATTGTGTGAGCTGTCTTTTTGTGTGAGCTTTCTCCGCCCTGCATAAACAAAGCCTTGTAAATATTTATATTTTAAATAATGGAAATGTTCAGTATTTAGGCTACACTCTGCAGTTTACCTCCAGCCTCTGAAACAGAATTAGGATGTATTGCTCATTTTTTATTCATTACAATAGTGTATTCTTCTCGAGAGAAGTGAATCAATGTTAAGAATACGTTTCTGTCTCGTATTACCCTTTACGATTTCAGTGCAATTCCTCGGTCACCAATGTTATTGATTAGGATTTTGCTTTTATTGTTCTCGCATACCTGAAGAAAGACAATGCCGTGTGCTATGAATAAATATAATGCAGATAAACAGCCTTCGTCATCTGCAATGGCTTGACTGTACTGAGAAGTAAATAAGCAGATGCTTCAGGAAGTAAAAGCCACTATGGTCTATTCCAGAGTTTATGAGCTGTGGGCACTCGGTGCAGATCGTCTTAATGAGTTTGGTGATTAATGGATGTGCGGCTGTCAGCGGAGGGAGACTGTTTTCAGGCTGGGGCACCGCAGCACATCGGGCTGTCCCTTCAGGTTCACAAGACGGACTGACTCTTTATAGTTTAGTTTGATAAAGTCGGCCTTAAAAAATGAAACTTTGTGGGGATTGGGGAGTCAGTTGGTGTTCAAATACTAGGTGAGTTGAGGCTTAACAAAATAGATCTGAAACCTCTGAAAGAGGTTGTTTGAAGTTGTACCTTTTTTAAATGTGTAATTTGGGACAAATCAGTAGCTGTAGTTAATGATTTAACACACGTTCAACTGCCTGAGGCCGCAGACAGCATGCTCTCTAAACCGAATAAAGAATGTCGGAAATTATAACGACATGATGCATCTTAGCAGTCGTAAATCATTTAGTTTAGGAAGACAAAATTTGGCATTTTCGGGGGCTAACTAATTTTGATAAAGCAGGAAATGGGCGGAAACGTGAGGCACATCTGTCGACTGGTGCAGCAATTAACACAGGCTCTTGAGTCGCGGTGCTGTTTTCTGGCAGCGCTCCTCGCTCATCTCCATGTTCGAATTTTCTGCTCCAGTTTGAGTGAGGATCTCTAATTAAATCATTAAAAAGCAGAGCATTTGCACAATATGCTCCGCTGCCTTCATTACAAAGCACAATCACTTGTAATTTATTCACTCAAAATGGGCGAGCGTTTTTTGTGGCTCTGTCTGCGATATTCGTTGTGTGTTTTGCTTCCAGGCAGTGCAAAGGTTGACATGCAGGCTTTCAGAACTTCAAATGACTGAAAGATTGATGGATGTCTGGAGCATAATGGAACTCTAGGATTACTTAGTGTTGTGTTCAGGAGGTTAGGCACACTTTTTTTTTTACAGAAGAGAGGGAACAACCTGTCATTTCAAGCAAATACAGAGCTTCAAATGTAGGTTTTAATCAACCAGAACTTGTTTACAAAGGTAAGATATAGCAACGTAATAATTCTGCTGGCTGATGATAATAGACTACACTTCAGCTGTATGCCCACCACTACGTATAGCTGAACAAAAACAAGTAAGAAATGCAATTATTTTGTTCCCACAGGCGCTGCATCCTATGTGCAGCCCCGCGATGAGCAGGATTCATGAAGTGAGGCTGCTTCTGCTTCATGCTCCAGCAGTCAGAATCCCTGCCTGCTCATGATGTGGTTTGGGCCCACAGGACATGCCTCGCTCACCTCTCGCAGCCTCGCAGCCACTAAGCGGTGTGCCCAGGCCTCTGATATCCCAGCAAGGAAATGGGCCTTCGGTAATGACTGAGCACTAGCAGGCGCTCACAGAAGACAGCAGTGCTAAGAGAAACCGGAGCGTATCATTTCACGGTGAGGTCACAGGGATTTGTCATGAGGAATAGCCAACAATATTACCTTTGAGCCGATTTCACTTAAATGTTCAGGTTAAAGTTCAAAACTAGAATAGAAGAACGTTGGCTCAACAGTGCTGTGACATTCAGATGTTACTATGTTTATAAGTGGTGTTCTTTGAAGTCCTGCACATTGTCGTTTTCACCTCTATTCAGCTCCAACAGTCTAGACGAGCAGGAGCACTAATCCTCGTGCTCTGTATTCCAGCGGGCTGGCGCAGCTGCAAGCATGACCCCACCTCCCATCCTCTTAATCTCCTTGTCTCACTTTATTCGCAGGAACACACCTTGTGAACATGAGCAGCCGAGCATCAGAGCAGCACTTCACACACACCCTCCTCCTCCTCGCCTGTTTTCTCAAGGTAAGAAGAGGCAAAGCACTTCATCGGCAGAGATCAGGCAACACCTTTTGTCAGTTGTTGTTCTCAGTGTCAGACTGGATCCTTGCTGCTGGGGTGTGGTATTGGATATTCTAAGTACTTGTTGTTAGACGAATCAGAAATCTTAAGTGCTGGTTCCTTTGACTTTAATTACCTGCTTTAGCTTTAGAGGTTTCCTAAGCTTTGGGTTCAGTTACACCACCATTACAAACTGACTCTTCTGTGTGTGTGTGTGTGTGTGTGTGTGTGTGTGTGTGTGTGTGTGTGTGTGTGTGTGTGTGTGTGTGTGTGTGTGTGTGTGTGTGTGTGTGTGTGTGTGTGTGTGTGTGTGTGTGTGTGTGTGTGTGTGTGTGTGTGTGTGTGTGTGTGTGTGTGTGTGTGTGTGTGTGTGTGTGTGTGTGTGTGTGTGTGTGTGTGTGTGTGTCAAAAAGATACTTACAACACAATAAAAAAGGGAAAACTCTTGCCAACTTCTGTAAAACACCTGAGGTTAGGTGTCTCTGTCTGCAGTATATATTTATTAGTAAGTCACTTTATAACAGGGAAATCAATACTGGTTCGTTGTGGTTGTTATACTGTCAGAATGCAAAACATGTCATTACAATACGGCATGAACACACTTTAGATCATGTGGAAATATTTTAAAAAGCAAAAGTTAAGGAAGTTACATAACGTCTGCTTCCCAAGTTGTGTTTTAAATGGCTCTAAATAAATATTAGCTATACCTTTTCTAATTATCATACAACAATAATCCTTCAATTTGATAAATTACATAGGAAGGAAAACTTTAATCTCTTACCTTCTTTATAGATAGCAGAAGCTATAAGACTTCCTACATTACCTGTATTTGTTATCTCACTATGATTTATTAAGCATAATAGTATTGAACTGAAGAAATGGAGGGGCAAATGAGGTAAATAGTTGTTCCAAGCACAGTGCAGTTATTCACACATGAAGTAGATAATGATGTAATGACAGGTGGAGAATAATGGGAACATAAAAGGACTGTAATAGTGAAAAGATTAGCCTGCTCTACCGAGGTCGAGTCTCAGTGTTGGAGGACCTGCCACAGAGCGAGGTCAGGGACACAACCTCCTGCCAGCCTGATTGTGTCGACACCTGAACAGCCACTTTGTCTAAACCGGCAAATTGTTTCTACAACAATTAAAAAAAGATGACACCTTCAATTAGGAGCTCCCATTCTCATTATGGCTTGTTGTTTCTTCCTGGATGTGACAGACAGCAGCGGCAAACACCTGCCGTGTGCTGTTTTTTTTAGCGTTTGTGTAGGTGTTTATATGCCGTTGTAAGGGTCAGGTTTGTTGCGCTGACATATGTGTGTGTATGAATGTGTTGCTGAGTGTGTAAGGTTAGTTGTTACACTATACAGCAGAGCAGTCAGGGGACGTACATGTGCAGATATCTGTAGGCTGATGGGGTTAGGTGTGTGTGTGTGTGTGTGTGTGTGTGTGTGTGTGTGTGTGTGTGTGTGTGTGTGTGTGTGTGTGTGTGTGTGTGTGTGTGTGTGTGTGTGTGTGTGTGTGTGTGTGTGTGTGTGTGTGTGTGTGTGTGTGTGTGTGTGTGTGTGTGTGTGTGTGTGTGTGTGTGTGTGTGTGTGTGTGTGTGTGTGTGTGTGTGTGTGTGTGTTGAAGTGTTTAGCTGCTGTCAGATGGGCTGCCTCTTTAATCGGTGCAGGCAGCTCTGTAATTGGAGCTTCGAACAAAGAGGGGGGACTTGCAGCTGATGGTACACCCACCTTCTGAAAGATGGAGAAATAATTGAGGTGGAGGATGGGTATACGCGGCGGGGGGACGGAGGTTTCTGAGAGAACAACGACTGGCGGCAGCAGACCTTTTTATACGGCAGAGTTTATCCTGCTGTTTTGTCATTAATCTCACTAATGCACACCTCATTTAAAGAATATTAAGGAACAAAAGGACATTATTTTAGGAAAAATTGGGATTATTTTTGTTTTAAAATCAGCTCAGTCCCCACGTCCACAGTCAGCCGCTCTTTTATTATCAATTGATTAATGCATTAAGAGTACGAGTCATGGGAATTAGACATCTCTACTGAACATGAAAAATGCAGATCTTCAAGGCTTTATAAATGTGTTAAATTGTGTTTTTTGTATTCATGGAACACAGTGATTTTGATTCTCTGAGAGTACAACAACTGGCGGCAGCAGTCCTGGGGATCTCGGGTTCCTGGAGCCGTCACCGAGGCAACAGCATCATTGTCTGGATCGATTCACTCAATCCCTTCCTGTTCACCTACTCAATCTGGTCAGAACCAATTGAGTGCCTTTCTGAACGAATTCCACTGACAGCCATATGGGGCTGCTCACTTTTCATTTCAATGCATTTCAAACGCATTTCAAACAGTTTCACTTTCGATTCCCTCCCATTCCAAGGGCCCGCCGTAATGTGGTCCTCTTCTCTGGTCCCGGCCTCCTCTCTCGAGTACAACCACCGCACAAGAGATGAACTCACCAGACAGGTGCAATACAGCTCAGAATGACAATTTGCCTTTTGGAAATCAGGCTCTGGCTCCATTGTGTTCCCTGAAATTGAGTTAGCCCATCAGCAGACACTCAACAGCTCCCTCTGGTCCCCTCCTCTTACCCCCCTCTCCCCCCATCTCTCCCTGTCAGGTCCTTTTAATGTTAAAGCTAGTGGAGGAGAGTGCTTCCGTTTGAACGTGTTCACAATAGAAGCATATTTTAAATTGGAAAAGCATTGCTTATTACGCAACTGTTAGGGAGATGTCTGTCGGAAAGGTTGTCATAGAATGGACTGTATGCAAGTGAGTAGGCCGCAATATTCAATTTCATGGGCATAAATTGTATCGGTACATTCTGATTGCTTATTTTGATGTAATACCAAATAGACAGATAGATAGGGGTGGAAAAAACACTGCCAACCTTTTTGAATAAAAGGCAAAATGACACATGTTCATTTAAAGCAACTACCGGTACCTTATCTCTAACAAAGCTGACCAGCAGTAACTGACATGATTTATCATTGGGTCAGACATTCTGCAGAGCTCTGCTAGTTGGCCAACAGAGACAGGGTGCTTGGTCAAGCCTAATTACCCACTGTGACAAAAAGCAAATGAGTTATCCATCAGCAGAAGTGGTTAAGAGATCCATCCTTCTCTGGTCATCCTGCAGAACATACAGAGATTACTGTATTGCACAAGTAGCACATGTAACTAGTTAGTGAAGCAGTGAGGCTTACAGAAGTGCAATGATGGCAGGAAGGCAGAGGACCGATCTGTTCACTTTACAGTAATTACTTGTCCAACTTATTTGCTACCACTTGGAGCTTTTCATCTGATAAGGTTTCCTGTAAAACACTTGCTGTGTGTCACATTACTAACAGTGACAGGAAAGCACAGCATACAGTTAATGTGGCTAATGGATGTCACATTAAAGGCTTTGTGTCTTTATTCGTAATCGCAGGTCGGGTTGTTTAACTGGAATTTGCTGCTGTCACTCACTAAAAGGCAGAACAAAGAGTTTATAGCGCTGTTTTATCTTTAATCGCACTAAATGCACACCATTTAGAGAATAATAAGAAACAAAAGGGATATTTTTAGTCAGAAAATGTCACTTTTTATCCATAGTCAGTCCATTCTGTATCAATGGATTAATACCTTTAGGGTAAAAGTCATGTATATTTCAATCAATCAATGTTTATTTATATAGCCCAATATCACAAAGGTTACATTTGTCTCAGTGGACTTCACAGTTTGTACAGAACATCGTACAAGGAAAAACTTCGAGAGAAAACCCTCAGTTTAAAGGGAAACATGGGAGAAACCTCAGGGAGAGCAACAGAGGAGGGATCCCTCTCCCAGGACGGACAGACGTGCAATAGATGCCGTGTGTACATAAAAAAAAAGATAATACATTTGCAACAAAGGTAGTCCAAATGTTTGGAAATGCATGTGTGTATAATAGGAAGATGAATCCACGAGGATATCCATCCAGGACTTATGATCCAGGACCACAGCCATGACTCAAGATCCAGGGCTCGCGATCCAGGACACAGGACCGCAGCAACAGGATCATCCATGACTCCGGATCCCGGCGTATATAGACACCAAAAAGAAAGAGATTTGGGGAAGCTGGGTTATTCGAAACATGAGAGTACACAGGTATAGACAGAGAGAAGGAAGAAGTAAGATGTCCCCCGAAAAACTAAGCCTATATCAGCAAAACTAGGGGCTGAATCTAATCAGCCCTAACTATAAGCTTTATCAAAAAGGAAGGTCTTAAGCGCACTCTTAAAAACGGATAAGGTGTCTGCCGCCCGAACACAAACTGGAAGCTGATTCCACAAAAGTGGAGCTTGATAAGAAAATTCTTTGTAAAGATGACAAATGTGTGCCTTTTTAGAATTAACATACTACTTTATATATAACTCAAATTGTATTTGTTTTATTTATTGAACACAGTGATTTAGATTTTAAATGTGAACTTGTGGAAGTTTTTTCAAGCGAGCTCTAATCAAGTTTCAAATCCGGCATCTGAAGTATGAACGTTCACACATGAACTAATTACGCTTTATTGTACTGAAACATTCACTGGCGTTAAATGTTTCATGATTTTCTTCTAATGGGAATCTGCTCCTCTCTCTAAGTTGTAAACCATGTGGGTTTTTTCCTAACAGAAATTGGAAGAGGATTTATGAACAGAAGGGCCTGGACTTAAAGTGTCATCTAGAATGAGAGTGGAAAATGATCTATGAGAGAGCAGCTAATTACTTCTCTCCTACTTTGACATGAAACCACAGAATTTACAGCCAATGTTGTTGTGGTGGTTTGAACCTCCTTCATACTGTTTCTGTGTCCTTCTCCTCCTTACAGAAACAAGCAGTCTTCATTTGAAAACTCGGGTGTATACGCATCACATTATTACATCCTTTTAAAGTTTAGGGAACATGTTCATACATGTATTGATGACTGGATAGAACAGGGAGAAAATGGAAGGAGAACAATGTGCAGTGACATTCAACAAAGTCCTTTGATGGACTTGAATCTTGAGTTGACTTGAGTATTTCAGTTTAATAAAAGGCAAAGAGTCTACAGCTATGCTAGCGTTCTAAAGTAAGATCCTAGCATTGTCATTTATAACCATTTTGGTTTTGCATGTTAGTTTGCTATCATTTGCCAATTACCATTAAACTCATAAACAGAAAGTGCAGCAAGGATTGATTGGAATGATTTGAGTTGTCTAGTTATTGGTGAAATGTAAATGTTGTCTTGACACTAAAAAAGTAAAAGTTAAGGGATCCCAAAATGAAATGCAATGTTTCCTCTGAATGTCAACATCTCATGGGGATCAATCTAACATTTCAGCGCTGGACTGACAGACCATATGCCATCCCTAGAGCCGTGTGACTAATATAAACCCATCAATCAGTTTAACCCCTACGTTAATCCTGAGGGTAGCGGGGGCCGGATCCGATCCCAGCTGACACTGGGCAAGAGGCGGGGTGAACCCTGGACGGGTCGACAGTCAATCACACAGAGATAGACAAGCATTCAATCCGAGGGGCACATTTTTTTTGAGTTGCCAATCAACATGACCTGCATGTCTGTGGTCTGTGGGAGGAAACCAGCGTTTCGAACCATGACATTTAGTGCTGTGATGCGACCGTGCTGACCACTTCCGACATTGTGCCACACCGCACATTGCTTTCTCATACACAGCCAGCTAAAATCATAAATATGTGACAGTCATATCCACTCCTTAGAGAATAAAAGCCATTTTACACGGACATTAATATTTATCTCATCAGGTCTGTGGACTCATTTCATGGGTACAACTTAAATTGGATTCACAGCATGTATGCAGAACGGATTCACTTTTCTTCGTCATCAAGGAATCTATGTTCACACAGTTGGTTCATAAAAAAGCTGATGATTGATTCATTTGTAATTTAAAAGACCAGTGTATGGGATGTCGTGGCATCTTGTGGTGAGGCTGCGGATTGCAATTGATTGAAAACCCCCACCCCTGCCTTTCCAAGGTGTAGAATAACCAATATAGGTTTAACAATTGATTGAAATTAGCGGAAAAGTAATTGACTGGTAATCCTGATAGGACAAATGGTTAAAGAGGCTTAACTGCAACATCTCTGGTTTCATTCTAGCCGGCCACCTCTATGGCAACTGTTTACTATCAAAGAAAGGCAAATATGCCAACAACATATATTTTTTTAAATCAGTAATGAAAATAATGTACTGTTGAACCCTTACGGCCCGTCCACACAGCAGCGTTAAAAAAATCTTGAGAATCTTGGAGGTGGGCGTGTCTGAAAGCTTGGGGATTTTTTGCGAGCAACGCGACCAACAACCAATCAAATGAATCTCCCGCCCCCGACATACAAAGCAAAAAACCCCGGGGATTTTATGCGAGCAATATACATATATATATAAACTCCCCAAACAGGCGGAAACCTACCAGTTTCACCCACTGTCTCTGCCACCTCCCTCCATGCCTGGTTCCTCCGGTTTGTATCCCGGTAAATAGTTACTGGTCGTAAAGTACCGGGTGATTTGCTACCGTAATTTCTCGTTTGGAATATGAGGAAATGAAATATGTCTCTCCCAGCTTACACGCGGTTTGATTGGCTAGCACTTGTACTGTCAGATTTGCATACATGGGATTTGATTGGCTGACGCTTCCACCTCCGCTTCAAAAGTTGAACATTGCTCAACTTTTGAATCCTGAAAATCCTTGAAATCCTCGCTTTGCTTCCCCACAATGCAGTTCGGCGAAGAGCGAGGCAACGTCCACAAAAAAAAGACAGCAGACAGCTGAGAGAAAGAACAGTGGATTTTCCTGCATGTTCTCTTTGAGCACAGCACACAATGCATGCTTTGTGTTGATGTGAGCTCTATCAGTGTCAGTCTGCTGCGATCAAACTTCATATTGTCTCAGACAGTATGATCTTATTTGAGCTCCCTCAGGCACATTTTCAAAAACTGGCTATTGGATAATATGTTTCTGGTTTGTTTACATTTCAGATTTGTCTTCCAGTATGCAGGTGCTGGAATCCAAACGTAATTACTTGAGAAGTGAATGGGAATGCTTCGACCAGAGTAATACATCAATGTCAGGCAGCACTGGGATCTGCTGGTGAAATATGATTTTCTCTCTATCTGTAGAAATAAGTTCCCAACTCACTCAAATGAAAATAAACTGCTATATTCGCCAGCCATGGCCCATTTACCAGATGGTGGATGTGGACCGTGGGTAAAGTGATAAAAAAGAAAGAGGAAATAACTTGATGTACCTCACATCTACAGGAAGTAGTGAAAAATATGCTTAGTAAGGCAAAGACATTTCAGATGGATCTGGAGCTCAGCGTTCCTCGGCAGCGAATAAGATTATCAAGAGAAATTGGATTTGCAGTTTCATTTCTCCAGAGACTGAGATGTATGCTATAGTTCAGAGCAAAGCAATGTTTTGTTTGTGCTTTGATATTAAATCCAGCTTTCTAAAACTTTAATGATCATTGCAGCCCAACAAAAGGTTTTAAACTGCACTAGTATAACATTTTATGAAACTCCTGTGGCTCAGAAGAGCTAAAGCTGCATCATGTACATCTGCTGGAAAGACTACTAAACAATCCTGTTATTTTCTCTCTTTCTCATAGATGTGCCCTTTCTCTATCAAATAGCCCTAAAATACCATAAAACGAGTAACTACCTCACCACAGACATTTTATTATGTTGATGTTCAATGAATTGTCAATTATTGGAGACCAGAGGAAAGTAATGGCATGTTTTGGCTCATTTCTCTTATCTTTACTCCACATCCTTTCAACCACAGGCCATTTCCCTTTGCTCTCGTACAACCTGTAAAAACCTTACGAGGGCCAGTAACCCGAATGGAGCTCACTTGACTGAGGCTTGGTACAAATCACCCGAACCATCCGTTCCACTTTGTATTCACCCTGGTGTATGGGTTGATTTCAAATACCAACTGTCATCTTATGTAACGCTAAATAACACCTGGAAGGTACATTATTTCAGAAAATAGCTTTTTATTCTTAGTAACAGACTGAGGCTTTGGCAATGGCATCATAAAAGGCAGGAAGGTAATTCGATTTGAAGTAATTTTGAGGCAATACACAGACTGACAGGACCTGAGGGATGAGAGGCTGTATAGAAAACCTGTAGTACCCCAACGTCAGACTGTATTTATTCTCATGTCCCATTTGTTTATGCTTGTTTGTTTTCATTTAGCTCAGTTTAGCTAACGGTAAAGTCTGGTCTATTCGTGGCCCTTTTCTCAATATGTGAAAAATCAGGTTTGTAATTTGTCCTGAGTTTTCCTTTCACACATGATGAAGCACAACAGCAGATGTTTTGTGCCAAATGTTCTCAATTCCTAGAAATGCTCAGTTTAGGCGAGGGGTGGCACCTGGGTAGAATGTGCAAGAGAGGGTACATGACCCTGTTTACACCTTAGTCACCTATCCTACTCAAATTTGCTTAGAAACCGAGTCGCTTGTTTTTCCTTGATTATTCTGGCAAGATCGTGTAAGCCCAAACCGACGGAAATTCTTACATCTCTTTTTAGCCATTTCTGTTGGTGTCTTTGTGTGCTAATTAATCTTATACTCGTTTCTTTTGATTGACTAATCAGATATTTGACTCATATATTTTTTCAAATTTGATAACTCCTGATCTCACGCATAGATGTGGCCACTTACATTTGTGAGTCTTTCAACAGATACGCAGGGCTGCAGGGATTATGCTTTTGCAGCAGGGTTTAAGGAACAGAAAAACTCATTTTAGGGTTCTTTGGTTACTAATTTGTTTACTTCTCATAGTCTTTCTCCCCTGTATATGGTAAATACACACATTAAAATTGCACAGCTGTGAGTTTTGGAGAGAAAAATAATACATTCTTGGATACATTGAGATGGTTTCTTAATATAGCATGCGAAAACTCCTTATTTGGGAATGTGCAATTATTATACTATATTTCAGCTTTTAACATCCTCAGTTTGATTGTAATATCAAGAACCACTCACTGCATGCTGCCTGATACAATTTGTTTGACATTTGCAACGGTGAACATTGGTATTGTTTAAGATTTCCAAACAAAGCCTTCAGCCAGTGACCAACTGACTGTATTTTTTTTTTTTTTCCTTTTTTTTGGTCTGAGATAGGAATGTCTTTTTTTGTTATTGTAATGTCCATGTTTTGTATCTGTAGCCTGTACAATAAATACATTTTTTTTTTTAAAAGTCTTCAGCCATCACAATCATTTGAATTAATAAGTTCATGTGCATTTTACACACAATAACTCTAGGATTGTATATATATATTTCTGCTATATGAAGGGCTTTTGTTAAGGTAATAAATGGTAATGGTAATAAAGATCATTCAACATCATCAATCATTTAACTTCTTAAGATCAAGAGTAATGATTGTGCTGCTCTGAATCTAGTCAAACAGTGAGAAAAAGCTATTCAAAATGCCATTCATCAACATGTATCGAGCATTGCCTTTTTTTTAGCATCATTAGAAACAAGGAATTTCCCACCCTAACTCTTCTTATTTTCGACGCGCACAAGAACATGACACTGCTTCAGATGTGTTAGAAATGTGATGTATTAAAGCACTTGGGTTGCAGGAGTCTGATCACGGATGTATATATGCAGTTTGATGTGTTATGTCTGTGTAACTTCCCCAGCTCAGACGCATGCATATCAAGTTGTTGAGATCAGTGGTTGTGTCTGCTAGCAAACATAAGCTGTGACATGGCCCCTGTTACTGTCATTTAGAAATGGATGTATATTTTGACAGGAGCCAGATATGTGTAGACAGCTCAAACACTTATCAGAACTACCACATTATGGTGCCAGATACAATTTGATCAGTTTCTCCGAATTGATCTGATTGCTGCAGCGTTGGCAATGTTTGTACAGTATGTGTGTGTGTGTGCTTGAGAGAGGAGGATGAGTGACAGATAAAGAGCAGGAGAAAAAAGGAAAGCAAGTTTCATACACCCTAATTGTCCTGCTCTGCCAACATCAGACAGAACGGTACATGGTGAATGAGATGGCACCTTGAAATAGACTTCATCCTTAATTTCAATAGCAGCTCAACGATGTGCTGTGTACACTTGAATAAATAACAACTACAAATAAATCAGGCAGAGATTTCAGGACAGGACGACAAAGAAAGAAAAGTAGGTTTTCTAACCAATTTCTAGGTTCAAACAGATGATCACAAATACATAAACTGTTGATGGATAGAAGCAATCCTTATGATATTTTGATCACTCACTCCCTTCAAACCCCGGCTAAGAAACCTTGTGCAGCACTTTGTATAATACTTCCAGTTACTCAAGCAGATGCTGTATGGTTCCTTTGTCTCTCGCCCAATCGAAACATCTTTGTTTAAAGAAACCATTTGTTTAATTACCCCCAGCGGTGGAGCCAATTAAGAATTGAAACTCAATTAAATCTTACGATTGAATTTCTGACTTGAAGTCGGATAATGAGGTTGCCCAGACAGGAGCCCCTGTGGTGAGTACAGTCCTTCGTATGGAGGATTGATTACACGTTTAATTACTCTCTATGGCTTTTTCCACCACAAATATGATGCAGAAGAAAACAATCAAATTATTATTTCAGCTTCTGCATATTTTTTAGTTTATATTATATTAAGTCAGATTATAATTCAGGAAACAATGACAGTATTTTTTTACAGCAGTGGCTTGAAAAGACATACATTATCTCCTTTTGCCTATGTGTCTGAATGTAACCTAAGCCTTCGGGATGTTTCTCAATGTCGAGGAAGGCTGCTCCAGAGCCACTATTTCAAGCATACTACGTCATTGAGGGCCGCCGAAGGACTGTTCCAATGTCCAGCATACTTGGAATTTTACCGAGGCCGGCGTCCTTTGTAGCGAGAAATTTCGAGGCTGCTCATATGTAGACTCTGTGGTCTTAAAATCCCCACAATGCTTTGCACACGGACCAATTTCCAAATCTTTGGCGGAAATCACGCTCCATTTAAGGCGGGGCCTCGCATATGACGCACACCTGTTCCACCATTCTTCATTTTCCGAGGCTAGGAGGGATTCTTGCCTCGCTTCTGAAGCAAGTGACTCGGAAGACATGTGCTACCAAGCAAGCGTCCTCAACATTGAGAAACACCCACTGTCTCTGATTCTTCTCTGTAGCTTCACCACATACTAATTCATCATCAGTCCGCCTAGAACTACATCAAAGCTGTCTTGTGAGAATTACAACCAGCTGATTTCAAGTGGTACCAATCATCTCCTTCACCAACACTTTCAATAATAAATGAGACACAAAGTTGTTATGCTAGTAAATGGCGGCAGCGACAGACAAGTTTTCCTCGCCAATTAATGAAAAACTCCCGTGCTAATGGACTTCTGGTAAATTGGCTGCAGGGCTGTTGCCAGTGTGTCTATGCATGATCATTTTCTTGCGTGAGCAGAGCTTCTGTAATGAGCTTCTTTTGCTCCGTGTACCACCTTTAATCAACTCAATTGGATTACCTACAGTAACAGCCAATTTCACTACTAAGCAACACATTGTGTTCAAATTAATGACCGCTAGCCGTAAATGGGTTTTTGGTTATGGCCGCTTCTCTTTCATGCATCATGCCTTTATGTTGGGGCTCAATACCTAAATACAATGTGCTCTTTAAAAAAGAATCTCATAATTGGGCTGAACCTACTCTATAGCAACCAGTTTGGTCTTGTCTCTGCGATACAGTGAGACACAAATAGACACTTTGTGGTAATCTGGCCAAGAGTGTTTTGTCTTGGCTTGAATCTGGTATTTGTCCGTTTGCTAGCTCCAATACTCCAATAGCTCCAATCATAGTTTCTTCAAATGTTTAGACTTTAGAGGGATAAAACTGCCCATGCTGACATTGTAACCTAAATATGTTCAGTGTGAGAATAGAAAATGCATAACAGAAGCAACAATAACTTAAAATGCAGGGTTTAATATGATCCACTGTAAATATGCTATGGAATAATCTACCTTCTACTTCCTCTCTTATAATAGAGTGAGTGACTTTCAAAATGATTGATTTTACAATAGGAATTGTGGGTACTTACAAGGGTTTAAATAATCACTTCAAGTGAAAAGCTGTAAGGCTTTAGCGCATATTGTTTTTGAAGTATGCATGCACACTAGCCATGGTTGATAAAAGAACAAGAATTTAAACTGTGATGTAAACACGACATGTTTTCTCCGTCATCTTTATTTGCCCTGAAAAACACCGCATGCCAGACCTCTCTCCTGATTATAACACAATGCTAAGATGAGGTGAAATACAGTGTGAGAGGGGACCTGCGCGCAAGATCAAAGCTATGTTGATTTGACTGAAAGCTGAGGTTGCCTGGAGTTTAACAAGTCAGGGAGACACCCACAACAGTATGGCTGTTTCAGGACAGGACTACAAAGACTAATGCTGGTCCCAGTGGAGCCACATTGTGGATTCCCTTCTGCCACTTCTGTCTCACTAACTCTTTGCCTTTTGCCCTTCTCTCTCCCTCCACTTCCCCAAACCAAGCCCCCTGCCTCCTAACCTCTTATTCATCCTCTG
Source organism: Notothenia rossii (assembly GCF_949606895.1). Classification (NCBI taxonomy): domain Eukaryota; kingdom Metazoa; phylum Chordata; class Actinopteri; order Perciformes; family Nototheniidae; genus Notothenia; species Notothenia rossii. The sequence continues at coordinate 86,790,198 of NC_136912.1, read as the reverse complement.
TCTCCTTTCTTCACTGTGTTTCTTTTCTCTCTGCCATCTATTCCCAGCCAGCGGTGTTTGTTTGTTCCCCTTCAGCTCCCCTCAAGCTTCTTCTCTCCTTTCTATCTCTCTCTGTCCGTCTTGCATTGTGAGTCTCTTAGCTTTCACACTTTTCAAATAATGGCGCTCACTTTTAGACATTTGTGGTTGGTCAAAATGGTCACTTATCCTGTGAATACAATATAAACGTTTCTACTGAGATTGTTAAGTTTAAATGGAGGTAAGCTTTCCTTTAGATGTTTTTTTCTTCATTCAATTTCATTTATCATGTATGCCATGCCAAACATTTGTACAAAAACATTTTTGGAATAGTTTTTCACTTTGAGGAAATACTAAAGGTCAGCTTCATCCATACCGCAAATGGATTTAGTGGGTGGAATAAAAAAGCTCATGCCTTTTTTAAAACACAAATATTTGCACACATATGTTTGAAAACATTCCCATACCTCACGCGCACTCAGGTCAGACAGCTCCAATCTCCTGGCTGTTCCGTGGAGAAAACTGGTCACCATGGGAAACCGTGCTTTCTCCTCCCTGGGTCCACGTCTGTGGAATCAGCTTCCAGAGAACATACGGACCTCGGCATCACTCTCAGTTTTTAGGAAATGCCTCAAGACCCACCTGTTCCACACCGCATTTTACTGACTGTCCATTACTTTATTTATTTATGAAACCTTTTATGCTCTTAACCTTTTATTTTTATTTTTTATATTGCCATATTTGATCCAATATGCTCCTTTAGATATCTTTTAACTTATTTTTCCTTATAGCTTTGTGAAGCACCTTGAGATGACATTTGTCTTTAAAGTGTGCTATATAAATCAAATGTATTATTATTACATATTATTACCGAAGAGAGATTCTCAGGCATTTCTTCATTGTTTTTTTTTTTAAATAAATGTGACATTGATTATACGAGGGACAGTATTATAATGCTTTAAACATGACATTTAATACTCAAGGCACAGAGTCATAAATGACATCAAGTTTCCTTTTGAAATAAGCCATTGCAACCAGCCTTGTCAGTCACAGAGATGTAACTCACGACACACTTCACATATACGAGACATTTAACTCGAGCTTGGGGAATTTCAAAGGTTATGTATAAGAGACGCTGATAGGTTAGCAAAAGGCAGATGAAGAGGGAACATCTATTTGAGAAAATGTCACTTCTAAAGATGTGGGATGAAATGTGTGTGTGTTTTATATGTGAGTGGGAGAGAGACTGTGGAGCCTTTTCAATACAAAAACCACAATCATTTGATTTGCCTTTGTTTAAGTTAAGAACAAATGTCTTTTTCCGCCTTTGGTTAAGCTTACACCTGCTTTCCTAAAGGCGTCTATTGAGTCTGTTTAGCTCCACGAGGCATAAATCCCTCCCTGAGAAAGTAGAGTGCTCACAGCTTTATCTCTGAGCCTCTCCCCCTGTGAGCATCTGAGTCCTGATATCTATTCTCCACTGAGATCATTAGAGAAGGAAGAGCTGGAGGCGGCCATATGGACACGGCTTCTGCTCAGCTCGGCCCATTATTGAAATAAAGATCCTGGGAGACCCTAACAGTCGGCTTTCTCCATGTGTTTCGGATGCATGGCATTGACTTGATCATATATAACGAAGTGACAGTTCAATTTGGAAACTGTTTTTTCTCTCCTAACATTTTCATTTTTGGCTTTAATATTAGTGACAACATAGATGCAAGGTATTTTGAGCGCCAACAGGGGTCAAAATGGCTTGCAATGAATATTTTTCAACTTAAAAACATCACACTACAAAGGAAAATACAAGAGCCGAATAACAATGACATGCAATAGTGGTGCAAGCGAGCGCCGTCACCTTTATTAAAAATGCCCTCAATACTCAGACGTTCGTGTCTAAAAGAAAGCAAAAAGGTTGCAATTTGTCCTGAAGTCATCAGCCCGTAAGTGTGTTTCAAAACAGAAGATGTTTTGCTTTGTCTTTTTTTGCATGAACGGCTCACTTGAGCACCCTTTTCTGCATATGTATGACATCTGACATCATACATTACTGCATCACCCTTTCTTTAAAAGTGGCATCACCATAATCGAGCCACTAAAAACAGAAGCTTGTCTGCTCTTTTGTTTTTGTTTAACTCCAGTAGACAAGAGAAAGATCAACATGAAAAAGAGGCAAATTCATAAAGCCCCAGGCATGCTTTTCATGCTAAAATATGCATAGGAAACTGTGATTATTATGCCTGCCTCTGTATGGAAACTAATGGAGCATGATTATTTGATTTGGAGTAATGTGCAGCTTAGTATGCTGGTTATCAGTGGGCTTCTATAACCTTGATTGGAGAGGAGCATCTCTTTATTTGGGAAAGTAAAGGGATAGATAGATAGATAGAGAATTATATCATCTGTCTATCTAAAAAAAAAAAGAAATCTGTATTTTTTGTATTTGAACCAACACTTATTCATCATCACATGTAACTACAAAGGTTGATTGACGTTATGGCTGGTAGGTTGAATTTATGATTCATCAGAGACTGACTGTAGTGGCAGGAATAGCTGGAGGTCAGAGAAAAGTACAGTGTGATGCAAGAGAATTGAGAAAGAGGGTAGGAGTGAAATGATATGCAGGAGGTAATTATAGTCTGAAGTGAACAGATGAATAGAGCCAACCGCCTCCCAATCCCAAATGAATGAGCGGCCCTACAGCTAGACATCAGGCCTTCGGGCTGAAATTCATATCCACTCTTTTTCTGGCCCCCGACTGTACAAATTGTTCCTTGCGCTGGTCCATCTACACATGCTGTCTGTTCAGATAAAGCCACGGCAGGGGGGTGCGCTGCGCTGCGTTTGGAGGCTTGATTGTGCCGGGTGGCAGACTGCGAGAGGCATTTGGAGACGCTTCAGCAGACAGATCACTGCTGGGCCTCTATGGGCTGTGTGTGTGCCGTCCAGCACCCAAGCGTCACTGACAGAACTGCGTCCTTGTTGACTGGCGACACTCAAAACACATTGACTGAGCTCCCTGTGGGGATGGGGAGAAAGGATAGAAGAAGAAAGAGAGAAAAGTTCACACAGGAAATCTATGATGAAGGGACATACCTCACTTAGTTAAAGAATTGTATAAAAAAAAATCACCCTTTTTATATAACAAAAGCATTTTTTCCCTGGAGCCTAACTGAACTACTGCCAGCATGTTCAGTGCAGTAAGCAATGCTAAATACTGTCTAGTGTTTACTCCCTTTTATCACATCTTTTTAGACACATTTGACTTACCCTCTACCTAATCAGAGTCAATGCCGTGTTTGTGAAAAAGTCTTCTGCAGTACTAAACAGCGGCACACATCGTCTGCAAGTCCCACAGTACACTGATTGCTGATCATGATGAGCTGGCGTAGAGCGAGGGATGAGGTGGTGATTGCTGCTACTCTATGCAAGTCAATAATGGAGAATATATGTCACATGCAGTTATGTATCTTACTGTGTGCCCGTAACCCATATGCTAATTAATGCTGATTTATGCCTCATTATGATGATTTATAGCAGGGCAGTGCTTTTGACTGACTGTAGGGGGAAAAAAGAGTTGGCTCCATTAAAAGACATGATGTTAGCGTTACTCTCTCGCCGCTTCAGGATGCCTCAGTGAAGCTTTGTTAAATGCAATTCTCATTCTAGAATTATTTTAGGTTAATGAAATATAATAAAGGTATGAAAATAAACCACTCAAGTACCTAGACTGTGGTTTGGCTGATTTCAGCGGATTAAAGGCTCATCATGTATATTTAATAATACTGCTGGCCATTTTCTAAACCATAACTTTAAATAACTACTCTCCAGTCTGTGCATCCAGCACCATATGTAAATTAGAGACTAATAACTTAAGAAACTACTTCAGATAGGCCATCCATCACAGGGAATATTGTGTTTCCGTTTTACACTCTGCTTGGTGTTTTGGGGATACTATGACATTCAGGATTTGATAGTCAGCTACTGAATGGCACCTTGTTCATTAGCACTGTTGTCAGTAATCAAACCTCGGCAAACGTATGCAAATCTGGCAATTACCTTTATTAAATTACATTTCTCTGCAGGTGGATTGCCGTCACCCACAGTGTCCTTTCACTTTTTGAATAAAGGCACTACGTGTGCATTGCCCCTGAAGTCATAACACAACATTAACATATTATCACTTTGTAAAGTTTAAAGTTGACATTTATTTGTTTACACATCCCACAGACACTAGCCTTCATTTCAAGGTTTATTTCCAATCACATCACACTTAAGTCAACATCAATTCAGTATTTTCTGTATCCATGGCTTTGTCTCGGTCTCCACTCTTGAGAGAAATATCTGGTGGAAAATTATTGAGAGCAAACGAAAAACATTGAAGTTGTCGGCCATACATCTAAAGATAATAAACTTAAATATGCTAACATGCTCTGTAGATCTGAGGGGAGCTGTAAATGGGTTGGGTCTTTGTGGGTATGTCCGTATGAGGGGCACTACTCAAACCAGACGTTGATAAAGAAACAATCTGGATTAAATAAGCAGTTTTAATTTAACAACATAGTAAATTGCATGGTTGAATTTCTCTGAATTTCATATTCCTAAATAAATCTGCATATTAAATTCAATTGAAACTGTTCATCTGGAATGCAAGAAACCAGTCTTAAAATACTTAAGAAGATGGTTAGCAGTGCAACATATGCAAGTTGTACTTAATCCACAAAATTATGCAAACTACTGCGGTGACTTTACTTCAATACCAACAGCTGCTACTTTGCAATCCCTTCAAGATACAATTTGTACAACCAATTGCCAGAAAATGCCCACTGATCACACATATATTACATTATTAAATAGTTAGAATTTCATTATGGGCAGCAGCAGCTTAGACTTATGCAAAGAGGGCTTGACGAGTGTGTTGATATCCTGAAGGAAAACTGAAACACTGGACCCAGATCTTTCCATTGTCTTCTCCAAACCTTCTCGATTCATTATCAAGCTCCCAGCCACTGGACCGTGACAGACCCGACACAATTACTGCCCTTTTCACTGAACTCTCCTCTTTACTGTTATGTTTGTAACAGTAAGCACATGTCCATTTAAAGGCCATACGCTGGAGGATGAGGAGGTTCTGCCCTCTCCAATGGGGCAGTTGTTTGGGTGACAAGGCTCCCTTTAAACAATAAAATGATGGGACATACTGTGGAGAGGAAGGGGTCTCTGGGTCGCGGCTGTTGAAGCCAAGCATCTCCTGCTTTAGTTTAGACTTGTTAGTTTTGAGCAGTCTTTGATCATGACATTGCCTCTCTGCTCACAGCTGTTTTTAAATTGAGTTTGGTCAGCACAAATAAACACAATTAATTTATGAGATTGATCACTACAGGGTTGAGTAATTGTTTTAGGAACTCTTCAATATATCGTAAAACCCCTTACGCTACATTTTTTAAAGAAACACACTCCTAATCCTCTTGTTCCAATGGGTCCGCATTCATTGTGGTATGACTGATGCTATTAAGCCTCATTAACATGTAATTGTTTTGACAAGGGCACAAGATAATATCGGCTTGGCGCACATTGAATCAAAATATAAAGAAAGTTTGCACGTTGTTCTCTGATCTCTGAGTTTCTCTTACAATGACACAGAGTCTATTTCCAGGGATTCACGGTTCTATAGTTCAGCATTTTAAGCACAGGGTGTTATTTTTGTCTGATCGTACTGTTCATCTGTTTGGCTGACGAGAAAAAAAGGGGCGAGAACTGTTGCTTGTTTTTATAAAAAGTTCCGCCGATAAAAACCATAAAGTCGATACAAAAATGTCCCTCGAAATTGAGAAAGATGTTACCGTTTAAAATACCATAAGACCCATCTGGATAAATATGCTGAAACATGACAAGTCTATCATCTATAACATTGCTGGATTTGGATTTGTCAGCAAAATATTCAGTGTTCCTTCAAGCTTAATTCTTCTTTTGGAAATAATAGTTAAACAAAAATAATCTAAACTTTAAACCACAAGGCCATGATCTTATTCATACACTCTAAAAACAAATGCCTTGGCTCAACAAAGAAAATCAACGCAACAGTTTGCATCGATGTTTATTGAGTTAAGACAACTTCTAATGAAATTGTCTTAAAGCAACAAAGTTATTTGAGTTAGGGGAGAAGGCTTTTCCTCTACAATCAGAGGTGTTTTTAATTACCACTTACTTAATAATTGGTAGCATAAACATACGTTTTGAAGTTGATTACTCAAAAGATTAAGTTGTTCCGACTAGTTTTACCAAAGGATTTAAAAGGAATTTTAAGTTGTATGTACTTAATTACCATCATTGTGAACACACGTTTTTAAGTTGACAACCATTTATAAATTAAGTTGCTCCAAATATATTGTATTCAATAGTTTTTTTTCTTAGCTTGTTCATGTTTTTGCCTTTAAAGAAAGAATTTAATTGATTCCACAACAAACATTTTAGGCAATTCACTTTTTATTTTGAACTGCAGTTGTTTATTTCAACACATGATGTTTCAATCAGGAGAGAATTCATTTAGTTTGAACATTTATTGACACATGCCATATGATAAGGTGCATGAACACCTGAAATCACAGCTGACTGCAGGAGAGAGGAGAACCATTTTGTAGTTTGCCTGCAGCACGTTGATTGGCTGCTGGAGAATGAGGTGAAATGTAATAGGTTAAAGAGAACGCCTGTGATGAGCTGATTATATGCAGCTGCGGAGCGAATGTATACACCCAGTCTTCCTGAAAGAACTTGCGCTGAGCTTCATTTCAATCTTGAAAAAAAAGGTAAATAACACACATTTAAATTGCCCCACAAATAATAAATAAACACATTAGCCATATTACCATGGAAAATGGGGACACAGCAAATACATGCTGCCATCACAACGAAGTTAGAGGCCTTTGCATATTTAAAACCAGTGCCTAATATGTCAAATCTGTAAAGTTTTTGTAAAGCGACAGTAACAAACTCTCAATGGCCACCAATCTGCAGATTACACACATACATCTTTACAAAAGATGTAACAAAGATGTTTACACTGCCGACAGTCATTGTTTCAAACAGTATGAACACATTTAACGCAGAATGCTTGCTCATTCATTTGTTTCCCTCGACCACGATGGTTGCCATCGTATGGTCAGATCCTGGGGTGGACCGGTCACTGATGAAGGCGATATTCATGTCCTTTTGAAGCACATTAAATAATAGGTTAGCTCATTAGAGATAATGAACTAGGTAACTGCATACTTTTTAAACTGTCACTCTTCGCTAATTCAGAGCTATTATTACCAGCTGCTAAAGCAACGCTGGTATTGTTTTCACCTATTGAGTCTGCATGTGTGTGTCACCATGGCAATGTGGTCCTGAAGACACACAGAGGTGGTTTCGAGTACTTTGCCTAGTGTTTAAATGCATGTGGACAGATTTAGTCAATCACAACCGTGCAAGTTTTAGTGTACCTTCTCATCTTTTTTGCAGGTTCTATACAATATTTGAACTGGTTAAGTGAAGAGCTGAAGCCACTTTTCAAATTGTACACAATCCTTTTCCCATGCCATTGCTGTCAACACCTATCCATGTTGAACGTTGCTAAGATATTATTGATTGGGGTGTTGCCAAAAGTGCAATATGCTTCAAAATGTAACTGACAGAGAGCAGTGCTTTTGTCCTGTGTTTTTACATTGTGTATGGATTTTATGTTATTTCAAGATTTTGAATTACGTCGCTAAACTCCTTGAAAAGGTTCCTCTTCCTTTTCTCCAAGGTACACGACAAGGCAGCGGATGGCTATAGTTCTCTACGTACTTCAATTGTATTGTGCTATTTTTGAAAAAGGAAAAAAAGAGAAATGACCTAAATTAATATGTTCTGAATGGGTGACTGCCAACAACTTGCATTTCAATGACAACTCTAAATAACGATCCTACCTCTAGAAGCATGTCCTTGATCTACTTCACCGAGATTCATTTTGAAAAAAAAGAGATATCACAATAGTAACCAAAGTATTTTTACTCTCACAGTAGCCTCTACTACTTTGTATCCTCTCACATAACAGCAGGTCAAACAGCAATTTGCCTATACAGTGCAACTACAAGGCTATCTACTGTATTTGAATGACAGAAGATGTCACCCACCTTAAAATGTCCTTTGTATATTTCTATTTGTCTTAACTGTCGGAACTTGTCCAGGCATGTTAAGTGGGAGTGGACTTGAAATCCTTAACTCAAGGTGTAGAACAATTAAGTTATCAAGCCAATTGCATTACTTACTACAACTTGAATTTTGTTTGAAGTCAATTAACGCAGAAATCAGAGTTCAAATTACACACAATATTAAGTTGATGTAATTACCAACATTATTACGTCAACACAACTTATAAATGAATGTTTGCAACTTAAAATGTTTATCTAAATCAATTAACTCACATTTTTATCTTGCAACCATGCATTGAATTAAGTGGAGGTGAAAGGAGTGTATAGGACACACTTTGAAGGAGGTTCCACACTTTTTCATTTGTGACCATCTCGATTAAGGGATGTCACAATACTAGATATACCGTAGCACCAAGACCAGCGAGTTTCTATGATTCTCGATACACAATTCAGTTCCAAAACAGAAAACCCGTTAAGAGTACTTCACCATCTACTCCTTTATTCTGTTTTCAAAGGAAATTAAAAGTCATATATCCAGTTTAACATTTTCTTCATATTGCTTTCGATACATCTCCCATAAGCAACTGCATTTATTTAAGTTTCTTACTTAACGTATAAAAGTTAGCGCTGAGCTTCAGTCTGCAATGTTCAAAACAACAGATAAAGCCAGACATCTAGGTGTAGTCATGGACTCTGACCTGAGTTTCAACAGTCACATTAAAACAGTTACTAAATCAGCTTACTATCACCTAAAGAACATATCTAGGATTAAAAGACTAATGTCAGCAGGATTTGGAAAAACTTGTCCATGCTTGTATCTTCAGTAGACTGGACTACTGCAATGGTGTCTTCACAGGTCTCACTAAAAGTCTATTAGAAAGCTGCAGCTGATTCAGAACGCTGCTGCTCGAGTCCTCACTAACACTAAGAGAGTGGATCACATCACTCCTGTTCTGAAGTCTTTACACTGGCTTCCTGTGTGTCAAATAATTGATTTCAAAATACTGCTGCTGTTTATAAAGCACTGAATGGTTTAGGCCCAAAATGCATTTCTGACCTCCTGCTAAATGATGAACCATCCAGATCTCTCAGGTCTTCAGGGACTGGTCAGCTTTCTGTCCCCAGAGTCAGAACTAAACATGGAGAAGCAGCGTTGAGTTGTTAAGCTCCAAATATCTGGAACAAACTCCCAGAAACCTGCAGGTCCGCTGCAACTCTTTAAATCCAGGCTGAAGACTTTTCTTTTTTCCGCTGCTTTTAATTGAATTATTAATATCGTAAACTGCACTGTAACTTTTATCCATGTATTTTTTCTTTTAATGTTTCTTTTATTATCTTTGCTTTTGAATAACTGTTTTAAATGCCATTTTCTCAATGTCTTTCGTGTTCAAAGCACTTTGAATTGCCTTGTGTTGAAAGGTGCTATATAAATAAACTTGCCTTGCCTTAACATTTTAAAGGTTACAATTGTGCACATGTTCCCAACTTTTATAATTGATTGTGGGTAATTATGGACATATCAGGCCTGTGACTGCTGACTGTAGAAACTGAGAGTTAGGAGAGAAACACGTCCATGGACCCAGCAGGTCACCCTTGAAAAAGAGATCAATGATCCCAATGGGATTCACCTGAGTAAATAAAGGTTTGAAATTGAAATGAGACTGAGATTTAACTCAAAAACATTTTTTTAAAGCTTTACAGTTCATCGCTGATTGCATTATTTTGTCCACCCCTCTTCATTTGCTCTACATAGCACATTGATGTAAGCTGCTTTGGGAGAGAAATGCAGGACATTAATAATGGCCATTATTTTAAACCCTCTCAGCACATCCCTGCTTTGTGCTTATTTGCTTTAGAACATCATTAAACACAAAGCCAAACCTCCCCTGCCCCCTGCCCCCTGCCCCTCCACCAGGTCACCCAGGGGTTCTCTGATTGGTCATCTCTTTATTATAGACCAATAAAAGCCCAGCTAAGACCCTCGCGTCTCCTCCCCTCTAAGCTTCATTCATTATAGATCACCTGCTCCCACCTGCACGGCTTCATTAATCCCTCATTTACAGCCTCTCCGGTCTGCTGACTCTTTGTTTTTTTCCACACTGATCCTCCCGGTGCCGTGGTCTCAAACCCCACCAGTGTTCCCCCCCTCTTTGTCTGCCTCCCCTTACATCCTATACACCACTCTCCACCCCCCATCCTTTCTTTTCTATTTTCTCCATCAGGCAATTTCAACCCTTCATGCAGTCGGTCATCCTCCTCGATGGCCAATGAGGGAATGCAGTTTGTCGATAGGCTGTTAGTGCTAAGGCAGTCATTTATGGGTTAGTGAGATGTGAAAATCTGCATCGGCACCATGAGTAACCTCACGTTCGATACTCGCATTTACCTCACTTTGTCTCTGACACACGTTTACAGTTTTTAACCTTAACCCAGGAATCCATTTCTCTGTTGAATTGCTAATCACAAGTTTCTCCAAGGATTCCAAAAAGCCAACAATTAAAAAAATAAACGCCTACAATTATTGGCACGGAGCCCATGCACCTTTCAGTGCCCTGTTTAAAATACATCTCCATCTGTTTCTGTGTTAAGGTTGGTTTGCTTTTTTCCCACTGACCTTGTTTAGTACTTAGCAGGCAAGCCACCCAGAGAAAAGTACAAGCAGAGAATAGGCTTCAGGCAACATAACTATCATAAACAAATGGTACGCTGTGTGAGGCCAGTTCATTGTGTCGATGGAAAATAAATAACACATGTCTAATTTAGGCAATTATGATTAAGTCTATTCACAAATATACACACATATATTGAAACGCATTGCAATCCAGGACAACCTCTTCCACCATTTAAATGTGTGTTTACCCAGGCTGAATGTGCATCAATATGTTTTTAGTTTTATTTAAATGAAGGCAGATGGTGTGAGTCTGTCTTTTGCCCTGCAAAAGATTAACATCAGCTCCTCAGGATGCTTATGTAAATTATACATTTGTTTCCAAAATGCAAGGATTTGTTCGGGTAATTGGGAGCCGCAGAGTGTCAACAAAACATATTTAAACTCACTAAAACAGATAGTGTGTTTTTTGAGCCATGTTAGTGTTTTGTTCCATGACTCTGGTCCAGACACAGGGTGTCCGCGGGGGGTCTTTAAGAGTATTAAAAGTTGATAAATCAATTTAGCGAAAATGAAGGCTATTAAAAAGTATTAAACTGCATTTTCCAAGGTATTAAATGTTGTAGCTTGTTTTCAATAAGTATATGAATTGTCCAAAGAGGTTGTATTCTAAAGTTTACCTGAATGTAATCATTGCGTAGGTGTGTAGTGTGATTCTGTGTAGTTTATTTATGGCATCCCGTTGGATTTGACGTCATCTGAACAGGACATCGCACGCTCACTGCTTGATAGCGCGCGAAGGTCCGTTTACGCCGGTTGTTAAACATCGTTATGGGGAAAAGCAAGTCTGCGTCCAAATGGTTGGAAGATAAGGAGGAAGGACAATCAATACTGTAGTAAATGTGAGGTAAAGTGTGTCGCCAATGTAACCGGTTAAAACTCAAAGTGGCGATGAGGTCTTAAAATGTATGGGAAGGGTCTTAAAAAAGGTTTTAAAAGGTCTTACATCTCACTTCAGGATTCCTGCATATATCCTGAGACATTAATGGTCCCCAGAGGATGAACCCTGCTTTGGTTATTCATTGACTTTTCATCTAGTAAAACAATGAGATTGACATTGACTTTTTTGAATGGATTACCAAAACTATTTATATAGTTTGGAGACCCCATTTTTTTCTTAGCAGTACATATGTTGATTAAAAACACCCCACAACTATCTGATGTATTCTTATGGACATTAGTAAACACACTCAGGTCCTAACTATTATGACATGTTGTGTTTTTGGTGATCCCTAATCCCCCAAAGTTCATTTTATAGATGATTTGGTTTATGACCAAAATACCTGCAAAGGTATCACATTTCCATTAGCCACTAGTGTACTCTTTTTAGTGTAACTGTATTGAGCAGATTTGAGCATGATGGCAAGATAAAGTGTTGATAAACATCCTGTAATGGTATGGTCAGGGTGAGCATGTTAGTATGCTAATGTTAGCATTTTGCTCAAAACACTGTTTTTCCTAGTTTAATCTCCGAGAGCTTCTAGCATGTGTTGTTGATATGAAGTCTACTTAATTCAAAAAGATATATATATATATACAGTATATTAACTCATTCTTAGTCTTATCGAGTCCTTATTGCTTTCAAGTTTTGAAGATAAAGCTCAATCATTAGGTGTTTGCCCTCGCTCATGTATTTGTTCCGTTTGATTGAGGCTGCAGAGAAGACAGCATTTGAGATTTGTTTAACAAAAGTGAAAATAAAGCTTGAAGAGCAGCAGTCTCCCTGGGCGTCTCTACGTCAGCTGACTGTTTTTATTCTATCCGCTCCCTCACAGACATAAAACAAACAACAGTCAACAACTAACAAATATATCTTTATGTCTATTATAAATGAATGTCATGGCTTTGTTGTGCATTGTTTTGATGACTTTGTTCACCTACATTTGAGATCCTCGCCTACATACTGTATCTGGAGCTATTTTCATGAAGTTAGCGGGAATGTGAAATGCTCTATTGTTGTCATTAAAGCTGATTTGGGCTTTATGATTGTTACGCCTTCATAATTTAATCTTCGAGCGAAACAAAAGCGCAGCTTCTGTCTCAGACGAGGAGGTAGGAGTCAACTTTATTCTAAAATCCTCTCTGGGACAAACCCATTCCTCTGCTACTGTAGGTCTAATTATTCTGTTGGGTTTCAGGGGTGGCTGGACGATGTTTTAAAAGAGAATTCTCCAGGGATTAATTTATCTTATGGTGTGCCTAATTAAGGTATTAACAAAATGTAATAAACTCTTGCCAGAGGATGCTTCCAAGCAGCGCATTGGTTATAGCTCCAGCCTCCACATCAAATATGTATTTAATCTGAGTATAATGTAGTGGCTACACAGCATAAACACATTTACTCAGAGCTATAAAGCCCAGGGATCGATATAAGCTGCTTCTGTGTTTACTCCCTTGCTTGTAGATGATTGCCTTTTGGTCATCCCGGGAAGTGAAAAGCAGCGAGAAAGAATGCACTGTCTCAGTGGTCTTCATCTCCTCTCCACCATCACCATCATCATCATCATCATGAAAAGGTCTTGCCCTTTTGAAGATTTTGTGTGTGAAGAGATCTGATAAGCACAATCTTAGGGATGGGGCGCTGCAGTCCTTTTGGTGTCAAGCCCACTGGAGAGTCTGTCTTTAATGCCAAAGTCAGACTCAAGCACACGGCCAACGTTAGTTTGAGTGTAACTATCTCTCATGTGCTGCTTTGAACAGGATGAGGACTTCAGCTGCCCCCGCAACACAGCAATTATGCCCTCAACGAAGGGTCTGAAAACATCAGATGATTGCACAAAGCGATGAGATGCGCCTTTAAAAACTCTCCCGACTGTGGTTAGTAAAGTTGCATCTCAAGTTATCTTAAATCAATGTATCTGCTCAATAGAGCCTGAGCAATACCACTCTACTGTACCACTCTGTATGCTCCTATGATTCTCACCGTGTGGTTGGTGAACCGTTTTCTCAAGATGTGTCAAGAGCAGGCTACAGCATTACTTTCTACAATGTATTGTTTAATGTTGCAGTCTAGATATTGTTCCTTTTTCTGAACAATCGACTCAAAACCGTCTTTTTTTAACTTAAAAAATACTCATTATTTTCACGTTCAGTAACTGAATAACATGCTTCACTAATTTTCTGTTTCTGCTCGAATAAAGCTTTGAATAAACTGTAGACCATAATGCAGCATTGCAAGTGCTGACTATGGCCAGAATAAGAGAATACTGTACATTACACATGTTTTTAAGTCCCTTTGTTTGCTGTTATTTTTATACTATTTCTGTTTTGTATAATCACTTAAGGGAACAGCACCTGATTACATAACTCTTCTATTTACAGGATAAGTGTTGTTCAGAGTGTTTGACCTTTTAGCTGTTGCCTGGGGCTGGACTACATGCATGTGTCAAAGCAGGCTTCAGTGCCATGGTCATCACCTCTAGAAAAGCCAATCAGAGAACCTGCGGTCATCACAACCTGCTGACTTCTTTGAATAATTTCAAGGTATATGTGTCAGCAAAGTATTTACATAACGGCGTACGATAGATGCCTAAATAACATAGAATATAATGTTATCAGCATTAAGCACTTATATCACATGTTCGTATTTCTTATTGTTCTTTTACAAATATATTTGCTTTCCAATTGCTTACTTATGGTAGCTTTTTGTTTTAGATTAAAAAAAACAGTTCCATGGACCATATCAAGAGAACATTCCAACAGAAGTTCAGGAGAACAAAGTCATTAGGAATCAACTTTTGCTGCACCATTTTATGTTCAGGTACATAACCATTAGCTTTAGGCTGGTTTAACAGACTCATTGACAAAAGAAGTCCTTTTAATGTTGTTGTTGTTGTTGTTGTTGTTGTTGTTGTTGTATATGTGAGATTGAAAATGCAATCAATTCAATGTGTTATTGCTCGTTATATGGTGCATTTTCAGGCTGCAGTTTTTAGTATCATTTCTGGAAATGTTCCGCTGGTTGTGTGTTTATTTATAGAGTTGTGTTCTAAATAGGAATCCTTTTTATGTCAGAATAAATGTAAAGACCCTATAGACAGTACATTGTTGTTATATTGTTGTCTTACACACATAGTTCACCAGTGCAGTTTTACTTTTGGTATTTTATAAATCCATGTGAGTGGGTAACTTGTGCTGTGTTTGCTTTACTTACTATAATATATGCTAAATAATCAGGTGTTTTTGTTACTGGAACAAAATGTTCTACAGTGAAAACATGTTGACTCTTAAGAAGATGTTATTTTTAAATACCAAAGGACATTGTTTGAAATTGGTGTCTTTTGTTTTTTACCCAGGTAAGACTGTTTATAGTCAAAAAGAGCCTTTTGAAACTAATATGATGGATGACATTTCACCATGCAACATTTATGAGTGAGCTGGCGATGATCTATTCGAGGTATACCCTGGGCGTACACATGTTTTCCATGTGAACGCACACTTATATTGCTACACTAAGCGGGTTCAGCACCACAGACAGCTCCTCGAGTCTTTAGAGGCTGCACCGATGCACTCTTTTGTTTACACTCCACTAACCTTCATTAAAACATCTCATCTCAAGCTATAAAAAGAACACTGCTTGTAAAAATACATTTATAGCATAAAGAAAGAAATGTTAGACCAACAAAAAAATAATGAAAGCAGCCCATGCTCTGCTTAAATTATACAACTATGCTGAACAAAGCGTTAATCTGCCTGCAAGGGGCTCGGAGTCTCGTGGGGGATCATTATTCTTTATATGCAACAAAGCGGTGGGTCGCTCACACTGTCTATGAACAAATACCAACACCACTTTTGCAAGATTTTTTAAAAGACTAGGCACCAGTGTGCAAGTGCACTTTTTAAGGACCATAATCATCTTTATCTAATCTGCCATGCACATTCAGGGCTATTCATACAAAGTCAAATCAAGTCATGTCAGTCAAATTCTCAGGTTAAAAAAGTGTATTTTTGCTGCTCAAGCCTGCAAACTAAAAGCGTGGCAATTTCAGCATTAGGTAAATCTAATTTGAAAGGCGATGTTAGCCCATGGCAAGTAAATCTCAGGTCGTTGCCACACAAGGTAATTTTAGGTTGTTAATTATAGCGTTTAGACAGAGGCAGAACGGGATTATCGTGCCTGCAGTGGCTGAAATGCCAAATCATGTCTGTCCAAACAAACCCTCTCCCTCCTTTCATGTCTCATACATTACAGCAGGGGATCCGGGATTATGTCTCTGTGGGTGTTGTGTCCCGCATCAGATCATTTATCACACTGAACAAACAATGACACATAAGCGGGTCCTCCTCACACAGCTAGATTGCGTAAATGTAGTTATAAGAGGCGCTTTTGAATTAAGTTTTGCGATTTGATGGATGCAGGAACTTCGGGTCTTTACGTCAACCTAAAAAGCACCCTCCTCTTCCTTCTCCTCCCTCCGGTCCTCCTCCCCCCCTCCGTCCCTCTCCTGCTATTTGAATAGAGAGCCTGCGGAGGACTCTTTTGTTCAGTAGCGCTCAGCTGCTGGAGAGGTGAGCACCACTTCGCGCTCTGCACTCATCGCGGCTCCTCTCCGAAAGAAACGCGGACACTGTTCGAGACATTCATACCCTGCATGCACAAGAGACCCCGCGACACCCGATCAGTTTTGCGAATCTGCTTCGTTTTCTGCCGCACTTGAAGTGCTTTTTACGCGTCGTTGGATGGTTCAGCTCTCCGTATCTGTGGCGCTATAGCACCTTCACCGTATCAGACCGACGCTCCTGTCAGGCTGCTGTATCGCTCTACATTCCTGTGGACCGGACCTCGTCTAAAAAGGTGAAGGCGAGTTTTGAAAAGCTGCTTTTCGGCATTTTGACGACATAATTTGCATATTTAATAAATTGAGCGTTGAGGAACTCCCATACACCAAAGGAATATGGTGTTAACAGCTTATGTTGATGAATTGGAAATGAGCTTGTGAATACTAAGACAAAGATATAACCCATGGCTATTATCAGAATTACAAGTGCACTTCAGAGACTCGAGTGTGTAGCTTAAGAGTATGGGTCATTTATTCCTGTAATCACTTTATATGTCGTATGAGGCTCGTTTTCAGAGAGATTTACCGTTTTGTCATGTTGGACATTCAATTTAATATATTAGATTTTATGGAAGACACTTTTTTTTCATCTTTTTTCCCCAATATATAATTGTGTTATGTAAATAAGGCTTTTCCATTAGAAACATAACATTTTGTAAATGTTCTCCCCCTTTGCATGCAATGACTGTCCGGTTATGCTGCAACCTTTAACAAGCAATAGCAGGTTGAAGCACGATTCCCTCTTTTCTTCTTTGTTGGGAAGCCAGTTATGATGAGCATCTAAAAAAACAGAAACGTTTTAGTCTAACAAGGTCACTGTAGGGTCCAGACTTGTATGACCATCATGCCCCCTGTTGTAGCAAACCCCTGTCTTCCTGCTGTAAGCCTTCAGGTGAGGCAGATAGGGACAGAGGGAGCTGTTGGCTGGGCAGCGCAGGGCTGTCAGTGAACAGAGAGGGCAACCCAAGCTTTATCTTGGATGGCACTAACCCTTAAATGGGTCCCTCCATTGTTTTTGTTTAAGGGAACTAGCATCTCTAGGCTACTTGATTCATGTGGAGGAGGTCAGGCCATTGCAATGATTGATTTTGGGGAGAGGGGAAAAGAAAACAACTTTGGACTTTGCATTTCGTCTGCTTGTCTTCATATTTCTGAGCGATGGCATGTTGTCAAATAGAGGATGGCAGCGTATGGGTAGGAGCGGAGTTGCTCATGACCCCCTGGGAAATTAAGCAGAGATTCAACCAAGCAGTTATGCAATGGTTACTAGTCTCTTCCGCTCCCTCTTTTGCACTCTGATAGCTTTTTCTTCTATGTATTTGTCTGGTATTTGCAAACAAATGGGTGAAACACACCCATTTCTAATATCTACAAGCTGTCTTTGGTGGAATTGATCCCACACTCCTGTTCTCTGATAGTTTATCCCTCCTATCACCCTACACACACACATGTGATCCTCCATTTGACCTTAGTGTTGGCACAGTGAATCAGAACTTGCAGAAAGGCTGGCTGATGGATTAGAAGCTTCTGTTGCAGAAGAGATCAGGACACATCCAGCTTTATTATTGCCCATTAATGACTATGGACAAAACGTTGCCTCCTCACTGGTTGAGCAGCCATGTGTATTTATTGTGTGTGTGTTTATGTGTGAGAGATAGCTGCTGGTCACCTTTGTTGCTCCTGAATTGTGTTGGTAAATAAAGCTCAGTCAATTGGATGTGTCTTCAGATTGTACTGCTCTTTTAGTGCAAGAGCTTAAAATGTAAGCTCTTGCACTCTCATGCATAATTGTACAAGGTCTCTATGTTTGTCTTTCTGTCTCTCCTCTCATCTGTCTGTTTCTTGTTCTCGCCTCGCTCTGCTCGACTTTATCACTCTTGCACCGAATCGCAGTCTCTACTGTTAACACCATTGTTCTCAGAAGAGGTATATCTTTCTGTGGTATTGCCACTTCACTACCCCCATTTTCACATCATCTGTGTGATGATGAGGCATTACAATGGATGAACAATATGCCTTTTAGAGAGAAGTTCATTGCTTCTCAGGGGCTCCAACTGGTCAGGGCCAGCAGCAGATTAGAAACCATCAGTCATCACATCTCAGCAGAAACAATTAAAGAAAGAGAAGGAGGTAACATACTGGGAGAATTTTACAGAATTATCTGCTCTTTGCACAAGGTTGCGTTGTCACACATTTCAATAATGTGCCTTTTGTGCTTGGCTGCGCTCAGCTTAGTCAACACGTTCTCACTCCCAACCCGTCAAATATTGACGGTCGGTCAGGGTCCCTCCCATACTTGTCAACCCTCCCGATTTTCGCGGGAGACCCCCGATTTCATTGACCTCTCCCGGTTTCCTCCCGGGGTCATATTTCTCCCGCATTTATCCCGATTTCTGACAAAATCAGATTTACACACGACTGTTTCCACTCGGACTTTAATACAGCTACACCATTGTTTGGTTTCCATGGTAACACGTCTCTTTAGTAGCGCGCGCAACTGAAAATCTGAGAGGGTGAGGCAGATATTCACAGAAAACAGAACAAGAATCGACAACTACTCTACTCTCTGCTTACTCCTTTCCTGTAAAATACAGGTCCAGCCCACACATATGCTCCATCAAGGACGGTGCTACAGGCCGCAAGTCAGTGCACTTACAACTACAATAAGCATGTTAATGTTAATCTAACAGCTCCGGCGATCCACTAGCATTGATTAATAAACACAAGTTGGAGTCCGTCAGGACCGAGGGTCGGAGCAGTTCATAGTAGCCTAGTTGCTTTCGAGAATTTTACACCCGAAAGTAAGTATTCTCTCCGCTTACAAACCCCGTGATAGTCCTCAAGCTCTGTATTTGGATGTTTGAGTGTGCGCCGAGGGTTACGCCGAGCGTTGAACAACACTTTGAAATAGGATGGAACCACGGCAGACTGTCCAAAACTGGATTTGAACGGGTCCACCCCGTCCCACTCTCCCCCACCCCGTCCCCAGAACTACACATGCTGGCTATTGTGTGTTTTGCAACATGCTCTATGGCACGTCTATACTGGGAATTGTAGTTTTAAAAGACGTTTTTGTATTTCCCATAATAAGAAGTTGCCAGTATTAAACTGTGAACATCCCTGGAGGTTTAGGGGATAGGAAACACTCAAATGTAAAACATATCATTAATAAATGGGTGAAAATTGCTTGTGCCCATAATGGGCAGCATTACTATATACCCACATGCCAACTAAGGTCAGAAGAGCTTTATTTATTAGCTGGCCTTATGTCTGTGACCCCTCCTGTTGTTAATTGATAAGCCTGAAACATGCACTTGTCAAGGGTCAGAGGCAAATATGGCAGTAGCCATCGATCATCTTACGTTACATTACATTACATTTAGCTGACGCTTTTATCCAAAGCGACTTACAATAAGTGCGTTCGACCAACAAGATACAAACTTGAATAAAACAGAATCATATAAGTACATCAGGTTTCATAGAGCTAAAACAAGTGCTACTCAACTGGCTTTAGATAAGCCAGTCCTTTATTAGTATACAAGTGCTTTGTTGGTAATTATATCGCTCGAAGTTGAGTCGAAAGAGATAAGATATACTTTATTGATCCTAAGTTGGAAACATTTGCGTTACATCAGCATGTGTAACAGTTGTAAATATGCAGTGGTGTTTATTTGTAAATCATTTAGTATAATCACACAAATTATGTGTTTTATATTGAATAATTCTGTGTTCTTTATTGTTCTTTTATTGAGATGAAAAACCTGGGTCGCAGGTTCCTCAACAGTGCATTACAAGACATCTATCAATATGTGTATGTATACTCCACCATTAAACTGTCATATTCTGCACATTTATTATACTATCTACAAACATCTTATAATAGTATAATACATATGTATAATATCAGTTAAAATAACTGCTTAAACATACAGTAGTTAGCATTGCAGGAAAGCAATATATTAGTACTTTGCAGGCTTAATATGTATACCCCCAAAGCTTTTTTCTTATTCAAAATAAGACCTTAACCTAAAGTATTCTTTAATGTTTAAATAAAGCCTTATTAGTTTGTCTGTCTGTGTCTCCTATTAATATCTAATAATACAAATAATACATTTCAATAACGTGCTTTAACCACCAGGTGTCCCTTTCTATCAGCTGTGCACCGTTATGGTGTACATATACCAATATACCGATTGGATCGAATATAAAAGTCAGCCGAATTAGTATTGATACTGCAAGGAGACGTATTGTGTGAAGAGAAATTGAAGATTTTGTTTGATTGCTGATATATTTATGATCCACGTCACATATTCAGTTTTGGCGGCAGTTATTCCTGTTTGTCTAGAAGTCTTCTCACCAGGGCTCTATAAATCGCGAACTACGGCAGATATGTAATATTTAATGCAGCCGAACCGTGTATTACAATGCCGTTATGTGATGACCTTCAAAGAGAAAAGCAAGCAAACTCGGAATAAAGTATTATTTTATTTTTTTAAAATGTTTTCCGATTTCACATCAACAGGAAGTCCGGTTAACTATAATGTCCGTACGCAACAATATGGGGTATTGTTGCGTACGGACATTATAGTTAACCGGACTTCCTGTTGATCCGCGGGTGAATAATAATCACCACATTCCACACATCCCTTCACATTTAAATTTAAATGTACATTAAAGTATTTTGTGAGGCCTTCTAAAATGTTTTAAAATATAATTAGGGTTGTAGTTGAAGAGTTTGTAAATGATTGCGTTGCACAATCGCACAACGGCACGTCCATTAATTCCACAACCACACACATGGATTAACATCGATTTAATACATTAATGTAGCCTTTCGCACCACATACGTCATGCTTACGTCGAGGCAGTGGCAGGGGCAGGGGCGGGATCAACTCCTGAACAACAACAAAAAGCCGGCGTTTTATCCAGTTTGTACACAACGATGGAGAAACTTAACAAGCAGCAGTGGTCCACTGAAGAGACCAGCTACCTACTGGGTATCTGGTCTTCCGAAGAGGTACAGACGAAGCTGGAGCACAATCGGCCATTGTTGTTGTTGTCGGTGTCAGCTGTGAGGGGTTTCCGCGCGGTTTGGCTTTATGAAGCAGGCACGCAAACGGTTACGTCATGACGCAAACGATGACACAATGACGCAGCACCAGTCGGACTCTGGGGAGTGTGAAAAGAGCCGGAGCTAAACCGAAGAACCGGTTCTGAGCCTGAAAAGCTCTAGCACGGAGCTTGAACCGGAGTTGCGTTGGTGTGAATGAGGTGTGAGTGACGGGTTGGGACTGAGAACGTGTTGGCTTAGTGCAGAAACTTGTAGCGGAAGACATGAATGGACAAGAATTCAATTTTGCACTTGAGTAGTGTCCAGGCAAGTGAATGAGGAATAGGACATTTCACAAATGTAAGACATTAATATTCCTACAATGAAACTTCTGCTATGCCTAAAACCGACGAAGCCACCCTGGCTTGAGATGAAACCAGGGAGAGCAGCCAAGCAACTGCACCGTATCAGTACCGAGGATCTCTGGGCTCCAGTTATGCTGTTTGCCTGGTGGGCCTCCAGCTACAAATCCCATTGTTGGAAGCTTGTGCTATGATTCGCGGCTGCCTTTTGGCTAATGGCTTTAATCCTCCTAATTCTAAAGTAGAAAAGAAACAGTTCTATTTTTGCGATTTAACTGGGAGTTCAATGCCGTCTTCTCACTTTATATGTTACAAATGGATGAAGTTATTTTGGCTGTAGTGATGGAAGAAGTGGGAGGGATTCTGAAGATTACTGCAGAGAGACTAATTTACAGAAGCAGATAACCCTGATCCAATTAAGCAGTGAAAACACTCACAGCATCCTACACACACACTTTCAATTCTGTCTGTATTAATGATCGAGAAAGTCTGTGCTTTCAACTTTTGGTAGGTGCAGGGATCCTGTCAGCCCATATTTCATCTTTTCGGCAGCGTTTCAGTTGGCATCTCCATTCTCCCATTCTCAGGGTCGTTTCCTCGGTTTAATGAAGGCGGCACCTTTGCTCACCAAAGGACGTCAATCTGCTTGATCGACAGCTCTGTGTCCTGACACTGGCGAGCAGATGGAGCCGATCCTAAATGAGCCGCGGTTAGCTTTGCCTTGGCTAATAATATAATAGTCTGGCATTTGCCATATTGAACTAGCCACCGCTCCCAGAGCCAAGCAAATGAGCAGCACAGCTGGGCCAGTGGCAGAGCAGACAAAGCCCAGGGGGCACAGAGGCAGAGAAAAAGGTAGTTTACCACAGTCCCTCCAGACGCACCTCT
Organism: Notothenia rossii; assembly: GCF_949606895.1. Taxonomy (NCBI): domain Eukaryota; kingdom Metazoa; phylum Chordata; class Actinopteri; order Perciformes; family Nototheniidae; genus Notothenia; species Notothenia rossii. Next base: position 86,767,483 of record NC_136912.1, on the reverse strand, counting down.
TGAATATTCATCAATGACCCCCCCTGTCTTGCCCAAACCCAGATCTACACCCCTCTCCCACAAAATGTATTATTCAGATGAAGCATTTTCCCCTATTAAATACTATAAATAAATAACGACATCTGGTTACAGTTTTTGTCTGCTGAATTAATGACAGGGGCATAGTTGAGTATTGTCCAGTGATTGGATGAGTGGGTGTTAAGGGTGGATTTTATTTCAGTTATACCTTTCCTGTCCTGGCCTTTCCATTGTCTCTCTGGTTGGGTGCGATGCTTCCTTCCTTTGTTAAAATCAGGTGGCTTGTCAGTACGTCTGAATTGGATTGCGTCTCATTTATCCACCTCTTAAATCACCATGATGTAGAAGCAAACACTAGAAATCTGTTTGTTTCAACATTATGCCTGTGTTTTCCTATGCTAGAGTTAGTCCTCATGAAAAGAATGTGGTGTCAGCACCGGACAGCTCTTAAAGCATTCGCCTGTTTTTTACCTCGTTGTTCTTTCATATCTCGTGAACAAAAACTCAACAGGGCACATCCTCACACGCAGTGAGGTACTGAAAGATGCATCCCTCATGGATATCAATATCAAGTATGTTGGCATCATTGTTGTACAGGCTAGGGCTGCTCGATTATGGCAAAAATCACAATCTCGATTATTTGGCTCAATAATTGATATCACGATTATTATCCATTTACTTTGAAAACATCAATTTATTGAACAAAAAAATGGAATAGTGTGTTTTTAACAGTTTATTACCCTGAACTTTAAGTATAATTCAACTGAAAAAACAATTAAAAAAAAAAAAAAAAAATCGTTTTATTTCGATTATGTTGTTTTCATAATCTTTGCAAGCCAAGATCGTAATTTCGATTAAAATACGATTAATTGAGCAGCCCTAGTACAGGCTCTGTCTGTCACATTCTGATGAACTGGATACAGGGAGTGCTTGAGAAACCTACAGATGGCCAATGTTTTCCAGTCTAGTGTGTCACATTTCCCAAAGGAAAAGTGTGTGTGAAAGTGCTCAATTTGTATTTATTATGGTACAAAGGAATCCCCGGAGTCTAAGAAAAATAGGAGCTAGAGCTACGTGGATAGAAGAAGAGAAAGGTAAGCCATTGTTACTGAGAGTGATTTCGGTCTGTCTTCCTCTACCTCACACTGCCTGCCTAGATTCAACACAGCAGGGCTTTTCATGAAGCCGAGGCACCAGTGTGATACTTATAAAGCTCTCCTCGCTAATCAGAGATCTAGCTCTGGGGTTGCAGAAACCAATCACATGGATTTATGGGAGAGAATATAAAAGTTGTATAATGAATTTCATTCAGAACCCTTACACCCAGGTTGGGCTTATCCATGCACTTTATATTTTGTGTGATGACTTTGTTTGTGTACAGGGTTTGAGTAGTGAGTGAGTGCAGTATTTGACTTCTGTTGCTGTTGATATTGGTTAATCATTTTGGTCACACAAAGTAACACATAATGTGACTTTCCCTCCTTTGTGTTATTCAAACAAATACTGAATGCCAAAAGAGCATTAAGCGCAAAATGCCTCAGTGCATCATTTCTGTAAAATATTGTGGCTTCAAAAGGTTTGTTGTTGGTGCGTTTTGTTGATAGGAAAAAAATCACCTCTGCTTTTATTCCATATACAAACGATAAAAACCAGGTCTCTTTAATCCTCCAGTGTGTCTACCTCTAGGCGCACTGCTGTGAATCCCATTTCTCTTACATTTTTTTATTTTTGTGGTAATACTGCCTTTTGATGTTTTCACATCACTCAATGTTGTTTTCATGATATTGCCGCTTCAAACATACTCATAAGGTGGACACATCCAATAGTTGTCGTTTTCGCGGAAAGTCCAAGTATTACGCTGGAGGAAAGTCAGGAGTTCACTAAAGACATTAGGATTAATCCCCTGGGAACCAAGAATGTGAATAAAAACTTGAATGGAAATCCACCTAAATGCTATTAAAACATTTCAGTCCAGTCCAAAGTGATAGACTGGTTCCAGTTTAACATTGCCATCCCAATAATCTAGCCCATGGATGTCTAAAAACATCAAAGAGTGAAGCACTTTATTGAAAAAGCCATCTCTTCAGATTTAAACTGAAGAGACACAGACCGAGATACAGACACAGTTTGACAGGGAAAGCATCAGCTCCTGGTCAACCTGCAGCCCTCAGTGGATTTGGTCAATTGTGTCGAAACTCGGCCTTTTTGGTTTTGTGGTCCATGCCGGTTTAGCCACCCGACAGATATCAGCAAATATTCTCCTTCAAAGGGTTTGACCCTGTGCAGTTATGGGCGGTTGTGTGTGAGTTAATGAGTGTTTGAGTCTGCACATGTGTGTTGTGAGAGTGGACCGAGAGATCCAAAGATTTGCTGAGCTGAAGAGGTTGAGCCAGGAAGATTATAGACAGGGTGAAAAGGCCAACGTGAGATCTATCTTTATACTGTATGTACAGCAAGCACCGTCTCCACTCTTTAATAAGCTGAAGTGAAAATATTGTGTGTTACTCAGTTCTTTTGTTTCCAATTCTTTGATTTCACATCGAAATTCCACTTCATCTCCTCGGCACAGCCTTAGGGACACCATCCAATTGATTTTAATACGGAATTTGTAAGACTCTTAGCGGGTCAGATGTCTTGCCAGTAGAGTCGCTAGTCGTTTTGCAGTCAGTAATAAGATTGCCAATGCTTGGCCAAAGTGGTTTTTACATGGAGCTGTGAAGCGTGCCGCCTTCAAAGCTCTGAGGCATTAGAGTCGATGGTTGTAGACTAGGGCGCAGGCTCAAGGACTGTGCCTAATGTGAGACTTTATCAATGGACCAACAACTTTTAGTAGCAAGGGAATTTCTTTTGCCAGTTTATCTTGCTTTGTTCATAAGACATTGCATTTTAAGGTGTCATTTCCATTCAAATGGCTTTCACTGCGTTTTGTCAACATAGAGCAAGCAAAGAAATATAATTAACTGTTTGCTTTTCAAATCACAAGAAAACCAAGTCAGTCACCCCGTCAGCCAATAGCCCGACTGAATATGGAGGTTACAGATGTTAATGTACCAGACTGTTGGACAATTACCCTTTTGTTGCAGAAGCTCCCCACACCATTCCCCTCTGTGGTTTAGAGTAGCTTCTCCGCTCTGGCTAATTCAAAATGAACTGTTGGGATGTTTACCAGTTCTGTTTTGTAATTAAGTGTCAAGGCGCAAAATTAATAGACCAGAAAGAAGTTGTGGAAAATGCAGAAAACGAAGAGACATTGTCACTCAATCAAGAGTCAAGAACGATATCGGTCAACTGTCTTTGTTTTGCATGACTGTTTTTCTCTTTGTTATGTAATAAAATGTAAAGTGCAGACATCTCCTTTTAAACTGATGTGTGCTTTCTTAAGCCCACGTGCAGCTCTCTGAACCCTTCATAACGAAATGAACTGCGTCCCCTTGCGTCCTTTCTCTGCTCCCATTCTCTTGGCTTCAATAAATGGGGTTGTCTGTCTATCTGTCTTTCTGTCCATCCTGATAATTACCCTTGGTGTGTGGTGCTGGTGCCCTCCGGTGTGCTCCCGGACCTCTTTGATACATTTGGCAACTGCTCTAAGAACTGTTGTCAGGGCACCTCTAGTGACTGTGGCTGCCTTAGACTTGGCATCTGTGTGTGTGTGTGTGTGTGTGTGTGTGTGTGTGTGTGTGTGTGTGTGTGTGTGTGTGTGTGTGTGTGTGTGTGTGTGTGTGTGTGTGTGTGTGTGTGTGTGTGTGTGTGTGTGTGTGTGTGTGTGTGTGTGTGTGTGTGTGTGTGTGTGTGTGTGTGTGTGTGTGTGTGTGTGTGTGTATTTGTGTGATAGAGAGCCTTGTCTGCGAGCATTGCTATCCCCAAGTGTCCAGCTCTGAGCTGGGATTGATTGGGGACTGCTGTCTGTGATGGATCAGTCTCTGCACTGGACTGTTGGCTTAGCTGTTGATTACTGACTACTGTCTGTCAGAGTGCTGGGGGTTACTGTAGCTGCAGTGCGTTCATTATAGATAATGATGGTTATCCCTGACTATTCTTATCGGTTTTTACCTGCCCATTCTAGCAGTGTTCATTGGGCTTAATTGAAGAGCAGCAGAAAAAAGCTTTTTTAAGGCGTAATTGTAGTAAAAGGCCTTTCTATGCTTACCCCTTCTGGTACCACTTTACAATAAGACTACCCTAATAAAGGGCTTATGAATAGTTTGTAATTAATCTATTAATTAGGTTGTGAACACTTTATAAATCATTAATAAGCTTTTACAAGACATGAGATAAACAGGGCAACTGTGACCGGTTGCTTGCCAAATAGTGAGCCCACATTTATCTGGACTGCTAAGCCTTATATTGGCTACTTAGCTTACTTCGTCTTCTTCATCAGCTAGCATCCTTGGTATCTGTTGTTCACTGAGTTGATTCTCGCTAAGTAGCCAATATAAGGCTTAGTCATCTAGCCAAATAGTGAGCCTGTTTTGATGTATGAAAACTATGTTAGAACTTGTTTATAAATGGTTCTTAATGATTAATAAAGTGTTTACAACCTAATTCATAACCTAATTATAACCCTTTTATAAGGGTAGTCTTATTGTAAAGTGGTACCCTTCTTCTTTATGACTTGTGATTGTGTCATGCACAAACTGTCCGCATGACTCATAAAACACACACACACAGAAAAACGCAAGGCTTTTGAGGGCTTGCAGGACTGCAGGCACCTCAGGCGTTTGAGACCAGACCCTAATTGGGCCTCGTCTTAGCGTGACCTTTATTGTTTTGACAGAAGGGGGATCAGAGGGAAACACACCAAGCCGAGGTTATCTCCTCTCCCCTCCCCTTCCCTCCATGTCAAACCACCGTGAAGGAGGCATGTGCGTGCAGCCATTAGCTGCCTCCCTTTCCAAAAGGGTCAAAGCTGTCTGAAGCCTTGGAGTGGGTGTTATCACACTCAACTCAATGGGTAGTGTGTGTGTGTGTGTGTGTGTGTGTGTGTGTGTGTGTGTGTGTGTGTGTGTGTGTGTGTGTGTGTGTGTGTGTGTGTGTGTGTGTGTGTGTGTGTGTGTGTGTGTGTGTGTGTGTGTGTGTGTGTGTGTGTGTGTGTGTGTGTGTGTGTGTGTGTGTGTGAGACTGTACTATACACAAGCATTGCTAGATGGTCCAAATAGCGAGTCAGCTCCACAGCGCGTGATGTGATTTAGCACGGAGCCATTAGCAGTCAAGCTGTGTGTGCTTCAGGTGTTCTCAGAGGGAATGGAGAAAGAAATACTCCCCGCCGCGATGCACACTGTTTTTAAATGCTCCCTGGTGATTTATTAGGAAAACCTTTCTTCAGACCGCCCACTCTCACTTTGCTACTTTAGAACCTATGGGTACAGAGTTTGTGTGCAGACTCAATGCACTCAGTGCTGAGGTGGCAGGAGAGCAATTTGGAGTGGATTTAAAGTGGCCATTTGAGATTCCCAGTAGATCATTGCTAAAGAAGTCATGAATTGGTGTATGTGTCATAAAAGAAAAACAGCACCCATTCTTTCTTCCTTCTCCTTCCTCCTCCTCCTATGCATCTCTCTGAACGCATCAAGGTCATTTCACTTTAGAGAGGCCAGTTCTGCAATCACGCTCCTTGATTGCGCTGTTTATTTTTAATCAGGATCTCAGACAGGACAGCTTCTTAAACAGCCCATCCCCTCACAGCGCAGCAATCACTGCATTTGTCGTTCCTTATGTATTACTACAAACAACCTTAATTGGCTGCTCTTTCTCCCTCGACTACACTGCTGCGCTTGAAGAGGACGCTCAGGATTATTAGCGCTTTTTTAAAAGCAGACTGAAATTAGCGATGTAAATGAATTCTCAAGATTGTGATTTGATTAATTTATAAACTACGGTTTCAAGATGGATGTGCTCCTGTTCTCTCTGTGTTGTTGGTCCCCTGCCCACTGGTGTTTATGTCCGAGCTGAGCTTTATTTACGCTGCCCACCTGCGTACCATCCAGCAGCGGTGTATGTCCAAGTGGCTTTTGTCTTTTCCTAAAGCCAGGAGCTCAGGCTGCTCAACTTGTCACATCCGCAGATCATACTGCCAGCTCCCCGGGCCTCCTGTGGCATCTGCTCTTTGCATTGGCTGCAAGATAAATGAGGTGTTTGCTTTTCTTTGGCAGGGCGGTACCTTTCAGAAGGTCAACAAGGGTGGCTTCGCTGGGGAAAGGGGGCTCTGTTGATGTGGCTCAAACCTCAGCTCTTTAAAGGGCCAGCAGCTCTGAATGTGTCAGCCCATTACCCACCAATCATGTATGCTTTAGCTTAGTGCCAAGCATCTCCCAAAGCTGTCTATAAGTATGTAGATGGATTCCAACTATCCCCAAAGCCACTGGTTTCACTGCTCTAGATGATGAAAGTCCACTAAGAGATGAGTAATCCATCAGGTGAATATTTCATCTAATTATCCTCTTTTTGTAAAACGGTAATGGATATTTAAAACCTTTGTGCATGTATGGAAGGTTCAACAAAGATGTACACATTATAAAGAAGAATTATCAAAAGCAAAGCATTTCAGTGAAATAATTACATTCCCAACTAACACTAATTGAAAGTGTATATGCTGCATCATTGCTTTAGGAAACTGACTATCAGCGAGCTTGAGTATTTCAATCTTTTCTTTCAATCCTTAGAAGGCTTTCTCAGTCAGTTTGACTGTAATTGTATGAGTTGCCTTGAATATGGCACACGCATCAACACCAGCAGCTCAACATTTTCAGTTTATCAGTGAACTATTTCAACATTTACTTCTAAGAAAATGAGTCAGAATTACTCTGACAATAACCTGACTTTAGTTTCGGGTGAAATGGCTCAGTATCTATTGTATGGACATTAAAAGGCTATGTGGCATAGTCTGACTTACAGTCATAATGAAGTAACATACAATGTGTGTTTGCTGTGAAAGATTAGAATAAAGTGGAAAATCAAAGTGGATGCAGTGTTATATATAATCAGAATCAGAATACCTTTATTAGTGATACGAGGAGTGAAGCAGGTAGGACCCAAACGCAGATAATACTGATAACACCTTTATTTCAAGGGCTCTTATCGAAAATCACTTGAAAACACAAAACACTCCACGGTGAACTCATTCACCAACAAAAGACGAACCAACACTGAACACAGGAAGAGACAAGACTAAATACAGGGAGGGGTAATCACAAGACGAAAAACAGCCGGGCAGGGGAGGAGAAACACAAGGGCCACAGGTGAACACAATCAGACAACTAGACACATAAGGGAAACTAACGACAGGAGGAAAAACACAGGGAAAAGGACCAGGGGGGTATACTACGAAGTTGGTTCAACCTAACCTGGATATGTTTGAGTTAGCCGGTTGGCCTAATCCAAAACATACGCGCTCTCGCTAAACGGTACTATGACGCGGGTTATCAAGTGGATCGCTCAAGCCAGCCGTGCCCTATCTAGTTAGGTGCGCGTTCACATGAAAGGGGTGGTAGTTGGAGCATTCGACCAATCACAAACATGGAGAAGCATACTGACAGCGCAGCGTCATACTTCCTGAATGAAAAGTCAACTATATAATTAGACACATATGAAGACGTTAAACTTTAAACATCCATGACTTAGCTGACTCAGATAAGGAGATATATGATACATTATGATGTGATATGCCGCGGACTGTACTTAATGTTACTTTGATCCGGTTACTTATGTTGTGGCAGATATTTAACTTAAGTAAGCTTTCTTAACGCTAATGTTATAATAGTCAGATTGCTCTGAAGATGGGAGGTGATATTCTATTAATGTTCACGTTCACACAGTCTGTGATTTTTGCCGGCCGTCTTTCCTGCAACGGCAGCTTTTCTGTATTTCCTTTCTCCTGTAATATGACTTGATCGCTTTAAACTTCGCACACTGAGCTCTGATTGGTCAGCAGGCAGTGCTTTCACTGAGTTGAGCTCTTAGCCTGCAACCTAACCTGCTCCCGACCAGGTTAGCCGCACAGCGTAAGTTAGCATGGAGATCTAGCCTGCTAAAAAGAGAACCAGCTTCGTAGGACCGGAAACCCCAAGTTTTCCCTGAAGTTAGCCGGCTAAGCGAAAATCCTGCTTCGTAATATACCCCCCAGGCAATATACAAGGAGGAAATCATGACAGGGAGAACAGCAAAACACCCAAACCTACATAGAAACGTGACATGACATGAGAATCGTGACAATTAGTCCCACAGAGGGGACATTTGCATTGTTACAGCAGGAAAGAGCCACAGACACCTTAATGTTAAATATGTTAAAAAAAAAAAAAAGTACTAAGTTATGATATAATAAAAAATATAATAAAAGAATAAAAGTAAAAAAAATACTTTTCAAAATACAAATCCTGTAACGGTTCTAAGGATTTAGCAGCCAGGTATAAATTACACAGTTATTAACGGCATATATATATTGCACATATAGCACATATAAATAAGTAAATATAATAATATAGGTTTATCCATTGTATTATATATATCTGTTCCAGTTAACCGAGGAGTTTAGACCAATGTCAATGGGATAAATACTCATTAGTGAGAGATTTTATGAATCTCTCCCTGATTTGGTTGTTTTTTTGTTTTTTTCAATGTAAGCCTTTTATATGGAAATCTTACAAAGGGATGACATGCAACAAAGGTCTCGAATAACTGGATTTCAAATGCATTTCCACACTCAGTTTTATAAGGAAAATACAAAATTACAAAATCAACTGGGCTTTTGGAGAAATCTACTCATGGCTTAGCCTGGTCTTGCGTCTACCTACAATGAACCTTTCGCAGTCCTTTGTTTTATGTCATTCAAAAGATCTCTTTGTTGTGTCTGCAGGTCTCCCTCAGCTAACAGATGTTTTGTATTTTTTTACTTCTCCATGCTACATCAACCCTCCACTCATCCATTCATCCACAGCTCCACAGTTCTCTCCCTCTTCCGTTCCTTTCAATTAGACCTTCTGGCTGATCATTTACTTTACCAACCACCCCCATCACTCGGCTCAGTCTCTGTGTGGAAGTATATTTTTATATAAGCGGCATGAGTTTATTTTCCCCCTCTCTGTAAACACTGTTTGATGACTTGAAATAACTTTGCCGATGCTTTCTCCTTCAAAGAGGAGGCATCTTAATGAGACACTACGTAACTTGAGAGGCTGAAATACGATGCTTTTGGATTCATTCATGGAGTTCATGGTCTCCTCTTTGATGAGGTTGTAGTTAAAGGGGACCTATCATGCAAAATGCACTTTTTAATGTCTTTTATCCATAAATGTGTCCCCGGCAGAGTTCCCGTTAGCCGGTAATTACCGGACTACGACCGGTAAAATATGCTGAAGACCGGCAAATCTAAATTTCTCCGGTCAAAGTGTCCATTCAAAATAATTTCCGTTTAGCGCAATACCGCATCAGTTGCGCAATTTGCGCCACTTATGTGACAGACAAGAATAGCCAATTCTAATGTTGTTAAGAACTCAGACACTTAGGAGGTAGGACCCAATTGCACGGCCCGGGAGACAGAGGTAAAGTATTTGTAGGATACTTTATTTTTTCATGAACAGCAAAAAATTAACAACAAAAAAAGGTCTCTATCAATCTCTAGCTGAGATGACAAAAAATGGAGAACAAAATGAAAACGCTCACGTAGTGAGGATCAAACTATCAAGAACTCAAAAGAGCATAGACCTGACTGTGGCAAGAGACAAAAGCAAAGCACTGACCATGGCAATAGACAAAAACGAACTGACACTGAACACTGGGAGACAGGGGAATTTAAACACAGGGTAACAAGACATAGGTGGGAACAATCAGGGGCGGGGCTGACACTGATTAGCACAGGAGACAAAGAAGGGGTGACAGGTGAAAACAATCAGGAAATTAGACACACCAGGGAACTAACGACAGACAGGAAAACACAGCGAAAAAAGACCAGACAATACACAGGGAGGAAAACATGACAACGAGAAAAGCAAAAAACCCACTACCAGACACACAAAACTAAAAACGTGACACAACACAAGAATCATGACAAGTGTCTAACACTTAATGTGGAGAAAGAGATGTCCTGTATGGGTTGATTGTGCGTTGATCTGCTGGTAATGCCTCGGGGTTCCGGTGGGCATGTAAACAAATGCATAATGCTGCGCTATACTTTGCGGCCTCACCCGGTTGCATAGCGACGCTTATTGTTTAGGTGTCTTTTAATAAGCAGGTAGTCATATCATTAGCGAGAACTAGCTGGATCTGATCGATATGGACATAAACGCGAGTAAAGTCTAATCTGACAGGAGAGAGAGATCAGCTGCTGCTGACGAGTCGACACGCAGCTCCGCATGATCACCTGCAGCGGTGAGCGGACAAAACACACACACTTCAGGTTAGAATATCACACGTAGCTATTTTAATTACCTCTCATACTACCGTAACTAGTTATAGATATGTTTAGTTTTACTGTCGGGTCACTCATTACTGATCCGCGAGCTGCATGATACTGGCAGGCTGTCAGGAGAGGGAGAGAGCGCTCCGTTTATTATTCCTGTGTTATTGTAAATTACTGTACACTTTTGAATAATGTAGTTAATCTACTATAATTAGTTTGTTTAATATCGAATCATATCAATTTGTTTTAAAGCACAATAAATAACAAAGAAGACCTTTGACCGGCACTTTTCTAATTTTGTCCGGAAGATTTAAACTTTAACGGACATGTTGACCGGCGAAAAAATATTCTAAGTCCCCGGTGTGTCAGGGAACTCAAGCAGCGTCAGAAAATAAAACCCTCTCTCTTTTTCTCCGTACCCACATCTCTTAAAACGGGGGTACAACAGAGCTGATCCAGATTTGCGTCCGATATGACGTAATATCTGAAATGTGGACCCACGGCACTATCAGAAAGTTGCTATCAGAAACAATGCCCGACTGTTTTGGATGTAATATGGTCGGTCTTTACATTAGCACCACCAACACTCAGAGCTAACCTGTACTGGAGAGCATGTGTGTGAATAAGCAGGAAATACAAAGGAACTCACCTTGTGGTATAACCGGCAAGAGAGAAAGCCTTTGAGCTCCATACTGTTTCAGAAATAATCCTAGATAATCCATGATATGGCGTTTCATCACTGCAGTATTTAGTTTAGTAGACAGTAGCTGCCGGGTCCCACATGAGCTCAGCCCCCTCCTTTTACATTTTATCAATCTTTTATTTTTTTAAAGCTTTATACCCCAAATCAGCACTTTTGAAACAGGAAGTGAAATAGAGGGATATGAGGCATGGCTAGAATGGGTGATCTGTTTGGTATTTTGAGCAAAACACTTCATAGACATGTTTTTTATATATTTGTATATATCTGAGAAATATGCTATTGCCTAAAAATAGCATGATAGGTGACCTTTAAGAGAGTTCTTAAGACTGTTCACACTTCAGAGCTCTGTGGCTTTTGTGATGCTGTGTTTTTTCCTCAGGTAATATTTAAATCTCTCTTGCTGGATGTAGCCTCGGTGTGCATGCAGCTACCTTCTCCTTCAACTCATTATATCGGAGCAGCCTGGCTTTTTTGGTTCATTGTCATTAATTATACAAAGCATACGCAAAACATGAGCATCTAAGGAGCTCTAAGCATTAACATGGGAAGCTTGTGTTCTAAGCTTTTGTCTTAATGCTTCTTGTTTCTTTGTTTAAGTCTCTTTCACAGCGCAGGGGGGGAGTCTGCAACAAAACAGTAACAAGACATTGTAAACAAAAGCTTTAATTTCTTATAAATAAGTGAAAATAGGTTGTAAAAATAGCACTGGAAAAATATCCATAACTTCCAATCTCCTGTCTTTCATCCCACACTTTCAAACACACTGATGCCATCTCACATGTCAAGACTTCTACCTGTATTATTTTGTGCGGACACACTGCACCAGAACACTTCGCACCACCGGTCACACCATTTTCCCTCTGTGTATTCCTCAGAGTAGTATGTCCCTTGCCCAACATGCAGGAACTGTACCTCCTCTTCCGTGAGGTGATAGCAGGTATTGGGTCTTGTAGCTGTCACAGTGGCTAGGGGGAAACATATTCTCAGAAACAAAATGACCGACCCATATCTGCAACATCTTTTTAATATTAAAAATGAGATAGAAAGAAAAGTTGCCTGCAAGTTGTATTCAGGGAGATGAGAGCCGCACAGAATATTTGGAGGAGCAGGTTTTGAGTTGGCATGAAGTGGAAAGCAGGTGAAATTAGGAATAGAAACAAGATTTGTAATAAACGGAACACATAATGCTCTCTCTGCTCCTTGAATAGAGTATAAAGTTATTTTTTTGTATTTAATGGATAGATACAACATCAACTTCCTCATCTGACTCAAAGAAAAAAGTGTGTTTGCCAAAATGTTGAATTACTTTTTTAATAAATCGCACAGTCTTGTTGACATAGCAATTATTGTCACCTACTTTAATTTGTGTCTCAACATTGTGACACTTTTATATTTTTCCAAACTGCTTCCTGCCCCTTTCTGTTAGATGTTACTTATTATGCGTCGAGAATCTGCAGACTGAGATTGAACTGATATCAGGAACACATTACCCACACCACAGGCATCCTTCACTCCGTTGGGCTTTGCCTTTGAGATCCTCTTTTCTTCCAGCCAATTCATTTATTCACCAACTGTTAGGTCAGAACAGTCAAAGCAGAGGAAAGAAAAGAGAGAACATGCTTTAGAAATGCTAATTCAAAGGGTGTTAAACTTGCTTTTTGGTCTTGTCAAGATGTTTAACCAGTCCAAAGTAGATATTTTACAACGTCAGCCTAACAAAAATCAATTCAACATGTGCGAAGCAGCTCATAAAATCAAAATGTGTCCCCGGGCTGCCAGTGCTGCATCTGGGGAGAGAGAGGGCATGGAGGGAAGAGAGGCAGCCATTGCTTGAACAGTTGGCTGCACTGACAGGACAGCATCCATCAGCGCTTGATGGGCAACAGTAGGTTACCAGGTATGAGCCGATGGAGAGAGCAGGCTGCACTGATAAACATTCAAAAATATCATCCAGATATTAAACCCATCATTGGCTGTGAAATATGAGAAGCGGGTTGTTTTTCCTGGAGGTAATTACTGTCCATGTCTGTAATTTGCCTCAGCTGTTGCAATGGGACCTCTTATTCGACGCGTGACTCCTCCGTCAGGCTCAGATCGTGCCTGTAAAGTCCCACTACAGTAGTAACGCATGAGGACTGCTGAGAGCCTCTGGCTGTATGTGGTTGTGATGAGATGTGTAATTCGCCAAAGCAGCCTGACAAAGTGCTACAGGCACGCGAGATGAAGGGCGATGAGCCAGGAGTGAGGTCAGTGGAGAGGAGAGGTTATTGTAGCCTGTAAAATTCAAGGTTGATCCACATCTATTCAATCATGCATATCTCTCTGTTTTATCTCTTACTCAAGGCTAATCTGAACTTCCTCCCTTCGTTTACATTATGTCTTCCCATTTGTGTTATTCAAAGTAGTTGTCATTATGTTAGGGTAAACAGTGCCTTTTAATACTGCTGCCGTTTTAAGAATGAATGGCAAGCAGGGGCAAGGCTACGGTATTCATCAGCGGCTTTGCTTGCATCGGCAAGAGACCAGGTGGCAGAGGTGGAGGTTAACATCACCGATCAGGGTAATTAATCGCTCCAATTTAGTCATTAAGTGTTGAGTTGGAAGCGAGAGCTGTCACCTGCAGAGTCGCAAAGAGAAGAGTGAGCAGCAGGGAGAGAGGAGGGAGGCAGAAAGCTATCAACTCTTGTTTAAAACTGTTCAATTTATTATTGATAATTATTTATTATTGAAAAAAAAATTACAAAAAAAAAGTGTGTGTGTGTGTGTGTGTGTGTGTGTGTGTGTGTGTGTGTGTGTGTGTGTGTGTGTGTGTGTGTGTGTGTGTGTGTGTGTGTGTGTGTGTGTGTGTGTGTGTGTGTGTGTGTGTGTGTGTGTGTGTGTGTGTGTGTGTGTGTGTGTGTGTGTGTGTGTGTGTGTGTGTGTGGCCCTTGAAGAAATTCTCCCAGGCCCCTGGAGTGAGACCTTCACTGCAAAGACTCTCATCAGTGCTCCCACAGAGAGGTGGGAATTGGCCGGAAATAGGAGAGAGAGATAAAGAGGGGTTGAGGAGAGAGAAGTGAAATGTGGAAATAAGAAGGTAAAGATAAAAAAAAGAAGCAGAAACTAGTAGATCCACATACATTAATAACCGTATATAACGTGTCATGAGAGGAGGTAATGGTAATCTGCCCAAAGAATTTCACAATGATGCTGATGGAAATGCATTTTTCACTCACTCATACAAACCTCAATATAGTTTGTCATATTTTTTCTGTAGGTCCAATTTCAAGTGAACAGCCTGAATTGGAAGAAAGGTATTTGTAAAACAAATGGCATACTTGAAGGATCCTCTTTTAAAAGCCTTCTGTTTGCTAGAGAGACACAGGATGCCCAATGTCTTTACAGTATGATTTATTATGAACAAAGACTGTTCTCACCCAAAAAATATCTTTGCAGTTTGTTCACATTTTTCACATCACTTTAAAAAAAAAAAAAAGATTCTTGACAAGTTACCGCCTATGGTCAGCCAATTGATTGATTTTCCAAGCAAAGGGACAAGTAGCATAGTAAAGCTTAAGCAGCCCAAAAGGAGGAGGTATTTGTGGATAGTGCGGCATACAGTGTCTGAATGGCAACCCCAAATACAGATACATTTTTGAAGGCAACAACACTCAACCTATTTTGTTGTTTAGGTATTCAAAGGGGATGTTGAGCGATGCAAACTGGACAGACAGTACACTAACCCTTTACATACTTCACAAGAGATGCACACTAGAAGGCAGGAATAAAGAATAATGCAAATATAGCCAGAAACATGATTATGAAAGAGAGACATTTATGTACCTTTTTACAGATACCTAAACTACCCAATCTGTAGAATGCCATCCAGAGAAATGGCTACGGCCATTGGGTCCTCATGTTACAGATGGTCCGAGGAACTGCCCTGCATGTCTGTCCTATAAACAAGAGAAAGATGGTGATGTTTTGAGCTCACTGGCTCTCCTCTAAATCAGCCCCAATGTTGTTAACTTCTCTTCTGTTCCTTTTTGAATCCACTTTCTGCCTCTGTCTTCTGCTCTCCTACTTGTCTTTCCGTCACAATGCTCCTAGAGCAACTTCACCTTCAGTTCTATTTATCTTCAAACCTGCCTCCTCTGATGCTACATAAAGCGTGTGTTCCTCTTGTGTTCCAGAGTAATTACTGTACAGGCTGGAGGAGGTTATTTTGGCACGCTAGCACTCTTTCTCTCTGATATTCAAATAAGCGTCTGCGTCCTCGTTTGTCATCAGTTCAATGGCGTGTGTGCGTGTGCGTGCATATGTGCCGTCTAATCTCTTATTTAGAGTATCACACAGGAAAGGCATTAACATCGGTGGTGTGAGAAATTAGAAACGTGGCTGATTAATTCCCAGCCAAAAAGGAATTAAACGGCCCGTCTCTGCCTCCGTGTTTCTTCCAGGATTTACCTGCAGTGTGATTGAAGGTGGCTGCTCCGCGCTGCCACTGTCGTTAATAATCACCAGCCTTCAGGAAGATTCATGCCGCCATGAGCCAGTTGGTTCAAAACACTTAGCCATTACACATGACACTGAGGGCTTGATGTATGACAGGCTAATAGCTTTACACTCCAACAACAATACTGTTCAACAACAATCGGGTCCATTAAGCTTCTATCAAACAAGCTTCATTTGTGTATGAATGGCGGCTTGTAATAAGGCTGAATTAAAAACGAGTGACTATAATTTACAATACATCTTTTTTATTTGTTTGGTTTTAATTGTTATAACTGAGGAACCCAGCAGATGTGCACTTCTATCTGCGTGTGTTTGTCATATGGTGTGAAGTTTTGTTGGGAAAACACACTCTAAGACTCTTCAAGAAGAATCAGCTTGCCCGTGTGAATGGGTTTAGCTCTGCAATAGTGAAATCATTCTCATTTAGTCAACTCCCAGAGTAAAATTATAAAGTCTCCCTTTGTATTCTCCAAAGCGAGACGAAATATAATAAATTTGATCAAATTTGCAGGCGGCTAACACCGTTCTCCTCTGTAAAGCAGGTTCATTTGGTTCCAATAAAGCAGCAGTAGAAACTAAATCACTTTATCACTTTAAATTCAGGTTGGAGCTCCTGCATTTACTCCCTGCCTTTACTTCTGAAGGCTGATTCCATGGAGATGAATAAGCACTTTATGGCTGTCTCTAATTTTCCCTTGACAAGTTTTAAAGCTGCAGGTAGTAATTTGTTTCAATACATTAACTCAGTTGATAAGGCCACATGGGAAATTGTGCGGATACGGGGGTCTGCTTTGCCCAAAACCCTTAAGATGTCGCATGTAGTAGGAGCCCTATAAGGAGTACTAATGTATGGGTTTTTACTATTTTCTTTAGTGTGTTATATCGGTTTTTGTGCATGTAAATGGTTTGCAAAGGCTAAAATCCCAAAGTTCCCTCGAGAGAGATTTTCTCTCCCACTCTGCCTGAAATGCTTTGATTGGACTCCTTTGTTTACTTTTGTAACACAGTGATATTACTATGTTACACTTGTGCTTCTATTGGATGACAAATCAGAGCAGACTGGGCTCTGGTTTCAGACAGAGGGTGAAAAGAGGTGCTGCAGCACAGGCAGCAGGAGACCAATAAAGAGCTTTTTGAACATTAAAGCGTGTAAACATGTCACAGTAAAGACACAAAATACAAATATGAACCTGACGATGTGCATCATGGGGCCCCTTTAACCCTCCTGTTGTCTTCGGGTCAAATCTGACCGATTTACTACTTTCATCAATCATAACGTTTTGGTTTTACAATCGATTGCCTTAAGGCTTTATGATATCCTAGACATTTGAACATATACAATTGCTGATCACCACTTCGATCAAATTTTGGATGATTTAGTCAACTTTGTAACACCCATGGTGTTCCCGGTCAAAAATGACCGCCATAAGGAAAATGAATTAGTAACCATCCGGATCAGATAAAACACACACACACACACACACACACACACACACACACACACACACACACACACACACACACACACACACACACACTAGATGTGTTTACCCCCCTTATGTGCCTATCCCCCCATGTGAATCACATCTGACACACACACACACACACTAGATGTGTTTACCCCCCTTATGTGCCTATCCCCCCATGTGAATCACATCTGACACACACACACACACACACACACACACACACACACACACACACACACACACACACACGCGTAGAACAATTTGATACATTTCCCGCTCTTATGTGCCCATCCCCCCATGTGAATCACACCTGGCACACGCAATACATGTTCAGTGTCTATTCTTTGTATATTTACTGTAGTTTTTCATACATATCAGTAGTCTGATACAATATTTACAGTTTGAAAGGGTGTTAAATGAAATTTGGTGATGATTAATGTTTTTTTTTTTTTTATGTTATAGCAGTTAAAACAGGACCGGTCAAATTTGACCGCGAACACCAAAGTAAGGGGGGAGAAATGAAGACAACAACAGGAGGGTTAAGTAATTTAACCCTAACCTTTGAGCTGATTCCTATCTATCCATGTACTTTAATTGAAATATTCAAACATTAGACATCTGCAACTTTTGATATTTGATGTTAGGAACCATTAAAAAAAGGTCTTGGGTCGCATTTATCACAGGGCAAGTTTTTCTCTCCCGAACATAGTCACATAACTTAGACATTCAACGCTGTGTGCCAAAAACTGATAAGACTTAAGACTGGCACTGGCTGGTGTTATCTGGGAGACGAGGTAAAGGAGATAGAAAGTTGTAGACAGTGATGATAAATGTGTTGTTTTCACAAAAATTTGAGTTGTTGGCAAAAAGACTGACATTTTAGATAAAGGAGCTCACTGCAGGCCATGTTTAAGGCCTGATAATGGCTGTGCTTGAGGATGGATGGTGATTCATTTGTCTTGGAAATAAACACCTCGAGTATATCATCATATATCATCATATCATCCTCAATGCTCCACATTTCCTTCACAACATGGACAAAAAGGCAGTTGTTTCGGAACCACTGCATGTTGTCGACATGAAATACGAAGACCTTATAACAGAGCACATGGAGACTTCATGCAGGAAGCCTCCATGAGATTTGAGGGTTGTGAATTACTGATAGGAACCACGATAGAGCTGGACGGATCAAAGGCCTGCCTGATGTAGTCTGGCCTCTTTGTTACCGTCTCAAGGGATGGGGGAAGGGGAGTATCAATGCCCTTCTACATCTGGTTCAGTCATGAGCAGCTCGTCTCATCACTGCCAACACACACACACACACACACACACACACACACACACACACACACACACACACACACACACACACACACACACACACACACACACACACACACACACACACACATTTGTGTCCAGATCACAAAGCAAACATACATTTCATTCACTTTAGTGCACCCAAACTTAAAAGCAAATTCATTGAAATGTACTTCCCGAGTCACGCCTTTGCACTCACGCAGGTGCACAAAAAGCTTCAAACTGTGTTAAACCAATATGATGCATTTTCCCGTCGCACCCCCATTGAGACCTGCCAGGCCACAGAGAGATGATCGCTATGCCTGAGATTGATTCTGAGGTTTGTCGCTAATTATGTTATGCCGCCGTTTAAATCCAATTATCAGGAAGTCTGTGTAGCTTACAAGATTGGGGCGGCGACAAGGGGAGGATCGGGAGGGCTGAGAGATAGCAATACGGGCGGAAACGCACTGTCTGGCTGTGAGATACCAGGAATATTATTGAAGGAAAACCTTTATTAGAGATGAGTTAAGACACTATTCGGGGCTTTTTGGTTTATTTGCCTTAAGTCACCTGAGGCTTAAAGCAATAGTTCAACATTTCTGAAATTTGCTTCGTGGCGGAGAGATGAAGGTGGAGATTGAAACCACTTTGATGTTTTTATACATTAATTAAGCCGTTAACCTTAGTTTAGCATACAGAATGAAACATGGGAAATTAGCTACCAGCATCAGTAAATCGCACCAATTTACATGTTATGTCAAATCAGTTAATCCATTGAAAAACCAAAGTATAAAAAACACAAATACCTCACTTTTCCTAGTCAAGTTATAGTCTTTCAAAGTGTCAAAAGGTGTCCAAATCAGAAGAAGCCTCTGGATATCCTCATTGTTGATTAGAAACCTCAAACTAAACGGTAGGGAGTAAAGCACATTCAGATTGATCCCTCTGGTAGCAGTCTGACTGATTCATAATGAAATTGCAAAAACAGCCTAAAACTAACAATCAAGTGCGCATCAAATGCAACTACGCCCCTCTGTGAAATGTCAATTTGTGTTAAAGCGGCCTCCTCTTGATTTATGGTGCGTGTGCACAGTGTAGGTGGCCTGCTGCATGCTTAGTATCTCTCCCCCTTTCTCTCCACACAAATGAGTTTCCTTGCCTGTACATTGAGAGCCGCTTGGCCCCAGCAGGTAGCCCTTTATTCTCAGATGGATAGGGCCACGGCCAGAGCAGGCACCAGGTGAATAAGTAAATAAACCTTGGCCCTGGGCAGGTCTCATCTATTCTTATTCTCCCAAATGAGTGTACCTGAGAATCGATAAACCTAGGGGATGCCAGTCTGTCTCAATCTCACAAAGGAATCTTGCCCGGACTAAGCCTCTCTTAGCAATAAAGCTGGAAATAGCCAGAATCCTCAATCCTTCCCCCTCCTCAATATCTTTTATCTTTGTTTTTCCCCGAGTTGTGTTAACTCTCTCCACAGTCGTTCCTCTTCTCTGCATGCCCTATGGCTGCACTCACAGCATCTCCCACCTTCCCCCCCCCCCCCTTATTTACACTTCAGATGCAGACTCTCTGTTTTGCCGCTCCTAACACGATACTAAAAACATCTGCGGACATTCATGACTCATTAGCCATTCTAAGTGTGATTATTTATCAAGCACAGAACAAACTGAAGCTGCTGCCACTATTGTCGTGCTTGCCTCCCCAGTGTTTCTTTTTTTGTTGCTATTGAGCGTTTCATTTTCTTCCTCTTTCATTCTCGCAAAGTTATCTCAGCCCAGTGTCTTTCTACTCCATGCTCTATCTATTCTTACACCTCTGTCAAAATGTGTTTTTTTCTTTTCTCCGGCCGCTGTGCCCACCAACTCCAATTTCCTCCTAATTTATTCATTGTGCTCATCTTGTCTTTCTCTCTCCTCAGTTTTTCTGCCATTTTACCCTCCCCAAATTGCAGTTCCTTTCCATTCCCTCATATCCACAAGCTGAATCATCAAGGTGTAATCACACATCTCACCGTCTCTCCTCTTTCTCTTTCTCTGTCTCTACTTGTTCAATCAGAACTCTACTCCTTAGCTCATTTAGGAGGAGGGGAGGCGTGTGGTGCAGTGGGTTGAGCGTTGGTGTTCGGATCAGGGGGGTCACAGGTTTAAACCCCACTGCAGTCAGCATGTCGTTGTGTCCCTGGGCAAGACACTTCACCCCAAATTGCTCCTGTGGGGATTGCCCGCAGTATCGAGTATGTGAGTCACTTTGGATAAAAGCGTCTAACAAGTGACATGTGATGTAATGTAATTTATAAACTAAGAAACATCTCCTATCTTCCTTTCCAGCCTTGAAATCCAGTCACATCAGACTACCATCAATTAACCAATTTATTATTTGTATTGTATGGTGAAGCCAATAGTTGTTGAACAGTAGTATTCTAAAAAGCAGAGCTGTAGCATTATGATGTACTTTTTAGTGCAGATAAAGTGGTTACAGATCATTCATCAAAGAAACACACTTATGTTTGTGTTTTCATAATCTTTCAGTTAACTGTCTTTACTTTTCTCTCTGTTTAAATTAATGTCATTGTTTTACCAAAGGGTATTTTCAGCCGTACTTTGAGCTGTGCACTAGGGATGGTAAAAGTGGGTTGTTGGTTCTTTATTTTTGTCCAAACTAAAGGTCTCAACAAATAACGGATGGATTGAATGGATATTAAATATTACAGAAAAGTTATTCCCACCAGAGGATGACATGTAACCATTCTGGTGAAGTCCTAACATTTCATCTGACACTATCAGGTTAAAACAATTATCAAAGGTCGTTAACATCAAATCTTCTAAATATTAGATTAGATTCAACTTTATTGTCATTGCATGTTATCAATATCATTATGTAGTATGTAAGCATGCTATCGTTAGCTTTTAGCATGAACGCAGCTTATAAGTTCAGCCTTACAGCACTGCAGCAGACCCTCAGTTTTAAACCTTTTGATGAGGATTGTTTTAGCTTTTCTCTCTATATTACAATTTATCCTGCAATTGTTTAATCAATCATGACTTATTTTAACTGTCTCACCATCTTGTGCTGGGTTGTTGGAGGCAGAGTGTAGAGTTGTTAGCTCTCAGTCTGGCTGTGGCTATGTTTCACTGAATGTGGACACAGTCCGGTCTTGTCTGGGTCCTAATTGGTCAGAAGCTGCTTCTCAGGTGGCCGCAGTGATGGATGAGGCTAAGTAAACACACCATCTGGCTGCCTGCACCCTTGTCACTTCATGTCCGTGTGTGTGTGTGTGTGTGTGTGTGTGTGTGTGTGTGTGTGTGTGTGTGTGTGTGTG
The DNA here is from genome assembly GCF_949606895.1 of Notothenia rossii. Classification (NCBI taxonomy): domain Eukaryota; kingdom Metazoa; phylum Chordata; class Actinopteri; order Perciformes; family Nototheniidae; genus Notothenia; species Notothenia rossii. Next base: position 86,745,782 of record NC_136912.1, on the reverse strand, counting down.
TGTGTGTGTGTGTGTGTGTGTGTGTGTGTGTGTGTGTGTGTGTGTGTGTGTGTGTGTGTGTGTGTGTGTGTGTGTGTGTGTGTGTGTGTGTGTGTGTGTGTGTGTGTGTGTGTCGTCCAATGTGCGATAAATGTATGTTTGTATCTGGCAATCACTTTAACTGCACATCAAAGCAGCAGTTTTACTCAGCCAATAGACTTTTTTTGTCATTTTCTATGTGTGTGTGTGTGTGTGTGTGTGTGTGTGTGTGTGTGTGTGTGTGTGTGTGTGTGTGTGTGTGTGTGTGTGGGGGTGTGTGTGTGTGTGTGTGTGTGTGTGTGTGTGTGTGTGTGTGTGTGTGTGTGTGTGTGTGTGTGTGTGTGTGTGTGTGTGTGTGTGTGTGTGTGTGTGTGTGTGTGTGTGTGTGTGTGTGTGTGTGTCAAGCACATTGAGTCCACATATGCTTCTCAGCGTGTTGTGATTTGTGGGATGATTTAATGAGCAATATAAGTGGAATGGATTGAATTTGGAACAGATTGGAACAGGGATTTTGGATGGGAGAGGAAACAGACACACACACACACACACACACACCCAAATACACACTATACTTTTTTTGGGAGAAACTTCTGTGTAGCAATGCAGTGGGAGTCACCGACTCAGGAAGGAGACACAGTGAGAGCTGGAGCTCTGATGTCAAACACTGATGGTTTATTTAGGAGCTTCGGTCGGAGAATTCACAAGACAAGTCCAAGAGCCAGGGGTTCTGACTTCACGGTAGAGTTGCCACGTCAATTCTGAATAACTCTACCCCAGACCCATGTATTTAGCTAGTTCAGAGAGAATAATCAACATGCTGCATATCAACATAGAACCATAACACCTCTATCAGCTGACGCCAACAGGCAGGAACAGGAAGACAAAACACTGAGAGAACAGCAGCCAAGGTTACAGGTTCCTGTGCTCAGTCAGGACAGTTTAAACTGGGTCAAAGTTATGGGCCTTGGAAAATATTTCCCCAACACTTTTCTTTAGGTATCGACAGTATACATAAATGCATATCTCTCTAGTTTTGAACTTACAGTCCATCTCTCTTTTTTGACCCTCCAGTCCATCCTCACTCGTCATTCAGGCTGCCTCCTAACCTAATTGGGGAAATCAAAAGGGTAGATTGGACGAGTTCTCTGAAAGACAGGCAGCTCTCATCTCTTGGAGTGATGAAGGGGGTAGTTTGAGGGTATTTGCAGGAATGGGAAAGGAAGAAATTCCTTTCTTTAACCCATGCATGATGTTCTTATTACATGGCCTTGTGACTTCACAAAGCAGAGCTGTTACACTTTTTGCTCTAGTTCTTGAATCTATCATGGCTCTAGGGATGGCAATAAGTTTTGCCAATCCACCACCTTGAAATAAAATATCTCAACTATATGATAGATTAAAAAATGTTCTTAAAGGAAATAACGACCCCCCACTACACTGCTACAAAAACAACACGCCTGTGTGCTTGCAGGTCAAGAGCCAAGCCCGATTACACTTGTGACACTACACATATGGTAAGATCCCGCTGATCTATAGGCTGCCACTCTATTTATTCTGATGGGGGATCTGGTGCGGGGCTGATAGTGACGCTTTACTGACCGGCTCCCAGGCCTTTGCCCCTGCATGATTCAATGTCCCCGCACCGCCGACTTTGATTAACGGAGGAGTCCTCGCAGCAAAGATTTACGGTACCCTATACGTCCCTGGGTCCTGCCAGACAGTAAAGCAAAGGGAGAGAGTGGAAATGCAGAGATTCAAACAGACTGGAGCAGAGCGACAGAGAAAAGAAACAATGGAGAGAAGAGAGAATAAGAGTGAGAGGGAAATGAAGAGAGGAAAAACCTGGTAGCTATCCCAGAAAATATGTCCTGCACCCAGACCTCCTGTAAAAAAATGGATAGCATCCTTTCACCACAAATGTGTACATCTGTAAATGGTTTATGTTGGAGTGTGTGTGCTGATGTGAGGGGTCTTGTGTTGAGTGGCCAGGGGCGGTCACAGAGGAGATCCTCATGTAATGTCTTCAAGCTGCGTTGTGTGAATTATGGCCTGTGTGTGGTCTTGCTATGTGTGAAAAATATTGATTAGGACAAACCACAATACAGACCGTACCATTATATCTTCCAGTTGTCACACCCCTTGTAATTGCATCAGTGCACCTTTTACGGGTGAGCTGAGTTTAGCCAATAATGTGTTATAGTCCCTGTTTACAGGATTCTGTCTTCATACCATTTATTATTCATTTACATGATTTTTTACAGCAACTTTAATTTAATTGGAACGCAGGAGTGCAAACACGTCAAGGTTTTTAAATGTTGAATTGTGGAGGTCACAGATGAGTTCACTCTTTTTAATTGAGTAGTGGACCAATAGGAAATTGACAACATGTTTTAATGTTAAAAATCTCAAACAATATTGAAAAAATTAGACGATTTTTCAATAAAAAAAAAATATATTTGTAAGGTTTGGGATATTGGGTTGAAATGAAACAATCTGAACACGTTACCTTGGACTTTGGGAACCTGTATTGAGTATTTGTCGCTTTTTAAACTATTCGTAGATTAAATTCACAAAAAATGAATTTGTTAATTGAAAGAATTGATAAGTACAATGATTGCACGCTCTAACATTTATCCAGTCAAAAGCATGCAGCACTGAGACTGAACTGTGAATCTTTCTCAAATGTTACCTTAATCCAAATCTCCATAAACATATGCGCGGAATAAGACAGCCTTTTGTCAGTGTGAACCTTAAAGATATCCCCACTTTTGAAACTCTTGTGTACGAGGTGTCGAAACTATTTTATTCCTGTACCCTCATCTTAAGCCACATTTATATTCCGGCGGACGACATGCAGTCGGCCAAGGGGACCTTGATGTGCCCAGAACAAGTTTAACATTTGCCACCATATAAAGTGGCTTTGCAGCCCGGCAAATGAGAAGTCTCAGACATTTGGAAATTGCCTGGCCACCGTTTCCTGCACGTAAAAAGCTTTCTGCAACCTCATTTTTCAGAGGAATCTCTCTCTCCGTCCCTCATTCTCTCCATCCCTTTACTTTTTTCCCCTTTTCTTTTCTCAGTGGAGAATTTTTCACTCCGTATCATTCTCTTTCCTTATGCCTTTTTTATTCACATGTAATTTAGGATGAGCTCACCCTTTTTGGCCACAGAGAGCTAGGTAATATGTTTCACAGAAAGGAAGAGGTGATGCTCTGCTTCCAGCCGACCATTATACAGGGAGCTTGCTGAGCTGGCGGCTGGCTGGTGGGCGGGAGCGCTGTGTGAATGAGAGAGACCTGGCTTTCAGCTGTAAGTAATGGGTTTCTATATAGTTCTGGGCAGCCCGGAGGCTTATTCCCACTCTGCAACATCAGGGTGTTCAGCAATGTCACCCCCGCTTTGTGTGGCGGAGCTGGTCAGCAGCTGGTCTCTCTCTCTTTCTCTCTTTCCCTTTGCCATGTTGACCATCATGTTTATTCGAATTGGAGACATAAAGCAAAAAGCATCTGAACCAACACAAGCACTTAATAAATGCACTATGTGTGGGTTTGGGCTCAGACTGTGCAGCGAAACACTTCACAGTAATTGACAGCACTTTTCAGCTCCATGGCGATAACGCTGGAGCGAGAACAGTCTCATCCTTGCTTTTATTCCTTCCTCTCTCCTTCCTTTCTCTCCCCTCTCCATCCGTCTTTGCAAAACTCCTGATTAACTGCACCTTTTCAAGTGAGCACGAGTAGCTTCTCATTCATGCATGGCAGAGTGTTAATAATAATCTGCATTTGTATTGTACCTTTCCAAATAACAATTACCCAGTGCTTTGAATTAAATAAAATGCTTCAATTGAAATATAACAAAGGGGAAATAATATACAAATGAAACCAAAATCCTATGAAATAAAAGCACTGAAGTACAAAGTATAAATCATCTGTGTGTGTTTTGAGTTGAGATGTCTGCACAGATGTATGCACTAATGAGTCTATACCATGTGCATGCATGCGTGTGCTCAACGCTCACAGGAGCATCTGCCCATGTCATTCACACTTCATTCACACTGTAAGTGCACAAGCACATTTGCATTCCCATAGGTATTTTGTACATTGCATATTCAACTTCCATAATATCGCAGACTTCATTATAATGCAGAGCGATTGCAAGTTCTCCTCCCTCATAACCTGCGTCTTCTTCAGCCTCTCAGGCAGGAAGCAAAATGTTATTTCCTGAATGTGTGAGTTTGTGTGGAATGAAACTGTCCCTAGCTCACACATACGGTGGTCTCTGAATCTGATGATTTCTTGTTTTTGTTGGGATCTGTGCCATATCCCTTCACATGGGACTACAAGCTCCCATTCGTATACATACAGCGGCAGGCCTAGCAAAGCATCAGGGGAAATGTATGGTTGCTTAAGATTCCACCCTCACCTTCTCAGGCTTGGCATTTGAGTTGGGCGGAAATAAGCTTTGTTTTTCCTTGTACCTCTTCCTGTCTCTCAAGGCTCAAGGTTCTTTATTGTCAAACTAACATATAGCTACAAAGTAATTATGTCACAGGCTTCTCCAACAATGCAACACAATAATACAGATAAGCAGACAATATTAAAACAATATTAAAATATACTGTATATTAAAAGTAATACAAAAATAAAAAAAGTGAGAAAAAAAGTGGAATAGTGACTATTGTCAAAAAATCTCACTCTCTTTGTCTTACTTCCTCCTGTCTTTATTCCTGCTTCCTGTCGACATCCCACCACTTGTTTACCTCCATCATTCTTTCACTCACCACCTCTGTGTTCACCTTTCCTCTCTCTATATTCCTTCTGTATCCCCAGTCCTTATTCCTTTCTCTGTATTTGACTGTATTTTTGTAATTCAGTGAGTTATCGATGACTCATCTAGTATTATCTCTTTCATAGCATGTCCTGTTCTGTTCTTCCTTTTCTGTGCAACGGTGTCCTGCTACTCCACCTCTTACAAGTTTTATAATATTGAATATGCTCAACCATTAAGCTGTTGCTTTTATTCTGTATAGTTACTCCCAAGCTACACAAGAAACCACCCACCAATGATGCATGCTGTAAGACAGGTGCAAACACATGACCAACTGTTAGTGCAGAAAATGTGAGCCATTTATGTATAACACGGTGTGACAGGTCCTGAAACCCTGGTTATATCCTCCCTGAAGGAGAACAGCCTTTTGTCACTCCAAGCCTCATGTCTCGCTCTAAGGGCCTTATACACATACATCGATGGGACTAACTCCCCCTGTGGAACCGGCGCCATTCTGTGTATCAAATGTGTGCATGTGCATCAGGAACAGCCGTGCGCTCTGATGGAGTGACAGGCGGGGCAGCCGGAGTGATTAATGATCCCTCTTAATAATGCACCACAGTGAGGCAAGAGTGACGGGGCAATTTGAGAGGAGCAAAGGAAAGGAAAGGAAAGAACAAACATAAGAAATTGGAGTCATGGGTACAGAAGTTGGCAGATTCAGATTGTCAGGGTCATCTTTCCAAATACAGACAGACAGAATGAGGTAAAAGGTGAGATGACAGATGGGTTGGACCAGATTTTACCATAAAACGCTGATATAGGCTGTGTAAAGGTCTTTGACTTAAAAATGCATCTGCTTGGCTTTGTACATTCTTTTAAGCGTACATATCTTTCTTTTAGGCTGCCTGTCTGTCTATAGCCGTCTATCTGTCTGTCTACCACATTCCTGTGACACAGGCTGGATAGGGAACAGTGTACTGAGCTGACATGGTGAGATCTTACTAGATATTTCCGGCGGATATCGCACAAACAGCAGGAGACTCTCAGTCGGAGGCGTCAAGCAGGCGTGGCTTTGGAGTTTGTTTATAAAATAGCATCCAAGTGTTGCATAGAAATATAAACTCTGAAAATGACAAGTATTGCTCCTTTTACAGCACCATGCGCACATCTTCAGCAAAAACAAAGCTTGACAGGCCTGCCGTGCTTAGTTACGGTTGCTATGCTAGGATTGGACAATCGCTGTTCAGGGACAGTGTCCAGCGGATGCCAAAGCCCATCCGTACTGTAGAGGCTACTGTGTCAGCTGCTGTATTTAGGCTCTCTGTGGGTTTGTATGTCAGGTCTGACGTAAGTGAGCGGATGTGTTGAAAGGACACTCACAGCATGTTGCCTGTCACATGACATACTGTCTGTCACATGACATACTGTTAACCTCACACACTTTAAAAATATGTCGTAGAATTCTTGTAACTGATTCCACAAGTTATTGAACGATAACCTTATATATTAAATCAGGAAAAAAGGGGTGTTAGGAAAGATAAGTGGCAAGACTTGCTGAAACAACTGCTACTGTAACTTGCTAGACAAATTCAAATAGATAATGGGAGAGTAAGGTAAGAAAAAACAGTAAAAGCTTATTATATTATTGCATTTTCAATTCACTACATTACAGCACATGGAAAAGGAGGCAAAAGAAAGAAGCAGGGAAACAAAGAGAAGAAACAATCAATAGCCGAGTTAAGAGTGCTATAAAGATGATGTTGAGTAGAGAATTAAGTATAAAAGCAAGATCACAGTAAACACGACTCTGACCCTTGAGTATCTGCTATTGATGACCTAAAGAGAGAGAAGCTATTCCAACGGTTTTCCATAGTAAACTGTACTAATGGCTTTAAATGTAGACTGTGTTTTCATACCTTTGAGGTAGCCAATGTTTTCTGTACATTTCACCATGATGAGAAACTCTTGCAAACTTACCAGAATTCTGCTTTTGAACTTGAATTATGTCCTCTTTAGTCTTTGTCAGAGTAATCTTAGTTGGCAGTTAAGAGCCTCACTTGTTTTGGTAAATAAAAAATGTAAGTGTTAAAAGTAGGAAAACAGACTGCTAAACCAAAACGTATGTAAGGCTTAGAACAAAACTTGCACCAGTAAGGCCAAAAGTGCTTCTTTGAGGTTTGAAGACTGCTGTTAATAAAGCAACCTTTTTCGTAGCAAACAAAGGTCACACCAAAGAGGCCAATATGTCACCCTCAGTGCCACTACACACACCATCTTCTTAACAGAAAGAAAGAAAGGCAAATCGTAAGTAACAGACAAACATAAAATCAATCTCCTCCTTAATGGTCCATTATACAATAATTGCCCTATATTGAAGTAAACTACTTATACTTACCATATATGAAGATGTATCATGTAAAGAGCTTATACTAAGATACATTTAAGTGACCAGTTGTCATTTATATTAAACCCCTAAGGGACTTAATGTGAAGTCTGCACAAAAATGAAAATCGGCACCAAACACGCACGCACGCACGCACGCACACACACACACACACACACACACACACACACACACACACACACACACTTCCATTCAGCCGTGACACATCAGAGGTGTCTGGTACAGGGTTAGTGTTTTTGTCCTTGGCTACCTTTGAGATTGAATCAGAGTGACCAACACTGCTGTAACTGACACTGGCTATCTGTGTCCAGCCTCTCCACTACCAGCAGCCAAACCCCTAGACAGATAAAAAAAAAAGTACACTGAATACATTATGGCTAAGAAATATTCAGCCCCACGATTTACACTGAGATAGTCACTTCAAGATCTATTTGTTTTGCTCCGCGTCAAAACAAGTCACTTTCTTTGGGGAATTAAAGGGAAAACAAGGTGGGTGTGTAAGACCATGAAAATAAAATCTATGCAGACATACCATAGACGGCTCCTGTCAACCTGACTCTCACAGTGAGATTTTTCTATGTTTTAATATGACAGCTTAGATATTTGTATCTGCTTGGCAGAGTTTTCAGCATGCTGTGTGCAACAAGGGAATTCAGAAGTCCATCATGTTAGATTTGGCTCTCATGCTTTTATCAGGCTGTTTCTATGGAGGACATGCATCAGTAAGTTTCCCTGTTGTGCCGTTGTTTTTGCCAAAAACAATCTTGTTTTTTCGCTACACAGCTGAGTTGGTTTTTTCTGTTAATCCCACACCGCATATCAACAAACAAGCTTTTATTTAAAAAGCAAACCTTTTATTGGATTTTCCTTCCAGATATTTTGTCTCAAACACTGGCAGGAGCTCTGTTACACAAAATCTAACTTTTACAATGACGGTACCTTAGTGAAGATGCTTTAAACTTTTTTATCAAGTTTTATCTTTGAAGATAGTGGCTCAGTGTTGTAACACAACGAGCTCCATGTGAGTGTAGATCTCAGTCCAAAGACATGCGAGCCAGGTGGTTTTGGACAGCAAGGGTATAAAGTGAACATCTGCGTCTATGAAACACTGGGAAAGTTGCCAGTCTACCACAGTCTGTTTGACTAGGCCTTCTCTCAGGTGCATGCTGGGATAGCTTTAACCTTGTGATCCTGAGAGGAAATAAGTGGTACAGACATTACGAATGAATCCTTTATTACGTTTCATTAGGGATTGTATTTGTCTGTAAAGTAAAGAGAAAATGTCTTTATTTTACTTTAAGATCAAACACAATGGTCACATTAAGTGAAGAATATTTGTATAGCCATTACAAGCCTTTAATCACAGCTAGTCTCAAAGCGCTCCAGAGGACTTTAGCACTCCCACATTATGAAACGGTAAATTAAACTGAAAAATGAATCGACTGCCCGCTATCCTAAGGCTCTCTTTGAGAAAAAAAGATCCTATGAAGTGGAATTGCAACTGGTGACTCATCTGAGCCTGCTGTGTGTGTCAGACGAGCCTCACAAGGGCAATGTGTTGCTTTCACTTCCCTTTGTGTACTCACGCTCCCCCCCTCTCTTCTTCTCTGTCTCCAGGTGCAGCAGGATGCAGTGTGCTCTGCCTGGTTGTGGACTGCAGCCCCTGCTGGCCTTCCTTCTGCTTCAAACTGTGGGCTGTGGTGAGTCCTGTCACCTGGCTGACTGTGTGCAGTTCATAACTCTGTATAATCACTTGCACCGAGTCCCCGACACACCTTTCAGCAATCTCTCTGTTGCAAAGGAGCCTATTTAGACTTTCTGGTTTTAAAGGTCACCTATTATGCAGAATCCACTTTTTCCTGTGTTTTATACATAAACATGTGTCCCCTCTGTGTAAAGAGATTCTGAGAGTTTCAGGAAAAAATATTCCGTCTCTTTTTGTCCTGATCCATTTATATACAAAAACCTGTCTGAAAATGAGCTGATCAGATTTTGGCCACTTTATGATGTCATAACGATTTGTTGGCTTGTGTAACCATTAGCCAATAACCAACCAAGGCAATCCCCCACCCCCCCCACCTTATCACCTGAATCTCCTCCTAGAGCACCATTGCGTTCTTTTTAACCAAATATCTCTCAGAGGGACGTGGGGAGGGGCTCCTGATTTTCATCTGAGGTAACAGACAGAGAATCAGCCCTTTTGAAACAGGGCTGAAACAGAGGGGATTATGGGATGCTGCAATGCATGATGTGTTTAGTATTTCGAGCCAAACACTTCAGAGACATGTTTTGTATATATCTGAGACCTTTAATATATTGATGAAAAACAGTATAATAGGGGACCTTTAAAGAGTGGTGCAGGAATGAGTTACTACCAGTTCCCCCAATGTCAAAGTCAACAGTACTTTGAACCTGTGTGGGTCAAATCCCCAAAAGAAGGTCTTTGATTAACACAATTTTAAAAGGATTTTCCAATTTGTTTTACGACTAAAAACACTTCAGTAAATACCCCTTTCAGGAACATCCGACGCTTCTATATGTGTCATAAAAACAGCTGGTGCTTACAAGTTACTAAATTACACTAATTGTTTAGGTTAGCGGAGCTGATGCACAGCCATTCAAACGTTATGTAGTTTGTTTATAGCCCAACATTAGTGTTTCACTTCAGGCAATTGCAATTACACTTAACAAATCATAAAAGTGTTGTTATAATGTGGTGATTATCCTGCTGAACAAAACATGTAAGTATCATAAAGGTGTTTTCACCACAGATCTTTTTTTCAACAATAAGATGCTAACTTTTGGCGTCGGCCTACAATATTACATCATCACTGCACCGCTCTAGTGCCTCAGATATATCGGATTCTGTATTTGGCCAATAAGCCATATGATTAATAGTTATAATAAGTACTGCTACAAATCAAATGAAAATCTATGTGAAACTTAATTATGCATTTGAAAGCAGATCATAATGTTGCTCTCCTTCAAAACACCCTCTTGAGGTTAACACTGAGTTTGTATCCACCTTCTGTCACACACCCTCTTCAATGCACAGAATATAATAAATGATGTCCGCGGTGTAATTAAACTGGGATGGATATATCTGCCTAAAAATCTGGTTGTGGAGCATGTAGGGAAGCAGAGGGACTGTATGAGAGGCAGAGTGATGTGTGATAAAGGTAATCATGGATGTATTTCTAATTAAAGATAAGTAAAAGCCAAATAACCTTCTGGAGGCCCAACACTAAATCCACCTTTTTTATAATATCTTGTGAAAACGTAATCAAACTGTTGTATTTGCGCTGAATAATTCAAGTCTCATGTATTCATTTGCAAGTTTGGTATGCTCTTTAGAGGTCAAAACTGCTTCAACAACCGTCACCGGATTAAGAACAATGTTGCTGTGGTAACAAGGTGTTTTAATGAGATCACAAGCTGAAACACTTTTTTTGATCTCACATTGAAGTTTTGCTGCTGTCGATTTACTCTCCTAACACCTTTCCCTGCACCTTTGTATTAGTGTTGATGATGTTGTGAGAAAGATCCTGAGCTTGCTGTACAGTATGTTCTAACGCTCATGTCTTATTCATTACAATATTGACAACAAACTGTGAAGTACATCTACTGAATCACTACACTTGTGTACATTTTGTATGTACTTGAACTTCAGTATTGCCATATTTTGCCGATTTCAGGAAATATTGTACATTTTAATCCACAACATTAATTTGCCAGGTGAAGTTACTACTTTTCAGATAAAACTATTACATCAGAAACTTATGATACAACAAGATAACATACACAAGATATCTCCCCAATGAACCTCTCAAATGGTTTCATTTAAATAACTGTTTGAGGCAAAGAGCATAAACATTACAGAATAAAAGTCCAAAGGCATGATCCCTATTCTGGGAACCACTGCATTCAACTTTCTAACTGTATATACAATAGAGACATTAGACACAGTGGCCATGTATCTGCTAAATGAGCGGATAATACTAGTAATTTTAGTAGGATATAAAATGCAGGTCTTTTACTTGTAATAAGTATTTTTACTATTTAATTATGGTACTTATTAAAGTAAAGGATCTTCTTCTAACACTGCAATTACCACACTTCTATAAGCATTCCTCATGCCAGATTCTGTCTTCCTCACTGGCAATATTATATGTAACACTTGCCAACACTACATGGTCCAATAGAGGGGAACAAAACTATATTCCTGAGTGAGTGAAAGCCAGTTTAGCAGAATGAATGCAACACCTAGCCAGCCTAGCCCGCAGCAGTAGCTAATGTTGTGAGAATAACTTGTTAGATCTTCTCAGTCGCGTTGACAATTCCTTAGTCCGTCCGTTTGCCATTTCTTTGTGTTTCTCTCTTTAACAGTGCTCATATCTTACAACTTGTCAGACCTTCACAGCTTATCCACCAGCCCATTTATTCCTCTACTTATCTCGTAATTACCCCAACAGCACTTCCAAAAATAGTCGAAAACACGAGTATAAAGACAAATAACTAATCCGAGATCTCCCAAGGCTAACATTCATCCTCTTGGCCAGGGAAATACAGTTTCAATTTCGTAAAATACCCGATACATTGATTTCTAATGTATATTTTGCAGTGCTCATTAAAAATCGCTTTCATTTGGTTGATAAGCTGGATTTTAGGATCTTAATCCTGTCATTATATTTCAGCAAGTTATCCAAACTCTGGGGAGAGATGTGACATTCTGCATCTGTTTGGACAATCATTTTACTGACCTTTTTAAACCCACAATTTAGCTGAGAGAAGGACAGTAGGACTGGGGAAGATGTAAGGGGCTTCATTAAAAGAGAGGGGTTAAGACTATAGGGTCATACATTGATTTACACAGAAACTTTGGTAATCTGTGGCCTCCCTATCTGTCTATTTGGTAGTTTTTTTGTTCTATTCACTTCCCTGAATCTTATGTAGGCTTTTCTACCCTCCTCATATTCTTCTGCTTCTGTGGGTATAAGCCTGTGTTTGTGTGTTTGTTGGACAGCCTGCTCTGTGTTCTTTGTGGCCTCCCTGACCGTCTGCTCCTCTCTGTATTGTCTTGTTTTTGCCTTGTGTAGAGGTAACAGACCTGGCACCGGGGTCTTACAGTGACTCAGGGCTCAGATTCTCAGGCGAAGTGATGGAGCCAACCTCTCTGTCTTTCTGTGTGTTTTGTGTCTGTATGCGGAAACCCTCAGGTTACATCTGCCAGGTATTTTATGCAGCCAACTTCTGAGCAGTGAACTATAGCTCCCACACACACACACACATCTCTGAGGAGCCTAATAACACACTCACATGTGCCTCTGAGAGGGGATATGTCATGTAAATAGACCTTCCCTGCCTCTGCTTCAGGAGAGTTTTTGAGGGCATAACGTCTCCTGTTCTTGCTGCCGTTCTCTCCATTCCTTCATTTTGTGTTTCTCGGCTGAGTGACTCTAGATATAGTCAATGGGAGGTAAGGACTACAGGGAGGGTTGGCACTAATGCTCACCCTGTGACACTTTGCTTGACAGCCCACAGATTGGAAAGAGGGTGGGATGAGGTGGAGGAGGACAGATTAGGGATGAGTTTTTTTGCTTGTGTGTGTGTGTGTGTGTGTGTGTGTGTGTGTGTGTGTGTGTGTGTGTGTGTGTGTGTGTGTGTGTGTGTGTGTGTGTGTGTGTGTGTGTGTGTGTGTGTGTGTGTGTGTGTGTGTGTGTGTGTGTGTGTGTGTGTGTGTGTGTGTGTGTGTGTGTGTGTGTGTGTGTGTGTGTGTGTGTGTGTGTGTGTGTGTGTGTGTGTGGATGATAGTGATGCACTTTTCTACAAGCACTCCTGTGCGTGTATCTCTGTTTATGAATTTTAAAATGTTGGCTCTGTGCCACACAAGATAAATGTATCTTTATGCTTTAGACGCTGCAGAATTAGTCACGGCAGCAGCCTGCGGGGAGTTCCTGTGAATCCTGACATGGCCGGGTGCAGGAGTCAGCTCAGACAGAAAGAGCTGCAGGGGGATGGCTCGTATTTGTCATCAAGAGAGGACGGAGAGACAAGAGGAGGCAGTTTGGGTCGAAAGGGATGATTGCAGTGTGCAGCAAGTGTAAAGAAATTGAAAAATTGGGAAAACACCTACTTCAAAGAGTCAGGTGAAGTGCAGATGTTACTGTGACCCCTTATGTTGATTTAGTTTTTAGTATAAGCCTTTTGCTGAAAAAAAAAACATTGATATTAATAAACAAGTTTTTATATATTCATTTCCGTTATAAAGTAGATTAATAAAGCCTCGAGAAACACAGTTTTTGCCGAAGTTGAATTTACATTGTGATGAGATTCAGTGGCTAAACTTAAACCTATGTCTCGGTTTTGAAACTTGCAACCAAAGCGTCAGATTTTGTTGACGCAGTGATTCTCATTTGGCAAAAGAAATACGGGAAGATTTAGATGGCTGACATTTTTCCTGCACTAATTCCTACAGCTAGTCCATAAACAGGAAATATAACCAACATTAAACCACATCTACAGTGCGCCATGATGTTACAGTACAGCTAGCTCAGCATAAGAAGCATGATTCTGCAGGTGCATGCAGGTCAATAAATGCATAGTTTTATTTTTTAACGTCTTTGAGTGTTATTAAATGTACGCAAGGGAACCCTGGGGGAAAAGAGGAGGATGAGAGGTAGAAAGGAAAGAATGGAATGCATTGAGATGAGAAACAGAGCACAATAGAGAAGGAGGGAGCTGCTCGGAGTGAAAGGGAGGCTTTGGGGAAAAGATTTTCTGCGAGTGAATGTCAGCATGAAGGCATCAATTCCAAACTCTGCGTGATGTCCGCCTGGCAGACCTGCTGTGCCCAGTCAGCCAACATGAGTGTGTCAGACAAATATAGGCACGCACACAGTCACAGAAAACTTCAGTGGGGATTATCTTGGTGTGCACAACTGTAACTTTTTATCCTAAATTAGGAGAGTGTGTATCTTTGCATATTTGACAGTGTGTGTACTTCTTGTGGGGCAGAAGTGTCTCCACAGCAGAGAAACACTGATCAAACAAAGTGGAGAAAGAAGGAGGAAACTATCCCCCTCATTCAGTTTACATTAGTGCATATAGCCTCTGATCTGCTCTTTGAAGACGCCGCCCCTAAAGCGTATTTTAAAGTGTGTGTGTGATTGTGTGTGTGTTTTCTTCCCCGATCAGAAGCCTTTTTCCCCATTTCTTCTATTTGTGGTGCCTCTGTTGCCATGGTTATTTATTGGGCTTGGTCAAGGGAGTCTCAGCATGCTCTTTCTAAATGAAAAAGAACATCCGAGTTTGAAAGCGGCCACCACCATGTCTTTGTGCATCATCCATGTCTTGTTTAATGGAGGCATTTTCCCCATCCCAACAAAACAATAAAGAAAGCAAGCAATTTTGTCAGACCCTCTGCTCCAAACACAAACAAACTCACACTTACTGTTCTTTGTGGTTTTTATTCATATCAGATGGCATCAAATGATTCAACTGCTTCCAGGATTCCCCCAAAATATTGTTGGAAAAGTAGTTTAACAGCAACTTCCTTTAATCTTTGGTTTGTAATATTTCCTCAGGGATGGCAGTAGCTCAGTCTGAAGGGATTATATGGATTTGGCTTTCGGAACCAAAGTTCAAGTCCCAATTGGACCATAACTACAGAGAGTGAACTTGGAGCGTGGGCACTAACGACATGTCCTTGATCGAGTGAGCATCCAACGGCTCCCTGGTGCTGGAAAAAACTGGCAGCCTTTTTGCTCTGACACCTCTCCATAACAAAAATGCAATGTGTTTGTACCGGGGATAAATAATGGGTTTTCTTCTATTTCCTTGAATGATAGAATAAGACTACTAACTTGCATTACAAAAATGGTTAGAAGGATAGGAAATAAAGACACTTGTTATTTCATTTAATGACAGAAGTAAGAAGCATGGCAAGGTCTATTTACTTAAGTACAATTTTAGTTGAGTTGTTTTACCTCATTGATTTGACAGCTGTAGTTCCTGTACTGTAGTAGTTGCTTGTGACATGGCAGATTGTACACACAAAATACCTACTGGTCAAATCAAAACATATTTGTATTGATTAAAACACCCAATATAAAGTTAAAACAACTCCACCTCTCAACATTTTGAAAGTGGTGTTTCTGATGAATGAATTGTTGATAACATAAATTAAATGAAAGTGTTACTTCTAACAGCCTAATGTAATTGTTTACTTTTGTAATACTGTATGAATGTAACCTAATAAAAAGGAGCTGCTAATAGTTGTTTTACAATTGGAGACTACTCAACTTAACCTTTACCTTCTCTTAGCTATTTTATGGAAACTTTTATACAAAAATGATTGAACTGTTAAAGCATCTCTTTCGAGTCAATGTACTCATCTTCCCCTGCATTTCCCTTATTCATCAAACAGCATCTATCGTTCTTTAGATTAAAAAACAACTCTTGAAAAGCAAAAGCCTCTTAACCCACCTGCAGTGTAGTTTGTCTTGCATCAGCTGTCATTTCTTAACATAGTGATCAGCTAATACAGCAAGCCTCTGTCAGACACCTCATCTGTCATGATTTATGACCTACACACACGTCAACACAAACACACACACACACACATAATCAGCTGACGTGCAGGCAGCAGGAGTGGAGTGGCTACGACAGGAGAGGATGCACTCCATCAGTCCCGGTAGCTCTTGACTGGCAGTTTGACAGATCTGATGAGGGCAAATTGACGAATAAGAGGCCTATATCATTAGAATAACCCATCGCAGGCACCTGGGGAAGGGAAAGAGGGCGACAGAATATGAAAACGAGCGAGAGTACAAGGAAAGATGTTTGCAATTGTGTTCCATTACAGTGAAAATGCCATTACCGCCCACCCTGTGCGCAGCTCTGTGCCAGCCACATAAAGTAAAGGCTCTCCGACTGTGTTTAATCATTTGAGAGCACCTCTAAAGCAAAGACGGATGGGGCAACGGATGGATCACGTAGATGCCACTGTGTGAACCAGCAGAACAAAAAGAGACGATACGAGGCTCTCTGTGAAAGACACTGGATATAGCAGGAGTTGAAAGTGTGTCCTCTCATAGCCTGCCCTTTTCAACACTCACACAGCGGGACACACACACAGCACAAGGTCAATAAAAGATAGCTTGTTAACATTTAAAAAAGGACCCGTAAGACTGGCTTGGATTTCACTATCCAATGAGCACATATTCGATTTTTTCTCTTAGCACTGTTCTTTTGTACTGACGTTTAGCTCCAGCATTTCCTCCCCTTTTGAATCACCCAACACCCTGGTGATCTCTGTTTTTTGAAAAGGGTGACACAAAGCAATATGAAACACAGATAGATATCCAATCAAAAGAAAGCCTCTGTGGGGTTAAGCTTGTGATAACATTTCCATCTAAATGCAGATTTGATATAGCACTGGCTAGTTTACATTCATTACCACAGAGAAGGAGAACAGTGTTTTTTTGTTTTGTTTTTTTTCACCTGGCCTCCTTTATAGTATAATAAAGGCTTTCGAAAGGGGATCTCCAATTGATTGCATTTGATTTAGTTGTGCAAATTGCAACACCAGCGAAGGAACAAAGACGAACGTTTGTCCAAATAAAATGGACAGAAAGAGTGAAAGGGGGACAGAGGATATAAATGCCACTGTGATCGTAGAGCTTGTTTGCTTTCATTTGTGCCACTGTCTTTCTATTTGCAACATAAGCAGCTTAATGTTACCCAAATGGTGCTTATCCAGGTGGAACCTTGCAAGAAGCTGGCAAGCAGATTAAACATTATTGATGCCTCTTAGCCGGAGAATACATCTGCCTGTTTTTGTTTATAGCAAGCTCTCGGCAAAGTGGTTAGGAAATTGCAGTTTGTTTGTTTTCTAGTACAGAGTATTTGTTGTGTGTGTGTTTGAGTTTGAGAGGGAGGGGCACATGCATGATTGTGTGGTAAACAGAAATGAGTGCTGCATCCTCGAGGGGGATAAAGCAAAGTGAGTGACAGCAGGGAGTAAAAAGAGATAGCTTTTTATAAAGGATGTGCTCTTTTGTTTGTGTGTGTGTGTGTGTGTGTGTGTGTGTGTGTGTGTGTGTGTGTGTGTGTGTGTGTGTGTGTGTGTGTGTGTGTGTGTGTGTGTGTGTGTGTGTGTGTGTGTGTGTGTGTGTGAGCATTAATGTGTCAATACGTCAGTTTTAACACACCTCCCGCTGAATCACAAAAGTGCATCTTTACTCTTTCCATCACCTCCTCTTGACTTATTTTCCACATCGCATCACCTCAATTTCCCGGTTACTCACACATTTTGAGCCTTTTCCTTCATTTGTTTTGTTTTGTATTTCTCCTCACTTGCATCCATCCATCGCTTGGCGCTCACAATCCTCCACTGTGTTATGCTGCAGTCCATTGTGCTAGTTTATCTTCCCGGCAGCGTTCCTTTGACAGTGTGAGAGACAAATACAATGCCACTGCTATCAAGTTAAACAATTTCAAAAGTGAATACATTTTCCTGTACACCTGTTCCTATTGCAGATTATGTGGGATACAATCTGTCTTTAGATCACTAGTTTGTGTTCAACAAGTGTAACTCACATAATTGTCCTTTTTAACATGTTGGCACTAAAGTATTTGAAGTGCCATAAAACTGGAAATGGTAATCCAACAAGATCTAGAATTAGAAAAAAGTCTGAATTGTTACAAATAAACTGTTATCATTAGAAATAATGATTATATGCAACTGGTATTAGGGAAGCTTGATTTGTTAACAGGTAACCTTTAGGAAACATAAGAAAACAGTTCAACTTTTCTTGAAATATGCTTATTTACTTTCTTCCTCAGAATTTGATGAAAAGATTGATAAACCACTTGTTTAATAAATATGAAGCTAAAGCTAGCATACAGTTAGCTTAGCTTTGCCTAGCATATAGACTTTTAGAACGGGGTACAAAAATACTGTAGCTACTCAAATGTGACGACTCATATTTTAATGAGAAAAATAAAACAAAGTTTATAACAAAAAAATCACTCTTGCGAGGACAAAACAAAACTTCTTGATTTCAAACAAACAAAACTCTCCTCTCTGGTTATAACGCTGGGTCTCTGGACATAGAAGCACACTGAAACAAGATGAACTGGCACAAGACAAAGGGAGACAAGGACTATTTAAACATGAGGGAATTGGGAACAGGTGGAAACAATCAGGGGCGGGGCAGACGCTGACGATGGCGGAAAAACACCCAAAGTGAGGAAGTAACAGGACCTGAAAGGAAAGACAAGAGGTAAGTACAAAATAAAACGGGAAATGGGAAAACGAGACATGACAAGAAACATGGGGACTTGACTAGAGATGACCGACATAAAATAGACAGACAAGACGTGAAGTAACAAGAAAACCTGACTCTACAAAGAAACCTGACTAGACTTGGAATTACATACCTGACTAAACATGAAATGACAGACATAAACCAAACACAACTAACACAATTGACGAGACATCACATAGACTGGAAATAGGTGAAAACAGCTGACCTTGTTCTGTTCTTTTCTAAAATCACAACCAGTGACCGACATGAGACTGATAAAAAAAACGTTCCATTTCATCCTCCACCAAGAGTTGTTATCCAGAAATGTAGAACCATTCCTTTAGTATGACTTGTTCTCAAACAGAAGAAATCAAAAATGGATAAAGGAAATGTATTACTCATTTTGTCCAACCCGCATCACTTTCCTTGTTATTCTTCACCTCTCCTCTGCTCTCCTCTTATCCCACTGTTTTTGAAAGCCTCATGCATTTTGCTTCAGGTCACCTCACTTGGCGGGCTGAAATCCTCTCGAGTGGGAAACGAGAGGCCATTTCAGAGCACAAATCCTTTCTATGCTGCGATGCAGAGCAACATAGATCAGTCGTCGGGGGAGTTAGACAAGTAGCCCTTGTCTAAGATGATGATACTGGGGCAAGGGGAAGAAGAGGGTATTTGTGTGTGTCCATGCGTCTGTTGGGAGGAGAAGATAGGATACGTAGTAACTGCTTTTTTCGTCTTTTGTTTTCTTAGTTATGTTCTCATTATTTTATATGTTTGTGTTATGTGTTATGTGTAACGTTGCTGCCTTATTGGCCAGGTCAGCATTGTAAATGAGATTTTATCTCAATGCTTTTTATCTGGTTAAATAAAAATAAATAAATAAATAAAGGATGGGAGGGCTGATGTTAGGCTATCAGTGTAGAGGCACTCAAACCCTTAGCTTTAACAACTGTAACGGCATAACAGCTGCAGGAGCAATGACAGCAATCCATACGTCTGCCATTTGTGTGCGCTCAAAGTCGCGTTAACCATAGGGATACAAAATGAGGCTTTCAAAGATGTGTATTTGTGCTTATGTTACGTTTGTGTGAGGATGTGCTTTCATTGGTCTAGCAGAAGATATCTTTTATTTTGTTTGCATTTAAAAGCTTTCCGGTTCACACACACTCCAACACAGATTGGCAAAATGGGCAATCACAGATGAGGTTATGATTTAAAGTTGATCTGAATCATGAAGTGAATTTCTCTATGCATGGCTGGGGAAGATCTTATCCTGAAAGAAAACCAACAACGCAGCTTTATCTACAGTATAGGCTGAAGATAAACCATAAAAACACTTTTTCCAGATGAAAAATAAATGAAGAACTGAAATGCTCATCTGAAAGCTGGCAGGTGGTTGTACTGCGGGGGAGAAAGAGAGGGGGGGGACAATGAATGAATGAAGGACAGAAAGGTTGAGTGACTCATTCTGCGGTGTGTATTTGATCGCTTGAAAAATATTGCCATTTAATTACAGACATGAGGAGTGGTCCCTGTAGCGTTTCAACATGCATTCAAACACACAGTAAGGGAGCAGGACACACACAAATTGTGCAGTGGGAACTGGCACAATTGAAAATAAATCAATCCGCACATTTTCTCCACCTTTTAACTGGGCCGCCCACTTGGGGAGAGCTTCTTTATATCCTTTCATTATTTTCCCCCTTCTATTCATCCTGTCTTGCTTCACTCAAAACCACAAATGTCATCCTAATGTTGGCACAAGAGAAAACGGTCAGGGGCTAGCCAGAGTCATCCTCTGGAGAGTGTCTGGACTAATTTGCCTGGTAGTCTGTCTAACAGTTACTGAAATATATCAACCTGGACCAAAATAATGCACTAACTGACAGAAAGTCGCTGCTATCACACAATGCTTAAAGGTGGGGTAGGTCATTTTGGAGAAACCAGTTCGAGTGCGCTAGAATTTTGAATATACACAGCCGGAAAAAATCTGCCGCTTCCTTACAGAGCCCCTCCTCCAACACACACGAACGCGCACAAGACCAATGAGGGCACGAGATACGTTTGTGCACAGACGGAAGGCTGACAGGCAGGTAGGCCATCCAGTTATTTTAGCCGAGTCGGCTAAAATGATTGGTCGTGCTTTTTACAGTACTACGGCTTCCACTGATGACATTTTTTTATGGATGTTTTGTCAAAGCAAAAGCATTTAAGATATTCATTGCTATCGGGATGTTAAGAGCATTCCATGGAATATAACAAAAAGTGCATCTCGAGCCGGTTTCTCAAACTTACCTACCCCAACTTTAAGTGGCTAAAAAGCGGTGAGCTGTTTGAAGACCCACGCATTGATGCTGGGCTTTGAGTCATATTTGACATTTTTGGCCGGCATTTTCAGTAGTGACTAGAAAGGGTATAGTAACTGATGCTGGCGTTAGAGAAGCATCAGATTAGGCTTTAGGCTTTACAGGTAAACCTCACTCACATACTGTGCACACTGAAGCAGATAGAGCTCAGAGATGATAACCTGTATCACTGTTTTTACTGAGGGAAATTCACATCCCCCCTCTCTAATGTAAATGAGCCACCGCTGTCTTTTCAGCCAAGGTGACACAGGATTAGGGTAGGTTATGATGATAATGTATAATGTGAATCCGTCAGTGTAAATTGGAAGAAATGACAACAAAGGAAAATGCAGTGGAACATTTTACTGAAAGAAATGTCTGATACCAGAGCTTTTCTAAACGAAACCGCACTCTGAATGTATTTATAATGACGATGTTTCTCTCTGTCATCAGTTGTTTTGATGAAAGTAATATTTATCTTTATGATGGTGGTGGTGCTTTGAGCTGCAAACAGGGGGTTGGTATTGATCCATCCCATAATGCACTTCCAGGTTTGATGTATGGCTTATGAAAGGACTTTTGATATCCTCCTCCACGGTCCTGCCCTGCCTCCCACTGTTCAGGTAGCCCAGTAATGGTTTGTTGGATCAATGTCCGATAAGCAGAGCGCCACAGTGAGCCGCCTCTGTTCTGTCCCCTTTACTCCACAACCAGGAGGATCGGATAGAACAAAGGAACCTTGAAGGAGAGCATGTTTTCTCCATCAAAAAGCAATTAACTCACGACTTCTCAGTGTAATGAGAAGCAACGTCAAGTGGCTTAATTTACAAGTCGGCATTGATTGATTCTTTTGTTTTTTCTCTTGTCAGGCGTAACCGACGCAGACACCATGGTGAATATGCGGAAGGTGACCCATCAGACCATTAGCGAGGAGATGTCCAAAACTGTTCTCCTCCCCTGCCTCTTCACCCTGCGCCCCGGGGCCAGTTCATCCCATGAGCCCCCCCGGATCAAGTGGACCAAGGTCTGGGGCCAGAGAGGCTCCGACGGCCTGCAGAAGGAACAGTCGGTCCTGGTGGCTAAAGACAATGTGGTCAAGGTAAAGTAAACACTCAAGGCGGGCATGTGGGAAATATTTGGTGTGAAGTGGTCTCATTCTTACTCCCCTCTCTCTCTCCCTGCAGGTGAAGAAGGCCTTTCAGGGTCGTGTGATGTTGCCTGGTTACAATGAGAACCGCTACAATGCCAGTCTTGCTCTGTCAGGGCTGCGCTCCAGCGACTCGGGCCTGTACCGCTGTGAGGTCGTGGTGGGCATCAACGATGAGCAGGACACAGTTCCCCTGGAGGTCACAGGTAAATACATGTTCTTTCTGATAAAGGAAGCCGCTTTAAATTGAAGTCACACATGGAGTGGTTTACTGTATGTCAAGATAGAGAAAAGCTAGCTGTAAGCTTGTCACATTTAACAAACTTCAGGATATCTGCCTAATGTTATGATATCAAATCTACCTCAAGGACCTGGATAACTCATGAAACATGCAATAAGTAGTTAAGCGGCCTAGCTCCAAGCTAGTACTCTTGCTAACTTTCCAGCAGGTGTTCTTTAGCTACATGAATCAGAGAAGCCAAAACAACTATTAAATCTGTCTACAGGTCATAAAGCGTTACATTTTCTGCGCTCAATAACTCTTGTGGTAATGACCAAATACCAAATAATTTAAAGGTTTACATTTGACTGAAAGGAGAGCGGTGCATTGCAAATAAACCAACATAACCATGACTATATATGATATTGTTAAAATTAAACCCCAGCTACAAGTTTGAAGTACATTTAGGAGAATTACTGTAATGTGCCTTTTAATAGAGAGAATGTTAAATATTCCTATGGGGAGAAAGCTATCACTAGTCCAGTCTTTAACATTTGAGCCGATGGGTTCTGGGTTAATGAAAGTGTAATCAGCTTTCTGTCATTACTTAGCAAGTCGGCACCCATAGCTGGTCTTGTTTCAACATATTATAATGTGTTTTTATGTCAAATTTACACTGGACAGTCTCACCACTAAACTGTTATTGGAATAACTAGAGGGAAAGAGCAAGCAAGAATCTGCTAATTACCTTACAATCCTCATTATTTCTGTGATTCAGTATCATTTCTCTTCAAATGTTATAGTATCATCAAGTGATGAGTGGTTATATACACAGTCATTATCAGAGTTTATTTCCCTCTTAGTTTTGTCCATGTTTTCACCCACACGAATAATTGTCTCAAATCAACACTCCTCTCTTTGGTGGAGCGCAGCCCCCCCATAGCTCTCAATGTCTACCACTATGAATAATAATGACACTGTTTTTCGTGTCAGGCTAATACAGCCATTACACCCAGGGTTGTGTACTGTCAGCGTACAATGTCTGATGATGTGGAGAGGTGAGGGAACCCGAACACATTAAACATCATTGACCTTGGTCACTCAGGGGCTGTTCATGCACTGAAAGCCAAATGCTAGGAACCCAGCAGTGTAAGCTATTGTCAAATGGTGTTACTCTGACCGCTCTGAATGACTCTCGCTGGTCTTAACTAAATAGACCATTCACAGTAATATCTGCATCCAGGACACAGGCGTTTGTGGAATTTCCAGACTGGCACGCGGTAGCTCATTGGAGGAGAACAATAATTACTTTTTTCTGGGTATATTAGCTGCTGAGCTTTTGTCAGATTCTTTCCAGGTCACTATTTTCAATAATAATCTTTTAGCATAATGACCACAGGGAGTCACATGATGCATTACCCACTGTGCACTTTTCTTCCTCATCTTCAAACCCATGCTAGTGTTGCTAACATCTGCTCATAGGCCAAGTAGCCCTTTTCTGTTACCGTCTTTGAGAGTAACAAGGATAGCTTCCACTATATATCCAATATATGAAAACATGTTTATGTGTATGGGAATGTCTGTGTGTGTGTGTGTGTGTGTGTGTGTGTGTGTGTGTGTGTGTGTGTGTGTGTGTGTGTGTGTGTGTGTGTGTGTGTGTGTGTGTGTGTGTGTGTGTGTGTGTGTGTGTGTGTGTGTGTGTGTGTGTGTGTGTGTGTGTGTGTGTGTGTGTGTGTGTGTGTGTGTGTGTGTGTGTGTGTGTGTGTGTGTGTGTGTGTGTGTGTGTGTGTGTGTGTGTGTGTGCAGGCCACAATGTCTTTATAATTAACAAGGATGCTGTCCTGTTTTTGCAAGCTAGCAGAGCACTTCATCTTTCTCCATAGGAGCAGTATGCATTTAGTGGGCAAGACCCCGGTCACAATGCATGGGAGACCAGTGCATCCTCCCCATCTTAGCCAATCGATTAACACCGTATGAAAACCACTCCTTCAGAGAGAAACCAATTACATAGCTGGCGAGGAGTAGCCATCTCCAGGGCTTAGTCTTAATTGGCAGTCACGCTACATGGCAGACCACAGCCGTCCTCACTCTAATTCTACTGAGTGCTTAACGTATTAATTAGCAGGTATTGATGCTGCTCAGCTATATCAATATCATATTAATCCACAGTGCTCTTCTCATAGAGTAATTTGTGCGTGCCTGCCTAAGCCCCGATGAGATGTCCTTCCTCTCTTGCCATCTTTTTTCTTAATTTCTCCCCTGCTGCCTCGCTCTTACTCATCCCTTGTTTAGTCTCCATTTTCTTTCTTTCTCTTGGCACATATTGACTGGTCAATTGGCTGTGTCCCGACATTGTTTTAGGTGGGATATGGATGCCCACTTTTACCTGCTGTGAGGACAATAGATAGAATATGAGCATATTATAATTGTTTGAACAACTTCCTCATCGGATAGCAATGTATATCTTTGAAACCTAAACTGTTTCAGAGACATTCATCTCATGAATACAGTATATTCAGTCTATAGTTTGCATACACATGTGTAGATCCCTAACCATGTGTGACTATTCATACTGTTGTTAATACATTAGAGAAACCTGTAATTAGTACCACAACTTAAACAAAATCGTATCATACTCTGTGTATGCAGATTTAAATATGAACCGATTTTAAGTCTGCCCTCTCTTTAATGTTAGACCATGTTTTAGGAAGTTATGCATCATAATAGTTGAAAGCAGATGTCCTCACTGCCGCATTATCAGAGTTTTGACAACGTTAATACAAATCTGTCCAAAAACAGGTTCATGTGCTTTTGAAAAATGGAGAAATACTATAGTATCATTAAAGTTAATAATTAGCAACTTTCACACACAAAACGTGAGAATTATTCGAATTACATTTTGAATTCAAACAAAGTAATTGCTGCGCTGTATAATTCAGTGTAGTGTTCTAAATAATATTACCGAGGGACACCTGCTCAACGGTGCTATAATATGGAGCAACATGCAGTCATAAAGCACAGGGCCAACCCACAAGTGGTGCCTTCCTGTTCTCTGGAGACTCTGGGGATGTGTAAAAATGCAGAGGGTAAAAATAGAGGCATGAAGTATTGGGCATTCAACCCTCATGTGGAATAGGTCTGGGGTTTTCCAAGCCGACAGCAAACCAATTTGTCCATCTCTTGTGTACGTATTAGCCAGCGAGTTAGCATCTCGGTTTGGACACAGCCTCCAAGGAGAAAGGATGGAAAATGAGAAAAGAAACCGAGGAAAAAACACAGGATTTACAGTGTGCTCCACATTTTTGTGAAGAGAAGAATAAGACCAAGATGACACAATGGCTAGATAGACTTTTGGCATTGAGGAAACTGTCTCCGGCTGTGTGTGACACAAACACACATGGGCCTGCTTGCTTTTCTACGGCCAAAGCCTGGAGTGCTAATGCTCAAATTGCCATGCAGGCCTCCATCTCGCAGGAATCTCTGTCACTCTCCCGTACAAAGCCAGCGAAGATAAAGGATCTGTGTTAGCAGCCAGACGGCCTCTGGCTTTCAAGTCACTGGATGTTCCTCGGGGGAACAGCACTGTGTGAATGACAGGCAAAGGTGGGAGGTGAGGGAACGTTAGATGGACACTTCTAAAGCTATTCCCTTCCCATTTAAGTGGAATATATGACCCTTTCACAGCTAAAGGAATCGTATCTCACTTTGTTCCCAGTTGATTTTCTTTTCCCTTCCAATTTTCCCCCTCACTTATTTGTATTCCTGTCTCCCTCTCACCTTTGTATATTGTCTCTGTGGTTTAATATGGGATGAATCCACTATATGCATCTCATTGAATGCAGCGTTTCTCTGTTTCTATCCTTGCCTTCTTTGTCTTTCCATCATGATTGTGGTGGCTGTCTTTGCTGGCAGAAAGGGTGACATTGTGTGTGTGCTGTTGAAGCAGAAAAATAAACATCAACACTGTTTGTCACACGCTGTATCCATGGGCAACATCTCTTTTCTCTAGTGATAAGCCGACCGACTGTCAGATGCAAATGAGACTCCCGTACACAGGTTGCTGAACCTTGAATGCTTCTTTTCCTCCTACACAGAGGGAACATTATCAGTGCATGATGTGTATGTCTGGAAGGCTCCATGTGAGCGTGCTTCAAGGTTGTAGTTAATAAATATTACGGGGTACCCAGAGGTTGCAGGTCATAAATTCTCGCAAATACTTTTCTGGAGCATCCTCCCTACTGGTTATCACATGGTATATCTCTTTGTTACAGGTGTTGTATTTCACTACCGGGCCCCTCATGACCGCTACGCCCTGTCCTTTGCTGACGCCAAGAGAGTGTGTGTGGAGAACTCAGCAGTCATCGCAACACCAGGACAGCTGCAGGCTACCTTTGCTGATGGATACGACAACTGTGATGCAGGCTGGCTGTCTGACCAGACTGTGCGGTGAGTTCAGAATCAGAAACAGATTTATTTGCCACGTTAGTTGACACGTACAAGGAATTTGCTTTAGTATATATAGTGCTTAATTATTGGTGGTGCAGTGGCTCAGTCTGTAGGGAACCTTGAGAAGCTTGGAAACGAGGGGTCGCCTCGCCACACAACAATGTTTTTAAACCTACTGTGTATAGGTTCTG
Source organism: Notothenia rossii (assembly GCF_949606895.1). NCBI lineage: Eukaryota > Metazoa > Chordata > Actinopteri > Perciformes > Nototheniidae > Notothenia > Notothenia rossii. The sequence continues at coordinate 86,718,932 of NC_136912.1, read as the reverse complement.
TATTGAGTGTGTGTGTGTGTACTGTACTTAGTGTAATAACATCTGAGTGAACAACTGGGGATGAATAAAGGTTCGCATTTTTCTTCTTAAACGCAATGATGAAATATTAAGTTATAAGAAAATGAGAACAATTTGAAAAAAGTATTAAAAACTGGAAATATATATAGGCTACTGACTTTGCATTCCTCTACAGTGTCAGGTCTAAAAGCTTCATTTTGTTGTAATAACTGAGAGGACAAACTTTACTGTCACTATGGTTACATCTGCAATGCAGATCAGTGTCTCTCTACTGCCGTCATTGAAAACAATTTTAAGTCCGGAAGAAATGTTGGCCTCTACAATTTCAAAATGCTGTGAAATGACTCCTTTCTTTCTTTAGTGCTAACAACAAATGATGCAATCCGTGGGCAGAACACAACGTCTATAGTCCCTGATAATTACTTACAATGCAGCTGCATCTGAATACCCTGCTCTACATAGCAATTAGCCATCTTAGGCTCAAAGTAACAAGGTTTGCTGACAGCTCTTGTTTACTCGACCAGGCTGCTATTTTAAAATCTCCATTTCAGCCTTATATTTTGGATAATTCGCCACATGATCAAACATTGTAACAAAACTAAATGCACTCTGCTGCTCAAGATATGTCTCAAAACAGAGAACAAAGCATGCATGCCATTTTGATCTTTTTCTATAAACACAAAGCTGTGCAAAATAATTGGCTCTAATTGCTTGTTTGCACACTGTAAATGCAGTTAACTACATCTGCCCCCTCTGAGCTGTCAGTCAGGCGTCTGCGTGTGCCTCAGCCTGCCAGTGTCCATAAAGTCCCTCACCATCATCAGTCAGAGCTGCTCTCCACTTCTACATTTTAATTTCTGTTGCTCCAGTCGCCAAGCAGATTGACTGTTGTCTTCCTGACACTTTTTTCACAACCTTCCTGCGGCACAGCCTCCTTCTTTCTTCCTCTCGTTCCGTCCTACGCTCCTGTTGTTTTCACTCGGGAGTTATCTAATTGGTCCAAATCCAGGAGGCTCTGACTGCACATGAGCCAAAAGGGAAGTGTCCAATTAATACGGTGGAGAAAATACAGACATCAGGCATCGCTTCATCAGCCACCAAGCCAGAGAAACTACAAGACTTAGTTCTCTTGTTTTACTGAAAACAGGTCGCTTTATAGTTATGTGCAGGCATGTGTGTCTTATTTGATGTGTGTGTGTTTGTGCATCTGTGTATATATCTGTTCCTTATACTTCATAAGTCCCTGTATGCCCGGTGTAATCTTTTAATCAGCCTCTTTCCCTGTGCCCTAGTGCTGCTGGAATCAATGTTCTTGTGGAATAATTGCTCAGTTGGAGCCTGAATATAGATCGCTGTTTTCTCAGCCCCACAAGCCACTGAAGGTGGATTAATTTAACCTCTCCTTGACTTCCAGCTTCTACCTACCTTTCCCTCTCTCTCTATCTGTAGCGTTACTGGAATTCTGAAATTGCCAGAGTATTAAACACATTCCAAAAACGATTTTAAATAAAATGGTAGGGTAATTTCCCTGTGAAACCCACACTGCAGGCAGAATAATTAAAGGAAGCAGGATACTGTATTTATTGAATTGCTTTCCAATTGTTATCCTGCGGTTGTTGTGACAAGCAATGAATGTTACTGTATAACTCACTCTGGCATTACATCCAGTTTCAGGAGGATATTTATATTTTTCCTTTTCTTTCTTAGGGGTAAAATATTGTGGTAATCTGTGAGGAAGATATACTTAAACCCATTGCATTTAGAGCAGGAGATGATGAAAGTGCCGTTCAGTTTTTATTTGTATTATGTGTGTATGCGTGTGAACACAGACTTGTCCCCGGGGAGACAAGTTTGTGTGTGGCTGCTCTTTCTTTGCCAAGCTGAATTATTCTGTCTCTCTCTCTCTGTCCCCCTCACTTGGATTTCGCTGCAGGTATCCCATCCAGTCGCCACGGCCCGGTTGCTATGGCGATCGCGAGGACTCACCTGGAGTCCGTAACTACGGTGATAGGTCACCCAATGAGCTGTTTGATGTCTACTGCTTTGCTAAGCAGCTTCACGGTAGGGGTCAGGAGCTTCATCCATAAATGTGGGTTTAGTCATGCATGAGTGCACAAAGCAGAGAGCGCTGCGACCAGGACTCACAACTGTGTTAGCACAGAGAAGAGAAAGGGCAGCGGGAGAGAAGAGTTTGTGTAAGACAGAGGTAGACAACACTGAATCCAGATGTTATGTTACAACCTTATTTAGGCAAAACATGCAACGAGTGTGTCAGTTGTGTTATCCTTAAAGGTTCTCTATTGTACTATTTTTAGGCATATATTATAGGTCTCAGATATATAAAAAACCTGTCAATGAAGTTTTGCTCAAAATACCAAACAGATCATGCATTGCACCATCCCATAATCCCCTCTGTTTCAGCCCTGTTTCAAAAGGGCTGATTCTGTGTCTGTTACTTTAGATGAAAATAAGGAGCCACTCCCCACGCTACTCTGAGAGATATTTGGTTAAAAAGAACACAATGGTGCTCTAGGAGGAGATTCAGGTGATAGGGGGGGGGGAGGGGGGGGGGGGTGTTACCTTGGTTGGTGATTGGCTAATGTTTATACAAGCCAAAAGATCATTATGACATCACAAAGTGGCAGGTTTTTATATAAATGGATCAGGACAAAAAGTGAGCGAATCTTTTTGCCTGAAACTTTCAGAATCTCTTTACACAGAGGGGACACATGTTTATGTATAAAAGACATGAAAAAGTGGATTTTGCATAATAGGTGACCTTTAAACTTTACTTTTGCAGCACGAAAGGCAGTTGTTTTAAAGTAAGACGCAAAGGATAGCTCGTATGCTAACTGGTAAAGGGGTGGCATATTTTCTTACATCAGGAAAAATGCTGGTCCTTCATTTCCACGTCTCCTACATCATGGATCACCAACTGGTTTACCTTTCACATGTAGCTTTAGCCTAAGTCTGTTGGCCCCCCTCCTCAAACGCTGTATCCAGTTCTCTATATAAATCCGTGGTGAGCACAGCCATTATGAAAATCAGGGGCCGTATTCACAAAGGATCTTAGGGCTAAAAGTAGCTCCTAACTGGCGAATTTAGGAGAAACTCCTAAACATAATGGGCGTGTCAGCCTTAATTTAAGTATTCCTCATTTTATTCACTAAGAGCAATTCACAAAGTATGTTAGGCCTAAAAGTAGCACCTAAGTTTAGGAGAGCTTAAAAGTCCTCGAGAGGACTCCTAACTCAGTAAGACCTATTCACAAAGAATCTGAAAATGGCTGCGAGACGAAATGTTTTGGAGACAATGGAAGACTGTGAATCGATCAAGAGATAGGCTAAATTGTGAGGGTATCAAACTCGTTGTGGAATTAGTGCGGGATGCAATAACATCCCCGACTAACAGGAATAACCCGATTAGTCCGGAAATAAAATGTTTGGCAACACTACGATATTTAGCAACAGGGAAAATGCAACTTTGCAATGCCGACGATTTAGGAATATCGCAACCATCAGTCAGCCGTGCCATAAACCAAACCATCAACGCGCTCTCTAGACCACATATCATCCAACAGTTTATCCGGTTTCCTTTGGACAACAACAACTACACAGGATCAAAGCCAACTTCATGGCAATTGCAGGTATGCCCGATGTGGTCGGTGCTATTGACGGGACGCACATAAAAATAATTGCGCCCTCAAAAGATGAGGACGTGTTCGTCAATAGAAAGAAAGTACATTCCATCAACACGCAGATTGTTTTCATTCATCATGATAGGGGGACTTGAACGGCGGTATGGGCTGTTATTGAAAGTGTTTAAGTGCTGGAAATATGCTCATTGGATAATAGTTTGTAGGGTGCTTTTAATTGCCTCCTTGATTTAATGCAATTTACGTATTTTTATTGTTTGCTCTCTCTCTTTAACGTGCATATACAACGTCATTATCGTGGTCTGCACAAAATTGTCATCAGGCGTGTATTCTGCTAACTGCACTGTCCATAACTATTTGATAGGAATACATTTGTAGCCTAGGCTATTTCCTTGTTTTTCGGTGATTTAGTGGGCTCGTTCTTGGGATGTTGCGGATGAGTTTCACCGAGACCGCCTGCTCTGAACAACCAATCACCGTACTGACCGCTTCTAAACTCATGCACGAGAATCGACGTAATCCATAGCAACGGCGCGTCACTCTTAGTGATTTATCCTTAGTATGAGTAGGTCTCAGCGGCTTTGTGAATAACTTTTAAGAAAAAACTCCTACGTAAAATGTTTTAGCACGAGTTAGGAGCACTCCTAGCGGTAAGATAAAATGCTTTGTGAATACGGCCCCAGATCTATTAAGGTTCAAAATCTAAACTATTTTGATTTTTTATGTATTGAAACCCGCTTTTGGTTAAGGAGGATGACAATGTATATTTCATGTAATCACTGTCCACATAAGGACTGTGTTTTCCATGTATTGTCCCATTCACTCCGCTATGTATCCATTAGGGTTATTCTATTGGGCAACTGAAGTTTCTGGTTGGCTTTCGCTCCTCTTCAGATATATATATTTTTTTATAAAAACAGTGGAGGGGCTGAAATACATGATTTGTCATATTTGCAATATTTAAAAGAACAATCATAAGTACAGCAGGTTATTTTGTAACTCCAATAACTCACACTGCAGGGACCAGTCTATCTGGGTCATGTGTTATGAAGTGGTAAAAGCAGGACTGTTATTAAGCATAAGGTACAAGAGGTACAAGATGTACATTTTTAGATATGAATTTTCTGTATGTGACTGAGATGTTGAGCAAAGAAGATTGCATGCCCCCCTGTTGACTTTGTATCCAGCAGTTCACAATTTAATTCAGTGAGATAAACAACCTGATTGAAACGATCAGCGCGTAATTGTCTTTAATCAAACTCAAATTACGAGATGATACATAGCAGGTGTTTTCTCTCTTATTCTGTGAAAAGAAATCACTAGAAGTTTAATTTAAAAGCTCTGTTTTCTTCTACACACCATTTACAGCAGACTTTACATATCTCTACATCCAATTATATTTCGGCATGGTTTGGGTTTCTGTAGGAAATGACTTTTAATGTAGTAAAAAATTGTTTTGGTAATACAGTATGCACACAAATAACTGTAACGAAATTATCCGCCATAACAAACAAATGAATACGTTAAATATGACAATTTTAAACAAATGTCTAATTAGGATAAAATATGTGGGGATAACATTTAAATAGATGTAAACCAAATGCATGACTGGCCGTTGACCGAGTATAAATTAGCAATTTCTCCTTCCAATAAATATCTCCGTCATCTTCTAGCCTTCCTCCTCAAACATCTCTTCTCAGATAATATGCTTCTGCCTCTTTCTTCTTTCAAGTTGTTCGCTTCTTCACCCTTTACCTCCCCATCTCAGTTCAACATCTCCTGGATCCTCAAGTTGAGCTTCATCAGTTCTCCGCTCCTCATTCCCCCTTTCCACTCCTCCAGCTCATATTTTTTTCAACACAAGCTGCCAGTGGATCTTCTGATCATATAATTTAATTTGTGCTGCACAGACATCGTGGTCCTCTTGAGTTCTCTCTGTCTGGCCTTATTTTTGCATTTATCCACATCAAACCCCACCCTTCCCTTAAGCTTCTCCTTTCTTCTGCTACTTGCCTTTCTCTTAGATGCTTCTTTGCAACTGCTTTGAATTCAAATAACTCTCTTTAAATTATTTTGACCCGAACAATAGTGCATTCTTATGGTGAGCAAATGCAATTTTTATCTCACCACATCAAGTTCCCAACTCTTATTACATTGGAAAAGTTGTATAACGGGGAAAAGTAAACGGATGGAACTCACTTCCTTTAAACTAAAAGCAGACACTTTGAAACATGCGCACACACATAATATAAAAAGCTAGAGACTCGAATGTTGTTACATAGTGTTTTACAACCAAACAAACCACAAAACTAAAACTGGATGTTAGTCTGAGGGCTGAAATGCCTCCAGCCTCACACTAACACATTTCTCTCTTCTCCTTCTTCTCCTCCTAGGTGAAGTCTTCCACTCCACTGTGACGGAGAAGTTGAGTCTGGCCACAGCCTCCACCCACTGCCACTCCCTGGGAGCCCAGCTGGCCACCGTGGGGCAGCTGTACCTCTCCTGGCAGGCCGGCCTGGACCAGTGTGACCCTGGCTGGCTCGCTGACGGCAGCGCCCGCTACCCCATCAACGTCCCGCGGAAGAACTGCGGCGGAGACGAGCCCGGTGTGCGGACCGTCTACAACAAGCCCGACCGCACTGGCTTCCCCGACACCACAGCTCTGTACGACGCCTACTGCTACCGAGGTAACGCTGCAATCTGTGTTGATAAAATTGATGATGCACCATCATTGTGGTAATTGCCATGGCAACGACAGAGGGGTCTGGGGACCTGCTTTCCATTCTGGTTTTTAATTAGTGCGACATGTTTGTGTCACACATGAAGTACTTGCAAAGAGATTGTCTGACATTTGGAGCCCCCCTGATGGATTTGAAGGCTTGTACTGTATGTTGAGTTTAGTGAAGCCTGACAGAGGGGGGAAACAACAGAAAGAGGACAAAGAGGAAGAGATAGATAGCAAGTGCAGGAATGTGAACGAGTCCAACAGGGGTTTGCAGTGACTCTGTGCCTGACCTTGTGTTTTATTATGTGCCAACTGAGACTGAACTAAGTTAGTTTCATCCTCTCCTTGGATCGACTTCACAGCACATTCTGTTCACTGTTGTTGTGTATTTACAGCATTCTTCCACAGTGACATCGTTCCTCCGGGGCGGCAGACTTTTGCGTTGACGTAGAATGTTTGCGATTAGTTAATGTAGGCAAAAAACAAACCTTGGTTGGTTTTAGAAAAAGTTTCGTAGTGTCACATGACATATTGAGGTCACTCTGGTTGGCCCTGGACACTGATGGTTTCTCCTGGGGAGAAAGTCCTGAAAGACTATTTTAGCACCAACCTGACCCCTCCCTTCCTGAGCAGAGTCTGCGCTCTTAGTTAAGTCGTGGACTTCGGGTCGTGGCTAAACCTGTCTCTGCGCTCCTGCCTGGGTCTCGTCATGCTGCCTCCCTGAAGGCTCCCACAGGATTGTAGTTGACATCTTCGTAGATTCATCTTCTTATTATAGACACATGCATTTCCTAACATTTGGACTACCTACGCTGTAAAATGTATTATCTCTTCAATTTACACACGGCATCTATTGCACGTCTGTCCGTCCTGGGAGAGGGATCCCTCCTCTGTTGCTCTCCCTGAGGTTTCTCCCATTTGTTCCCTTTAAACTGTGGGTTTCTCTGGAGGTTTTTCCTTGTACGACGTGAGGGTCTAAGGACAGAGGGTGTCGTTTTTTCTCATATTGACATTCTGAACAATCTGTGCTTATTGTATTAGCTGTAAAGTGTCTCTACTGTAGGCTATTTTTATTATATGTACAGCACTTTGGCTCGACCAAAAATCGTTTATAAATGTGCTATATAAATAAAACTTGATTTGATTTGATTAGTACTACAGATTTGGCTCTGTTGAAGAAACAGATGGGTTAGTATAGGAGTTAGTTCAGCTGACAAATAGAGCATCTGTTAGCATCTGTATGAGAGCAAACGGGCTGTCAAGTATCTCCAATGTGGTCTCCAACCCATTGAACTGCCCAAGCATCAGTATGTGGCTTCCTGGCATTTTGAAGATGACCACGCCTGTGATTTTGCTTGATTTAGCTTTTCTGGCTTCTATTTATTGAAGCAGAGTAATATTTGACATTTGTATTTTCCCAGACAGGAAAATAAAGGTGGCAATTCCATCTCTCACAAATTCAGCGTATGGCAGTTTCACTGAACAAAAACATCTACATAACCCAATCATTTTAAATACAATAACAGCATGAGAGCGGAAGCCACAGTGCATTTGTCCAAACAAAATGTTGATAGATGAACCTCGACATTGCACCAAAGTTTTATGCACATTTACATTAATATTTAAAACTAATTGTCTTTCAGAAGGCTGAAAGTAGATAAAAATGCTAATATGTTTTGCTTAATAGCATCAATATGGTTCATGCAAATAATATTGTCGATAGAATCTTTTGAACACAATATATGCATGTTTGTTCATTTGAAAATGTTTGGATTTTATGGAGGAAAAATCAGAGCCACATGTGGTACAACTTTATCAGCCGAGCGTCGTGCAGCATGCTCTGAATTGAATAGTGTTTGAGAAGCAATGCCAGGGAGGTGAGAGGTAAAGATGAGCAGATGGAGTACATCAGGTGAATAACTGTCACTGTTGTGTGTTGCAGCCCACCACACAGAGGGGGTCCAGGCTGTGGAGGCGCAGGCTTTGTACCAGGGACCCGACCCAGCAGCAGAGCCCATTTCTCCAGTCACTGAAGCCCAGCGTAGTGCTTCTTTATCCAAAACCTCCACCTGGACTGGCCTGGTTGACTTGGACAGCGCAGGAGTCAGCTCCATTGCTGGGCACAACGACTCCTCTGAGATCTCTGAAGAGCACGTAATCATCCATTTAAGACCGGAGGAGGTTTGGGATGAAAAACAGGCGAGCCAGGAAGAGTCTGAAGCCCCAAAGAGCAGCAGCGCCATGAGCCTTCCAGACCAGGAGAACCATGGGGGGTCTGCTCATGAAGAAGAAGATGGTGGCTATTATGGTTCATCTGACACCCCGACGTCATCCTCCATAGCTTCTTCCACTCCCCAGTCACAGACTAGTAACAGTGTGTTGGCTGAGTTTATGAACACTCTGGTAAAGCCCTTTAGGTATTTGACAGCAGGTAAAGAGGTGGAGGAAAAGAGACTTTCAGTGCTTAAAGTAAAAGAAGGGGAGAACCAGACACAGGGGGAAGCATCCAGTAGCAACCTGAGTATACCGAGACCAAGTGGAAACAAGGGCAGCATGGACAATGCTATTCTGGAGCACAGGAGTTTATCCTCCAGGACTCCCACCAGTGGACTACAGGCTCCAGAGGAAGGTCTGTCTGAGCAGGAGAAAGAGGTGATGCCACTGGTTCGATTAGTGCCTGCAGTCCAAAACGATGACACCACTACCCAGCCCGGAGAAAAAGCCTCCAGCACGTCTTCTAACAGCTCTCCATCCAGCAGTAGTAACGGTATGACAAATGGATTTTATCTGTGTGTGTTTGTTGTTTCACCTTTCAACCTTTTGAACTCATAACTGAGTATGAAATTGAATTATAAATGAGGGTAAATTGAAGCTGTTTTATATCAATTAGAAGCCTGGTGCATTAATACGTCGATGGTGAATGTAGGATCTGTTTGTGTTGTGGTTTTTAAACAGTATCATACTCTCTATTCCACCCTCTCTTCTTTTCCCTGGAGTATGCTATAATGTATTCCTCCGCAGGGCAATTTGAAGTACCGCTGTAGATTTAATCAAACAGTAATTGCAAACAAACAAAAGAGGCATACCACATCATACCACATGCAATTCAAATTGTTGGAGTGGAGACCGCTCTTCACTTATTCTCATGTTTATCGAGTGCTTTGTTTATAGTACAGGTTGTCATAGCGAGGGCATGCTAAACTTGAATTCATGTAATTTGCAATAAAAGGTTTGCTCACATATGTAATGTATATTCAGAATAGCAGACGTGCATCACAAATTACAGCTTATTTATTTACTTAAGAATTCATTGGTATTAGGTGTGGAGAATGTATTAAACAAAGCAATGTTAATAGACATGGATGGAAGTTTAAGAAGTCTGTGTTCAGACATAAAGAGAGAAAAGCTCTGGGGACTAGGAGAACGCCTCACAAGTGAAGGGGTTCATTGTTTGTGTTTTGGCTCCATGTGTGTGGGCAGAAGAACCTGAAAGCCCCTATGAAACATCTATAGTGGAGTGAATCAGCCTCAGGAATAGTGCAGTGCAACACACCCAAAGAAGGAAAAGCTCACCAGGTCACCTCTCATGTCTTCTTGAATCCAGCCTTGCACCAAACCCAAGATCACTTCTTTAAATGTGTAACTGCAGGGGTAAAGTTCGACTAAAGATTAGAGGAATGGCTCAAGGACTTACTTTTTTTTTAGACATAGTGCTTTCTAACATTTCATTTTGGAATGGTGATGCTCCGAAATGTATCCCAGCCATGCCTTGGATTGCACTCCTTGCGATGAAAGCAATGCATAATGTTGGCCATTTTTTTCATATCTGAGCCACAGAAATTGGTCAAGCGGTTCTTTGCATTGAGGAGGAGCACAGGGCCCAGATCCAATCAGCTGCAGAGTAGAGGTGGATGTACGCAGAATGCAGGTGGAGAAAAAAAAGGATAATATCGCACATATACACAAACAATAACAGACATCCTACATTTGACTCACAATGGTGCATCTAACAACGGTTTTTTGTTGCACTTCACCAAAATGGTCACGCTTTGGAGCCCTTAACACAGACAAACTAATCCTAGGCATGAAAGTGGAGAAATGTAGCAAACAGAAGCCAAATAAAGTTTACCAACACATTGAAAGAAGGAAGCTTTTCTTTAAATGAATAAAACATCTAGGGGAGGATTAAAACAAGTATCTCCCACAAAATGATGTAATAAAGGTGATAGGCTCTTCTCAACTACCAATTGCAGGCTTTATTAATATAAATGCTGCTGTGCTACTTGAAATCCAACGCTAACCTCCATGGTATAAAGGAAAATCCTAGTTTTATTCCACATGCATTATTCACAGGCGTATCCAATTAACGTGGAGGTTGGGCTGCACCGCCGATCCCTCTCACCTCCATCTTTGTCTCTGCCAATTAGGCCCCGGCTCTCTGAAGGTAGGCGGTAATGATCACTACAGCAAGGACGAGCATCACAGGAGGGGGAAGAGGAAGAGGGGAGAGGGGGGGAAGATGGAGGAAAGGGTGGGCGAGGATAAGTCTTTCTGTCTTTAATGTTGCCATGATGGAAAGCTACCCAACTGATGTCTCTTCTTGAAGCAGCATCAGTGAGCTGAATAAACTTGGTTATTGCACGCCTCGGGCTATCCCTTGGATCTCAACACTCCTCAGTATCTGATGGTGCCATGTTGCCTCTTTTGATTGAGGGGGGTGCAAAGCTTCGCACTGCAGACAAGCCCGTCCAAGAGAGATTAGAATTTAAGTGTTGAATCAAATTACTTTGAAAAGGGCTCTGCATGTAGAGCGATGACTTAAATCATCTTCCCTGCAAATCAAAACATTTAGAACATTTTATTCAATTAAGTTTTATTTTGTAGAGCTCCTAGTGGAGTGATCTGCCTCCGAAGAGCGCATATAGCATTTGAATGAGCTCTTAAGGGTCGACTTTCTGTCATGAAACCAGTTTCTTCAATAGCAGAGACTGCATTCATGTGAGAGAAGACAGGGGGTTCTGTGCACTGACACTCAGTGTAGATGCTCCTGACATTATTCCCATGGCCATGCAATGTCTTCAGCCCAGTGTTTCTTTTATTGGATGCCATACAGTAAGTGCAGTTCGGATGAGGTGCCATTGGTGGCAGCTCTCTCTGTGTGTCTCTCTCATTGTCAGCCTCAATCCTCTCAATTTAATATCATGTCTGCCTGACCCGAGGGATTTTTCTCAGCCTGTTTACTCCAGTAAAGTGGAATCAACATAGCAGAACCGCTCAAAGCGGAAGCTCAAAATTACCATCTGAACAGGGTTTATCATAAGTTTGTTTTGCTGCATTTCGGTTAAAGCTGTAGCTTTTCCACCAACAGATTAACAGAATCAGAGCTGAACTTTAACTGTGCTCGAACCATCCAAACCGTTGCCTAATTGTTTCATTTTATTTATAACATGGCTCATTACATGAATGATCAAACCAAATGAATGTGTTTAATTATCCTTACTTTCAGCAGTGTGTGTAGTAAAAGTATGTAATTAGCTATTTGGATTATTAATAGAACAATTACGCCTCTCCACACGTCTCTTATGGAAATGAACCTCAGACTCGTAAGCCTCGCTTGGGCATGAGGCAACAGCGGACCTCTTGAATAATTGACGCACATTTTTAATATTTCATGCATGGACATATTTGTGTATGTTCTCCCTCTCATGATAATTTTTTGTGCTGGGTTGTGTATCACGCCCTTCAGTATTGCTGTACTTTTCCGACATATTAACTGAACTGAGGACAGCCAAACGACGGTGATGATGATGTTAGCAACACTAGCCGGGCCTCTCGGTGACATGACCGCACTATGGCCCGAAAAAAACCAACCGTGAGTCACACATGCAGACTGAATGAATTATTGATGGTGTGTAGACAGTGTCTGGTTTATAGCCGTAAGCTGATAAGGTACAGTGGGCCACTTCATCTAAATAAACATGTCTAGATGGAGCTTGTTTTGGAGAAAGTCATTTGCTTATCGTGTTGCCAGTGCTCCTGCGTTTTTCCACTTGGCTTCTCTCACCACAGGCAAATGTGTTCCTGCAGGAGACGGTTGGGGGTAAAAGAATCCACAGGGAATAAGAAAACAGGGACAGAGAAGAGAAGTGTGAAATTACTTTGAATACATCCTTCCAAGCTTTTGATGCGTTTGTGTCAGTGTGTGTGTGCGTGCACAAGTGTGTTTGAGGGATGGCTCCCGTCTTTCTCTACAAGCTCCAGGAACTTTTGTAGCCGCACTGATCCGCTCTACTGGTGAGGAAAGAAGCCTAAAAGATCTACTTTACAGTGAATTATAATGGCTGCTTTCAGTCCACCGAAAAGTGCAGTCCGTCTTGAACCTTTCAAAAATGGAAGGATAAAAGGAAAATAAACATTTATTTGGTTTAACTCTATTTGCATATGTACAGTATATCTTCGACATACTTCAAAAAGCACATTGTTAGAGAACATTGCTATTGGTTAATGTGTTGTATTAATATATAAAAGACAATTTGGAGAATAGAGTTTCCCCATGTAGTAAGGTTTCTGCAAGAATGTTTAATTGTTTGGGTTTATTATCAATTTAGTTTGATCTGGTATAATGTGTTCTTAATTTGATCATTTAAGGTTAATAACAGAAGCCATTGACATATTTTACAGGAAATATTGTAGGAATTAGATGTTGGACTGGATCAGGTTCAGCCCCTGTAGTAAGGAGCAGTTGTTGATGACTATAAATAACACTCAATGATGTCTTGTGTTTTGACAAACGTCAACTGTAGTTGTTGCCTATTTAGTCAAGAATACATGCTGTTGTAAAGAGAAACATTTCATTTTCTGTAGTACTTTATTTGTCTGTTTCACGGTAAACTCTATGAACAGATGGGACTCAAACCCAATGGATGTGGTCCAAGTTTCTACACAGTTTCTACAAAGTCTAAAAAAATAGAAAATAAGTTTAAAAACAAATCAGTGACATAGTCCTCACATGACAGAAACTCATCACCAGACAATGCTCCCACCTGATTATTTGGAAACTGATCCCCCTGTAAGTGTAATATGGGGCTCATGTAAGCCAGGCTTTAGTTGTAATTGCCAATTTCACATCCATAAAATTAAACCCACCCCCGTGCTCTCCACCCCCGTAATGGAATTGTTTTAATTAATCTATTCTCTATCTTTGTTCCCTTTAGGATTCACTGCCACAGGTCCCAACGAGAGATCGCCACCCACTGAACATGTCATGGTATCCGGGCCTCAGGGTCCCAGAGGTGGGCCTGCTTTCTCTTCAGACCCCAGCAACCACTTTCGGTGGGCTATCAAATCCATGCGTGCCTCTAAACTAGGTCCTCCTGGAAAGGCGCCGTTTTTGAGTAAACGCCCCTCCTGGGAGCCTATGGAAGCAAAAAGTGGGCCAGTCGAGGTGATGACCCTGCCCACCTCCCTTCGACGGGACATCCCTGAAAACTATTCTGGTCAGGGGAAGGACCAGGATGGAGAAGATGTGAACGCTGCCAGAGTGGCATCAGGGGAGGACAAGGAGATGGAGGGGAGCGGTGAGGGGAGCAACTTTCCTGATGGGTTTGGATTGAAAGCCAACACGACTTCACTCAGCCAGACTGAGGCTGCGACTGTGGCAGAACACACTACTCTCTCCCACTGGCAGCTGGTGCCACAGCCCACCACCACACCTTCAGACACAGCAGAGGCCAGGGGAGAGATCCTCTACGTCCACAGGCCCACCGACCACCTCTCCTCTGCTCCTTCCCGAAGAGGGGAAAGCAGTTCAAATCCAGGTTTCACTCCTTTGTCTACAAAGAACAGCGAAGAAACCAGCGGAAAGGAAGTGGTGACATCTACACCTGAAGCTCGTATGGAGGTGCTGACAACCTCTGAAGTGACCACAGTGGAGCTTCTGACAACCAGAGACACGCAGAGGACGGATCCTACCACCACAGCAACCACCACAGAAAACTCCTCAGAGAGCGCCACCACCGAGGAGCCGTCTATTTCCATCTCATGGGTTCAGGAAGACCGGGAGAAAACAACACCCAACCTCTCAGCGACTCCCGTAACCGGCGACGAATCTCAAACGACTACGGGCGTTGTTCAGTTGACCACTTTTGCATCTGACTCTAACGTTGGCGCCACACAAATGGAATCCAGGTCTGCCGTGTCTGAGTCCTTCGTGGTTGGAAGTCGGTGGACACCTTTCAAAACCCCAAAGTCAGAGGACCATAAAACTACGAAAGACAACAAAGAAACAAACCACCCTTTCGGCATGCTCATACCCAACTGGGCCTTCGGACTCGTCCCATCAGGTAAGTGAGCTTCCCCAGTGTTCCTGATCAATGTACTTGACTGTCACCATTATCCTCGTGATTATGAGTGATTATCTAATCAGTAGCGATTTATTTAATTATGTATGCAGCTCAGCGAGAGCAAGGATCATCCCTCACATCCTCTCTGTTCTGAGGGGACATACAGTTCAGTAACATCAGTGTGTTCAATAATAATCCTCCACCTGAGTTCACAGCCTCTGCAAACCACCTGAAATATACACACCTCTCTTATTTGTACCGTGAGCTGTCTCTTGTTGTTTCATTCTACATTTCCCCTCTCTCTCCCACGCATCATGCATTCTTAATCCGGGCTTGTTTTCTCTTCTCTCATCCTCCCACGTTGGTTTTAGAGAGACGGCTCGAGACAGAGAGGCAGTCCACTGACGTGAGACCAACTGGGTCCAGTGAAGTAATTAGCGGGTCAGAGCGAGTGCAATTAGGTGAACTGGGGAGAGGCGGAGGTCCTAGTCCCCGTCAAATCAATGTAGACACAAACTACAAGATGGGACTTGTAATTGACTGCCGTCTCCTCTCCTTTCTCATTATTAAAGTCTGTCCGTGTTCACTCTGTTGTTTTTTTCCACGGTCGGTTCAACTTCTCGCACTCCAAACTTGTTGTTCACAGTATAAGCAGTGTCTGTGCTGTTTGATTGAGTGTGCTCGCATTGATTTCTTTTGGTAGTTAATGGACCTGCTGCTGTGGCAGAAAAACACAGAGTAAATGGACATAACAAACGCTATGTTTGTAATATCAACGAACAAAATGTGTTTGCTTATGTTTTATGTATCAGTCTTCAATTACTGCGATATTTCTTTTATGTTTCGGCCAAACTAATGTCATTCTTTCATTTTCGGCTCAGTGCATCTGGTATTTTCAGGTTTTTTGAAAATCCATTTACAAACTTCTGACTCGGATCATTCGTCATCCTGCACAGCAAAGGGCATTTGTAAAACTTTTATTTATGAGACAATACATGGAGTGGTCAGAGCCAGTAGGGATCCACTCGCTGCACTTAGATGAAGCCTTTTGTTCCCCTAGTAATGAGTCAGCACCTTAAACATTCAGACAGGAATGTGCTTCTGTCAAAGGGATGAACAATTTGCAATATGTTGAACAGAAGTTAGCTTGATATGTTCACTGTAAAAACTACTCACAATTACTTTTTTAAAATCTGTACTCCTTTTCTGTTACCTTGCTTTCACATTTTTGTCAAAGATCTTCTCCTGGGAAGAATCACCACTTGGTTAACTCCATTGATTTGTCATTTCTACCAAAAGTGCCCCATTTTTGGTAGAAATGTTGCCTTCTTCCATTCATTAAAACCAGGAGGGGCATCTTCTCATAAAACTGTGGTTTTGGTATAAATGACAGCCACTAACTGATCAAAAGTAAACAATGCTTACTGTGGAGCACGACTGTGACACTAATATCGTAAAGATCGAGAATTATTCAGATTTCTTTCAGAAATAAATCATTTGGTTTATGTAGTTGGAGCCCAGTGACACTTGCTGAATTGTAATATATTTACTGCAGAAGGAAATGAAAAGAAAACAGAATGTTTATCAGTATTTTGTGACTGAGCGACTACAAGAAGACTCCTCCCTCTGAATGACCTTTTGTAGTTGTCAGTTATAGTGCAGGGGAAATTACAACAATTGTTCTCTCCCCATTACAGTGGAGAGATGGAGAGAGAGGAGGGAAAGGGCAGAAGGATAGATAGCTCTGGGGAAGAAAAATGGGGGAGAAAGAGAGAGGGGTGAGCGTGTCCTCTACTAGGGAGTACATAAACCTCTTTAATCAATGATCACACACAACTCTACACAGCATGGGCCTCCAGGGAGCACGTTGTTCCTCCTCAATTTCCCTTCCTTCCTGCCTTCCTTCCTTCCTTCCTTCCGTCCTTTCCTCCTCCCTTTCTTTACACTTCATCCAATATTCATTCATTGTTTGTTATCAGGCCAGTCTCAGCCCCTATGTGTCCTATTTGGCCATATATCAGAGTGATAAGACACCGGTGTATAACAGCACGTCCAGCTTTCCGATTCCACATCGCTCTGGCCTCCAGCTAAACCCACACAGATGGTTGGATGTATGCACGAACACACACATAACTAAATGTATGTGAAAAAGCAGCAGCAAGCCAAACTTGCTCAGGAGTAAACCTCGATAATCCACCCCGCATGCTTCACCATCATACACACACACAAAGACACAGAGTATATGTCTTAATTCTTCACTGTGAACGCTGTCAGAAAGTAAACACATTTCCTTTTGTTTATTTTTGAATTACTCATATCGTAATGTCCATATTGTATAATCCTAAAGACAGTTTTTATACAAGTTTGAATAGCACAAACAAGTTACAGTACAATAGCAGCTTTAACTGCAGAGAATCCCAACAGGAGTGGAAATACGCCGAATGCCTCAGAGCACTGGTACCCAGCCGCGGATACGGTACGTCTGTCCGGCCTTTTAATGACCAGCGCCCGTTTGAGACTCTGGCAAACAGGGAACAGGATGTCTCTGAGTTATAGGCATCTTGACTAAAGCCTTGTCCCGGGTTCCAGATAGATCAGACCTCTGGCAACATCAATAACACAGCAGCCAGCGCTCACCCAAATTATAGTGTTACATTTGGAGGAGAACAGCCAGCATCCTCAAGTGTCTGTGTGTGTAGTCAGGGATGGAGGGGGGAAAGAAGGAGATAAATGGAGACAGGGACAGGCTGGGTTGGCATATTATCAGCATGGGTCTCTGGATAGATGTTCAGTTTGTCTGTTGGCTGTTGGAGTCCTTGGATAGGCTGTCTGGAGCAGCAAGACATTCTCATGCTGCATATAGAAGTCTATTGATTTTTCTGCCTCTCCCTCCAAGTGTATCCCATCCTTTATTTTCTCCATCCTTCTTTGCTCTGTCTCGCCCTTCCTGGCTTTTTTTTTTTTTTCCCCCGCTCTCCTTTGCTCCCTGTCTCCCTGACTTAATGTATTTTATTACATCTCTGGTCATTGTTATGACTCTCGCTGGCATAATGTTTTGATAGCCTTTTGAACTCCAACGTGATACAACACAGAGCAGTCAATTGCCATCTAACTGTATCCGTCCCCTGTACGATCCTCAGCCTCAGCAGGATCCTTGTCACTACCTTTTAGAAAAGCCTCGCCTCCCTTAAATCCTCCACCTAATCTGTCAGCCTACTATCTGCTTCTCGTCTCCAAGTTTCTTTTCATGGTGTAATGCCTTCATTTTTCCATATCAAACTCCTGCTGAATATAATCCTGTGCTATTGGCTGCTGCATATTAAATGAATGGGATTTGTTAAAGAAGAGCCTTAAGGGACACTGGGCTTCATCGTGGTGAGGGATGAAATGGCGATACTCATGCTGACTGAGCACAGGCTCTTTGTATCCTGTCAACCAAGGGAAGCAATCTAAGTGTTGAAGATGAGCTTAAGTACACTGTGGTGAGAAGAGATTCAGTGATTGTTCATAATGAAAGGCACCCGAAAAAATCCAATGAATTTGCTTTATGTTAATTTCGTCAAACTCTTCTAATCACCTGTCTAAATTCCTGGGTAAAGAAGTGGTCCCTTCTCAAGAAAGAAGGCCAGTTAAACACAGGAAAACACAAAACATCATGATCTCACAGGTTAGGGATATCAAGTTTGAAACCAATTATACTGGAGAAACTAAATGTGCTAGATGGTCTAACCTTTGTGACCTCACACACCTCAATATTCACGTTATCGGTACCAGCTTGGATGACAATGTTGCTAAAGCTTGAATTGTTGTGTTTTCTGTTTCTCCCTGGGCAGAACCAATACCTCCGGATTAGCCTCTAAAAGAAGGAAGCCTTGGTCCTTGATAAATATTGTACTCTGGTTGATGCTAATCTCATATTGTGGATAATGGATAAGTTCCCTAAAAATGAAGTGTGTTGTTTAACCCTGGGGCAACAGGGCTGGCATCAAAGAACTGTCGCAGGCGGAAGTGACTGTAGACCAGACCACATGATACATACAGCCTTCCCATGTGCAGAATGATCAGTAGCGCTAACAGGCAGAGAAGAGATGGAATATTTTATCATCACTTCTCTCTCTCTTGAACTGAGGCTAATCTTGCTGGGCTAGAAGCTTAAAGCTAAACTAACATGGCAACAACATAGGCAATCATTTTGAGGCAAAAGATTGTTTTGAATATTCAATGCAACTTTGCTAATATTAAGCCCAGGGTGAAAAAACCTTCATGGACAGGAGGGACGATCCAGATTGTGAAGAGAGTTAAAGAATATGGATGAGATAAAGAGTTACACACAAGTTATTCATCTGTAGGAAGTGTAAATGTGTTTTAAGAAGTTGTACACTAATGTCGAAGTTGGCGTATTTAATTTGTTCTCACAGCAGTTTTCAGCATTCAAGAAGTTGTGTACAGACGTGTGTGAGCACAGCAGTATACGATACTCAGTCTCTCCATGGACCAAGTCAAGTGCTGTGTCTGAAAAGGTCGCTGAACATCACAGCAAGCTGCGATATGAAAGGCAAATATTTGCCGCTTTGCAAAGTGCTGTTGGTTTTTTAGCTGTTAAAGTTAAAGATAGTGACTAAATAATTCAGTAAGGAAATGTCTCTTTAGCAGGCCAAACGCGGCAGTAAAATATCAGTGTTCACTGACATTCTGGGGAATAGAAAATGTTGATTTATATATTCAAAGTCAATGAAACAAACTGCTATGTTTGTAAAGCTAATGCACCATCAACATTTGTGTTTAATATTCTGCAGTGAGCCTGAAAAAAACAGAAGAGGTGACTCAAACAGGTATTTTTATGGCATGATAAAAATGGTTTATTATCTTTGGTGCCACAACACAACCTGGTGATTATTCAGCCTCTATAGGAGCCCCATCACAGACAGCTGTATTTTATTTTCTGTATGTATGACCCAGAGCTGCCATTATGGCAGACGAATGACTCTCTTGACTGTCACTGCTGGCAGATCCACAGCAGAACTGCAAAACAAGTTTTATTGTAGTTTTTATGAATATTTTTTAACATCCCAGCTAGGGCTGCTCAATTAATCGTATTTTAATCGCAATTACGATTATGGCTTGCAACGATTACGAAAACAACGTAATCGAAATAAAACGAATAAATTGGTTTTTCAGTTGAATTATACTTAAAGTTCAGGGTAATCAACTGTTAAAAACATAATGTTCAAATTATGTTTCTCCAATAAATTGATGTTTTCAAAGTAAATGGATAATCGTTTTTAAGAATCGTGATATCAATTATTGACCCAAATAATCGAGATTATGATTTTTGCCATAATCGAGCAGCCCTAATCCCAGCCCTCTAGAGATAAGCTTGGGGGCTGATCATACTGTACCATGTTGACTTCAGCAACACAGTAACTGTGAACGCTAGCTTTCATTTCTGTTTCCCTCTGCACAACATATGCTTTGTAATAATCATGTCTTTGTTTAGATAGGACAGTGCCTTATGCTCACATAAACAAAGCATTGTTCCGAGAGGATTTCTGGTCTCTAACGTGTTACTTTCCATAATATTGCATTTTTGGATTGGAAGTTTACAATAATCGTAGATTTTTCCAAACCTGCCAGCATAGTGAATGTTTACTCCCCTTGGCTTTAAGAGAAGACACATTCAAACCCACAGGCTCAATGAGGAATATAACTACACAGTATAACATTCAGCCAAACAGCAAATATAACCATCTACTGCTTGTTGGAGCATTCAGGCGTCCTCATCTCCTCTGATTTTATTGTAGTCATTTTCATTTAGCCGCCTCTGTAAACCAGATAAGAGAAGTCCTGGGCAGAGCCATATGTCACCCCATTAAAACACAGACAGGGATTCACTGAGGAAGGTTTTTGTTCTTCTTACTTCTTCCACAATGAATTCCTATCTGAGTTTTATTGTCAGTCACAGCCTTAGGACCCCTGAGGGTGCAAAGAGTTTCATAAAGACATGAACAACATCACCCCTGTGTGCCACCAATTGGGAAATGATGGGAGGGATGGATGGAGACAGAGAGCTTGGCAGGAGATTGTCAGAAGGAATATAATCCTCTGTGTGGAGTCATTGTGTGGCTTTGCAGAGCGGGAGAGACTTACCTGCTTGTGTTTGTGTGGGTAACCGTTACAATGGAGCATTCAGGCGCTATCAGATGAGACGTCAAGAATCTGTTTCCTGTTATGGAAAGGACATTTCACTTCTCTGTCTGTATCAAACAAATCGGTCCTCTTAGAGGTCAAAGAATGGAAGCTAGAAATACACAGCCATGTTGCTTTCAGATCAGATTCTCTCTGCCTCTGAACGAGAAGGATCTGGATATATACTTATTATAATGTGAAACTGCTTTTATGCCTGTTCACCCGACAAGATTTAAACGTCAACGTCCCTGAAATGCAATTTTTCTGCATTTTTATTCTCCAATTGCAGTCAGACACAGCCGGTCACACATTCATGCACACGCCCGTCGGAAAAACGTAGCCGCCTGCCATCAAGGTTAACAGTGAATTCTGTGATTTTAAATTGAGGTATTTTCTAGCTACCGAGGAGTGGCAGCGAGATGAGTGCGCCCAGCTGGGGTTTGGAGCTGCCACATTGCCTGACTGAGTCTACTCCCCCTCACTGAAGGCGGAGTCAGGGGTCTTTGGCTCCTGGCGTCAGTCACAACGCATCATGCAGCCGCCAGCCCACAGCGGGTGTAGGGGTTGAGGGGGTCTCCTCATGTAGGGCATGTCAGACACACCAGCAGATATGTCCCTGCGGGGAGGATTCAAAGACCTGGAAAAAAGCAGAGCATGTTCTTTTTTTTTTAGGGTGGTGGGATGTGTGGATATGAAGGTGTAAATTATAGAATTTGCGAGTTCTAAAGATTAAAGCGTGTATTTGTTATAGTTGCTTCAATGATTTGCAAGCTTCTTTTCATAGTTTCTGCTGGCAGGGGCACTGTGAGGTCATGTAAAGTAGTTCTTCTTTGTTGAGCTGAAAACTGGTCTCCAGGCAAAAACCCTCCTCAACAGCTTGCGTCTCTTAATAGCTCTGCTCTGCTGTCAGAACTACTTCTTGATAGAAAACACAGTGGAATACAAACATGCAGGAAAAAGGAGTCTGAGATCCACTGTGTGTGTGTGTGTGTGTGTGTGTGTGTGTGTGTGTGTGTGTGTGTGTGTGTGTGTGTGTGTGTGTGTGTGTGTGTGTGTGTGTGTGTGTGTGTGTGTGTGTGTGTGTGTGTGTGTGTGTGTGTGTGTGTGTGTGTGTGTGTGTGTGTGTGTGTGTGTGTGTGTGTGTGTGTGTGTGTGTGTGTGTGTGTGTGTGTGTGTGTGTGTGTGTGTGTGTGTGGCTGGCTTATTTCTTTCTGACTTGGGGCTCTTGTGTAATGGCAACAAGCTGAACAACGTGTAAGGTCATGTGTTCAAGGTCAGGAAAGTTGTGTTAAAATATACTTGTTTTTGTTGTTTGTATTTGTGCATGATAATAATATGTGCAAGAAAGGTAGAATATAAATAGGAGGATTGGGTGATTAATCATTGTCTTCTCTGTTAGTCATGTTTTTTCGTGGTCTTATCCCTCTTCAAGCAGCTGTGCCAATCACAGTGGGGCATGATGACAATGACTCACCAAAATAGGGAGAAGTGTGCAAAACAGATTTTCCTAATAGGGAACTAGTGTTGTGTTCTTTGAGCTGCAGACTTACAAAACACAAATACACAGCGGCACAGATGTGTTGCCAAACCGGATGATGCACCTTCGTTGGTGTCATTTATATTTGTGGGGTTATTGAAGGTCTGGTCAGATTTTTGCCATAGTGATGCGTGGTCTTTTTCTGAATGATAATGACCGATACTTACTATTCTGTGCATGTACAGTACTGCTTCATTCCTGCACCGTCCTATTGAGATTGAACCAAACCAGTCAGACAGTCAGAGTTGAAATTGGAATATATTGCAATTACATTTGCAGTTTAAAAATCTTTGGGGACTTTTTCCCTTGTGCTGTACGTTTTTCCCCCAGTGATAATGTTAATAATTATAAGATGAGGGACTTTCATGTCACCCAAGGGCACTTTACAAACAGGAAACAAGTAACAATCTTAACACATTTGGATTTAAACCTATATAATGAACGCTGTGCTGATTGTTTTTCAGCAGCCTGATGTAGCTTGTATATGATGTCATAAAGCTACAGTCCCCACAGTTGATCCTAGGGCATTTTGACACGGCACTTCATCAAGTAGAAGCTGCAGATAAACAGATGCAGTCTATCTGGTTGGCTTCAGTTTGCTGTTGTGAGATAGCAGATGACAAAAAGATGTACCCACCTTCTGGCTGTGATCACTCTACAGTTTTACTTTTTAGTTTGATATCTGGAAAGTGTCTGGAGAGTAACTAATGAAGGTTTTTATGTCTATTTTTCAGGATTATTTTTGTTTTTTGTGACTCTCGAACCCAATGTTAGTCCGCATTCATTTGCATCCCTCTCTTATATGCGCCCCTCATCTCCCACTTGATCATCTCACTGGCCTTGCAGGGCATGCAAAACACAAACTGATGGGCAAAGTGCACTTCAAGGTCAGGAACATATCCATTTGTTTTTCTTGCACCATTTTTTTCACCATTATAAAAATGTGGAGTACACATCTACATGTCTGATTGTACTGGAAATAGGAACTCAGCCTTGATCTGTGTGCACATCCCAGACTTCATTTGATGCATACTAATCAAGAGTGTGTTTGTTCATTAGGCGCTGTGGCATGACTTGAAGAGTAACAATACATGTTGTATGCTGTAATCATGTAAGGCGGAATATGAATAATTCATGAAACACCACCGACAGTAATTGTTACGGTCTGCCTTGTGCACGTATACAATATGACTAGATAATTTTTAAAAAGTGGAATACGGTTGATTCAATATTCTCCTTTCACAAAGCCCTGAATATGAGAGTGAAGAGACATTGAAAAGAAGAGGGGGAAAAATCAAAGGTGGATAGAATGTGTTTGTGATGATAAGCCGGGATGGATTATTTTCTCGCCACTCTGACAGCGCAGATAATGCAATTTATTTAGGACGAATGGAGACGCCACAAGTGTCGCTCCTGTAACAATAGATCCTCAATTTATGCGTAAGTCTCACCGCACAAGCCCGCTGTATTGGCTTGTATTGAATTGCGGGCAGTTTACCCCCCCTCTCCGGGCTGATCCAGTGTGACGCTCTGAGGAACTCACTGGGAGCGCATCGGCTGCTTTCTGCTGTCTCAGGCTTCTGGCGCAGTAACTAATTGCAAGTGTCATGCTTTTTGTGTGTGTGTGTGTGTGTGTGTGTGTGTGTGTGTGTGTGTGTGTGTGTGTGTGTGTGTGTGTGTGTGTGTGTGTGTGTGTGTGTGTGTGTGTGTGTGTGTGTGTGTGTGTGTGTGTGTGTGTGTGTGTGTGTGTGTGTGTGTGTGTGTGTGTGTGTGTGTGTGTGTGTGTGTGTGTGTGTGTGTGTGTGTGTGTGTGTGTGTGTGTGTGTGTGTGTGTGTGTGTGTGTGTGTGTGTGTGTGTGTGTGTGTGTGTGAGCTTGCTTGGCGAGGCGAAGCAAACATTTAATGCCAGGTGAAAAAGAGGTGAAACTCAACATATTGAGGATTCTAAATCTGAAATAGTTTGTCTTTATATATAAAAACAAATACATGTGTGTAACAAAAATATAGTTTGTTTTTATATATAAAAACAAACTATATTTTCCATATTATATAGGTTTTTTTTCTTGCATCTTTCATGTCTTATGTCACATACGCCTGTAGGATTGATGTTCACACCATTAAACTGATCCTAGCTCTTTGTGAATAAATAATAACATGGAACAGTATAATATACTGGCAAGCGACTCTCAGTTATTTGAGTAATCCAGTATTGATAGCAGCTTTCAGCGTGCTCAGTAATAATAGATGCGCTTCTGTAATGGATTACATATGGAGTGTTTACAGAGTGCAGTCTACATCAAGTGTTGTTTTCACTCTCCCATCTCTCAGATACACAAAGGCGTCTATAAGCAGCCATACGCAGGGTGCTGCATGTGTTCAGACGGACAGAAATAGCTGCTCCCTCTTCTGCAGAGCTCATCAATCCTAGTTTGTCAGAGGCCCCTCAGCCTGGGCTCGGGACAGTAATCACACAGCTACACCTGCTCCATCGACAACCCTTGCTCTACGGGAACACATTCCCAGAGGATGCAGGGTGGCGACTGCAGCCTTTCAAGTGGTCAAGCTGGGATCAAGCCCAGATTCAGTATCTACTGTAAGTTGTCAGTTGTCCTTGACCACTGACTTCCTGCCAGCCTGGCAACGCTCAGCCGGGTGCTCTGATCTCCCTGTGGAGAGGAGATCAATGGAGTGATACTTTATTATTCTTTACAACAACACACTTCAAACACTATGCAACCTCTTGGCTAATAGAAGCGTAGTTTTCTTTGAGACCACATGTTCAACACCAACATTAGCCATTTTTTATTGTCAGGATAGCGGCTAAACGGGAAATCTTGGGTTGTCAAACATTCTGAAACATAGCCAATATAGAGTTCAAAGTGGTGAAGACAGCCTGTGACTGTAGATTTAAAAAAATGTTTACATTACATGTTAGACGCTTTTATCCAAAGCTACTTACATACTCAATACTGTGGACAATCCCCACAGGAGCAATTTGGGGTGAAGTTTCTTGCCCAGGGACACAACGACACCCTGATCCGAACACATACGCACAACCCACTGCGCCACACGCCGCCGCGTATAGATAAAACCTATACTTAGATTATAGTACATTTAGCTATCACTTTCATCTAAAGCCACTTATAATAAGTGCAATATAAGTGTTAGTTCTAATGGCCAAGGTGCAGTCAAAACAGGCAGGTTTTTTCCTCTGAGATTAAAGAGTTTTCAGAACTCCTGATATATGGGTAGCTTATTTTGCCATTTCGGGGGCGAAAATAGAAAAGAGACAGGGCGATAACTGGGTCCCCCCCACAGTGAGGGTACAGTGGTAACCGATTGGCCAATGCAGAGTGAAGTGCATATGCTGGAGTGTAGGGTTTAACCAAGGTCACGAAGTAGTGAGAATCATATCAATCCACAGCAGGCCAGTACCAGTGTCTTAAAACAGACTTACAGAACAACCATATACGGCATCAAATGACCTGACTGTCCTTTATTTGTTTTTTCAG
Organism: Notothenia rossii; assembly: GCF_949606895.1. Lineage (NCBI taxonomy): Eukaryota > Metazoa > Chordata > Actinopteri > Perciformes > Nototheniidae > Notothenia > Notothenia rossii. The sequence continues at coordinate 86,692,957 of NC_136912.1, read as the reverse complement.
TGTGAAAATCCATGTTTGGTTCTTTTCTGTCCTGTCATTTCCAAAAATAGTTTTTGTCGTGCTTTTTTTGACTGACAGTTGGAACAGTGGGTTGAAGAGAGGGGTGGACGCCTACATTCAGGGAGGCGAGGCGCGCTGACCCCCCCCCCGATGTGTTTTCGACCTCATGGATTGAGTTTGATGTAATGCTCTCACTGCAGACGCTCAGGCTCTGCTCACATTAGATTGTCTGACTCTGCAGACTGACTGCTGGGGCGCTGACATCATCAGCACCAACTGGAGCAGCTCCACCAACAAAAACCTAACCTCTGTGTCTCTCTCTCCGTCTCTTCTTCTTCTCTCCTCCGCCACCTCCTCACCCTCCATTTCAACCCTCATGCAGCTCACCTCCTCAAATCAATCACTTTGAAGTAATCTGAGACCACATTGGAGTTTGCGTCTTAGTGCAAGAGAGAGGTGTTATCTCTATTTCAGCAGAAATAGGTTTCATTTTCCTCTGGTGTGTATTCAACTTGCCATGGCAGTAATTGTAGCTCATCTGCAGTGAGTGACTTGTCTGTCAGGGGACACGTTGATACATGGATTATATTCCTTCCTGTGAGTCTGCCTCAGTCCTTCCTGTCTGGGAAGGGACGGAAACTTGGAGACACTCGGGTCATGCAGATGACACGGTGAACGGTAACAACAGTCATTGCGTTTGGGACAAAGAAGACAGACATACTCATCAAGGTCAGGTTGCAATGGTTACCACTTATCATATAGTTAAGGTAATGAGTCAAGCATCACCTAAAATAACCCAGAACCAAGGAGTATCAAAACTACTCCAGTAAAAAGATACCTGCACTTGATCCAATTTGTACCCAGATCGAAAAAAAGGATTTTACTTTCAGCCATCACCTCAAGTGTTATTCTATTTAATGAGTCACATGATCGACCCGCAACCACAGCAGCTATAACCAATACAGGCTGCTGTGTGGTTTAGTTGAGTGCTGTGTATTGCATGGAGTTGGAAGTAAAGACTTCATTGCATAGTAGTGACATGACAGGTATCCAATCTAAAATCATTCCCTATTGTTTTGCAGTATCACTTTATAGGTACTGGTACTGGTTGTACTTGTATCATAATTTATTTAACCATACCCAGTCCCACATTACCGTAACATCTCTGGTACACTCGCCATCATTTCCTGTCTGCATGGATACTATCTGCGGCCCTGCTGTAGCAATGTCGCTGTGTTCTGTATGTGCTTTCGTAAGTACATCACCATTAAACGATGAATAATGATTATCCAAGATTATGAACTGTCTGCAGAAAATTATTAATTTAGGCTTACCTCCATAGTTGGGCCAGACGTAGGTGACATTCAGCATTGACAGAGCCACTTACACTGATGCATTATGTATGCCTTGTATGGCACTGTAACGCTCAATGCATAAAACACATTTTCACTGCGGTCATCATGCAAGTGACAATATGAATATTTCACATTACGTCAAAGTGATGATGACAGGGACTGTATTAAGTCCATGCTTTGCAGTTTAGTGCAGCTATCCATATGGCTCTAACTGTGCTGTGTGCCTCAGCACCTTAGAGCGAAACATTTTAGCGGGGCAGCTCTGGCCGCATGTGAAGTCTTATCACGCTCATGGAGGGGAACACTTAAACGGGCCATTGCATGATCTCTTTCTCAGCAAAGCTATTACAAGGTTCAGTGAGTCCAAGCACAGCATCGCGGCGGTTGATAAGCAGGTGTATATATACAATAAAATGCAAGTGTGTGCGAGTGCAGTTTTGCTCCAAGCGTGTGTGTGTGTGTGTGTGTGTGTGTGTGTGTGTGTGTGTGTGTGTGTGTGTGTGTGTGTGTGTGTGTGTGTGTGTGTGTGTGTGTGTGTGTGTGTGTGTGTGTGTGTGTGTGTGTGTGTGTGTGTGTGTGTGTGTGTGTGTGTGTGTGTGTGTGTGTGTGTGTGTGTGTGTGTGTGTGTGTGTTTAACACGTTTATCTGTGGAGAGTTCAGTGTTTCTGTCAGCTCAACCTTTTCTGCAGGCTTCCATTATGTTGAATTTGCTAACCACTCAGCTTGGTACTTCATGGGATTCGTAACATTTTCCTTATCCCCAATCCTCTTTCAGTGCCCGTTCTAAATCCTGGGTGCATGTATGAGTTGACATCAGGGAGTATCTTCCCAAATGTGGGAAAAGGCTAAGATAATCTCTAAGGAAGGAGGCTTAGGAAAACTTCAGATGATCCCATGGAGCAGTGAAATGTCACACGTAGGGACATATTTTAAGAAATTGTGCACAGGGTTGAAGAGACATCTGTTCAATGTCAGGGGAAAATACCTTATATGATCTATTTGATAGATATGCCTGCAAAGGAACTGACAGCTGAACTATTGTAAGACCTAATATATCTCTCTTTTGTGTCTATAATAAACTGTAGCGCTACAGAAACTGTTCTTCCTTCCTTCTTCTCTTTCTCTTTTCATTTCTGTCTTTCACACAGAAAAAGAAAGACACACAGTCTGCATAGAAGAGGAGACCTATTTTAAGAGCAGTGTGTAATTAATCATAAGCTAGCAGCACGCATTAAGAGAGGAGGAAATGTATGATAGCCCCCCCTGTGACTTTCTGTCCCTCCCTAGCTGATATTTTTCTCTCGCTTATGCTTGTGCTACTCTATACTACATTTTAATTTGTCTCCCCGCCTAATACCAGGGTCTCTCTGTTCTTCCTCCTTCCTCTCTGTCGCATTTTTAATCTGTTCTTCACTTGCATATTAATTTTTTGTTTCACATCTTTGCACACACACGCACCGTCCTAATTATGAAAACGCAAAATGTCATCTAAAGCCCTGGCGTGAATATTTAAACACTGAAGCGCTACATGTTCAGGGCTGATTCGAGCGTGTGTTGATCCATTCATGCATTACGTTTCTGTCTACTGTACATGTGATGACACCACTAAGATTGCAGGCTCATGTTTGTGGACAGATGGTGAAGAACACAGTCTCATTTGTGTGTAATAAGTCGTAACTAATTGTCTGCAGATTGGATCAATGTGCTATTCTGCTGCAGCGCCACTCTCAGTCTGTATAACCACAGACAGCACAGCCACAATTTATCAGCGCTAGCAGATTCTACTGGAGGAAAAGTCCTTTTCATCTCTTTAGCAGGGCAATTTACTGGAACTGTTGAACTTATATAAATAAATCGTTTATTTTGTTAAGAAAGTGGACCAATAGAAATAGACCTAAAGGATTAGATGGTGTTAAACACATGCATGCCCACACACAAGTAAACACAGTTGTCACACACTAGCTGTGCTCTAATGGTCCTCTCAGATGGTGATGCCATCCACTTAAATCCTAAGGAGCTTATTGATTATGTTTTAAGATATGTCACTCTCATTTCTCACGTCGACAAACTATAAAGCATTTAGCCCGAGCTGCAGTATCAGCCTCTGTGGTGTGACTGACTCGCAGTGGTCTTAAGAAGTTTGGCCTTATCGCTGCTGAAGCCCCCCTCACTAAGGCGACTTGATGACCCGCCCTCAGCTGTCAGTCACACTGTGTGCATCACTGCAGCAGATACATATCCGCCTGTGCTGTGGCAGAGCTGAAATGTAAAACCGAGATACCCACATGTCAGACTTAGTGTGCGAATATTATCTCAGCATTAATGTCCACCAGATGGATGGCCCTAACATGTTGTATCCCCACAGGATGAATACTTCAGATTTATTTTACTTTCAGGGCCACTTTTGAGTAAAATATGTCATAGTTTTAAATCTATTGTTTAAGAAAATAGTTAAAACTCAGACAATTAATTATAAATAATCAAAATGTAGTCTATTTCTGGTTTAGAAACAACAGTAATGTTAAACCTTTTATCTAGTTCCCCCTTTTCCTACTTCATTGCTTGCATTAAATAAACTCATGCCTAATTTATAGAATGATATTCTATATTTTAGGCTTATAATGTATTAAATGCCACACACAAACACAATCATATAATATTTAAATGCCATTAAATATCACCTGATGATGGCAATTTCGCGAGTTCATGTCACAAAGATATTACATTTCACAGTGGATTAGAAAAAGCGAACGCATGAAATTGAAGGTACTGTGAGCCATTTCTGTGTAAACGTGAAGCCACCTTGAAAAGCTTATTTTCCAAAATGGTTGCATTTTGACATTTTTCTATATGTCATCGAGAGTGAGCGTAGACAAGTCTGACTCACAATAGCTTTTCATATCACATCACTTAACTGAACAGTTGCTGTTGGCAGCAGCAGAGTAAAGTAGATTCAGGTTCACGCTGATAAACTCCCGCATTCCCCTATTTTGCCTCATGAAAACACACCGAAGGAGCTGTCGGTGACATGCTTTCATCCTGCCTGCTTGATGCATGGACTGAATATGGCACATTGTTGGGTTGTTAACATGTAGCAACAGCAAACTAATCATTTAAGCATGATAGAACAACGCCAAGCTAGCAATCTGAAGCAACAATATTAGTCTTTTTTTATATTTTCTACACTGATGGAAACAGATTAACATTTGGATTTATCGTTGTTTACAGTGTTGGGCAAACTACTTTTAAATGTTAGCTATTGAAATTATAAATTACTCTCTTGATGACAGATGGATGGATGGATGGAGCGATGGATGGATGGATGGATGGAGCGATGGATGGATAATGACTCAAGCAGCTTCTTTCCTTCACCTCCTTTCTCCATTTCCCCCCTCCATTACCTTCCATTTTGAAACCCAACCAGGCAGATACATTGAACATATCTTGTGTGTCATTCACTGCTCAGCACTTTTTTACCATCTCTATCATTACCCTTTAAGCTATAATGTTGTCAAATCACACACAGGGTGTTTTTCTTTCCCCCTTTCTGCTGTTGATTTTAGAAAAGAGCCTGTCTCTAATGACTTTTCTCATTCAGTGAATCCCTTTTACAGTATGTCATTTCAAAGGCACCCTTTCCATCTCACCTGCCCTGTGTATCACCAGCTGCCTCTCTGCAGCGGTGGGAGTCTATCATTCCGTTTCACAGGAAATTGAGCACACACCCACGTCGATGTATTTCTCTCCAGCGTTACAATGAGTCAGGGTCACACAGACATCCACAATTGTACACACATATGATTGCAAACGTACACACATGCATAAACAACGTACAAGTCAAAATGTTCCCAGACTTTCAGGGGAACTGCACTCTGTGTTCTGCAAAGCATCCCTCTGCTCATACATCATTACGTGAGTCTGGGTGTTATTATGGAGAAGATGCAGTGTATTAGATGGCCTGGCAGATTGTGTCAGGGGCTGCAATCCTATCAGGATGGATAATAAAAAGAAACGTAATCTAGCCAGTTCCTTCCAGTCCTTTTTGCACACAGAATAGAAATTCCTGACGTCCGCTCTGCGGTAACCGTCCTTGTCAAATTCTCTTCCTCCCTCCATCCTAAAATATAAGAGCAATAATTACGACTTAATCTCCTCAATCTCCGCCTTCATCCTGCTAAATGTTTCCCACCAAGGCATAGAGTTATAGCCCAGCAACATAAAATCTGTTTATTACCTCTTTTGCAACGCTGTTATGTGCCATAAAAATAGATGCCCATGCCAGTATGCACGGCTGGGTGATGACTAGCTAGTTTATGAGGGTCTTGGCTCATCGGGGGACCTGGGATGAGAGGCTGGAGGTTGTCGAGTCAGCACCCTGTCCTTCGCCTGGCGAATCCGTCATGATAAACTGGCACAACATACGTAAAAACATCCAATCTGTCTCCTTTTAGAAAGTCATGGAGTCCCGGACGTGTCTCTTCATACTGTCTGTCCACTCTTCTCTTTTTCTGTTCGAGGATGAGCTCAGTCAGGATATTGAAAAGCATAATGCTGGCTCACTGCCTGTCATAGTTTGTCAACATTTGAGGCACTTTGGTAATGCTTTTTCCCTGTACGAAATCAATTATAAATTCACATTTGTCCCACTCTGTCTGTCTTTACAGTGGAGAATAACCCATGCCAGACCAACCCGTGTCTCCATGGAGGGAGCTGCCTGCAGGAAGGGGATGGCTATAGCTGCTACTGTCCTCAGGGCTTCTCTGGAGAGAGCTGCGAGATCGGTGAGTCACTGCGGGGTCGGGGCTGAGCGGGGGAGAGGTCAGAGGTCAGCAGCTGAACACAGATGCTGTGTCGCTGTGGAATAAGGGGAAGCGAGACATGCATATGTTGGCATGACATTTACCAGATGTACTCGGCTGTGCAGTGAATTCTAGATAAAGCAACAACTAGTTCCCTTTGTGGGTTTTCTTTCCCTGTTTGTGCTGCTAGGACTCTGGATTCAATGCTCTCAAAGCCAAGATGAGTTTTCCTGTCAGGCCCAGTGGTTTTGGTTGAAGCTCCACGACTAAAAGTGAACTGGGAATATCCATATGCGTCAAGTCAGCCGGTTGTGACAGAGGTTGCTGAATCCTTGTTATATTCGCTCAGCTGTGTGTGAGAGTGTGTGTGTGTGTGTGTGTGTGTGTGTGTGTGTGTGTGTGTGTGTGTGTGTGTGTGTGTGTGTGTGTGTGTGTGTGTGTGTGTGTGTGTGTGTGTGTGTGTGTGTGTGTGTGTGTGTGTGTGTGTGTGTGTGTGTGTGTGTGTGTGTGTGTGTGTGTGTGTGTGTGTGTGTGTGTGTGTGTGTGTGTGTGTGTGTGTGTGTGTGTGTTTTCCATTTCTGCCCCAGGAGCAGCTCATCTTTCCTCTCAGCTGTGTGAAGGGAGAATGCGGCTGTCAGAAAATGGCTGTGCACTGTTTTTGTTGTGTGTGTCTGTGTGTGTGGCAAAGAGACGCAAGGACACATTGGCCACAAAGGAGCCATGATCAGGATCAGTGAAGGATGTAGCCGCTGATTAAAGTGCTCAAGAAAAACTGTAAAATAAAGTAGATGTGGCATTGGCAGAACATATCAAAGTGACTTTCTTAGTTACGAGACTTTAAGAAATTCAGCAACATAAACCCTAGGGTGTCATTGAGCTGTTGTTGTTGTTGACGGCGTTCAGTCTGGAACATTGATTCGTTGTCCAGGCCAAAGAACCATGGGTTGAATTGAAGTAAATATTAGATGACGTGCTCAAGCGACCCTCTTTTGTGGTGTAATTTGGAACCATTGGAACTGTAGTCTCACATTTTTGGCTTTCAAAGCTTCTCTTCGGCAGTTGTCTTTTTTCCAAAGCTTGTTTTGAGCACTGAGCTCCATCTGCTCTATGTAAGGCCTTGCAGAAAATCAAAGGCCATTCCTGTTTTTAAATGTGAACTGTTATTATACATATGCACCATCTATAATAAATAACAATAACAATTCCATATCCTGGATGTCGTGAAATAAAAATGACCAGAATAAATGTTATACCTTTTGCTAGTCCCGACTTCTCGAACTCTGCAGGATCCATATTCATGTGTAGGCAGAACAAAGGCCAAGCTGAGATTTTAAGGGTCAATGCTTTTAGAGAAAGGTCATAGATCAGGGTTCAGGGGTCATATGGGACACTTTGTCCTGGGTCTGATTATCAATAACCTTCAAATATTTTAGCAACTAGTACATATTATGCAGCATTAAGGTGTGCCTGTGCATTTAAACCATTGGAGATCAATCAACAATCTGCCAGTGGATCAATAACTTCTGACAAATGTATGTAAGCTGCATCAATTACACACACATGTAGTTTCTAATGAATCTCTGCAGTCGATGTAGTTTGGGTTTGTTATTGAGACCTAATGCGATGAGAATAAATTAGGACATTTAAGCCTTACATAACGTCCACAGGTTCCATTGCGTGCTTCAACAGAGACGCTTCCCATTCACTTTGAATGGGGTGACGTCAAGCTTTGCCGAACTGCATTGTGGTTCCGTCGCTTTGCCTCCATTGCTCGCTTCGAAAGTTGAGGAAAGTTCAACTTTTCAAGCGGCGACGGAAGTGCCAGCCAATCAAATCATATGCCAGTACAAGCTCTAGCCAATCAAACCGTGTGCTTGTGTGTCCGGGGCAGGAGATGAATGTGATTGGTTGTTGGTCATGCGCAAGACACGCCCACCGGCAAGCTTCAACGCGATGGAACAGTGTGGACGTACCGTTATGTGAGGAGGAAAGCACATTCATAATATTTGTTATTTACTCATTACTTCTGTGCTTACGTCTCTGTCCTCCAGCTCTTTTTCTCCTACGAGTGTTTAATTACCTTTCCCAGTGTTACTAAAGTGCTGATGTTGATTATGTTGCTAACAGCTGCATATCGGATGTTTCTACGGCCATATAGGCAAAAAGGTTAATTGCTTTTTACAGCAAATGCTTGACCACAATTTAACCGACTTAACACAGTGCTGTGCGATACTGTGCCTTCATTTATTTTTGTTTATTTGTACATCTACAGCTTCTATTTCTCCTGGTCATTATTCATGGTTGACCCGAGGTCACATTCGTTCTCCTTAGGTGCCTAACAAGTGTAGATTCATACATCACAGCCACGTTATATGGCATGGCTGTGATGTATGAATCTATACTACTTAAATAAAGTAGTATCTCCTGTTCTGTTCCTGCTTTTCACATAAAATTGTTATTTCGTAAGAAATGAGGCAGTGGCACTACCGATGCAACACGGCTGTCTCCAGGACTTCGCTTGTAGCTGCAATTATTTGGGTAGAAGCGTTTTAGGGAGCTGCATTATTGATGGCCTGTGTTTCTACTGCAGTTCTCTGGTTAATATTTATGAGGGAAAGAGAGAGAGAGCGCGGGAGAAAAGCTGTGGACGTTTGAGTGTTAGCTCCACAGATCCTCTAGATTCTCATCTTAAGAGTCTTTTGCTTCATCTGTATTCCTTGTGTGATCTAAATTGATTCAGGGCTGTCAGTTAAGACACAATACCATGTAACACTTTTTATCGAAATCTCAGCTTTAGGTTTTGATATATCATTAATCAGCAGAATTGTTTGTTAAAGTCTAGATAGTGCTGCAGGATGTGTGATTAATGAAGCACTATACAGCCTGTCAGTTTGATGGCCATGTGTTGAGATACAATAATGAATTATATGCTCTTTTCCCAGAAGCTGAAATGAACATTTGTTCACAGATATGAGAGAATAAAGTATAGCCCAGAATAGAGATGTAAACACCTCTGGGGGGGGGGGGTTGTTATCTTCTAGTCATTATGTTGAGATAAAATAACCAAATATTTCTATCTAAATGTCTCTAATCATTCTTGTTGTAGTGAAAGTCGGTCCTGTTGCTATGGGAATATATATTTGTATGGATATGTATTCTCTCATTATAATGGGATAACTTACAATGTGATCATTTGAATAAGGAAATAGAGTTTGGTTACGTCATGTACTTCCTGTGTGGGAGTCCAGGGCCTTCAAGTGTACTGAAGATCAGTCAAGCTACAGTATGCAACACAGTCAACATGTCACTTCCTATCTGTGATGCATCATTGAACAAATCCACCAGATGTTCTATTCTACAAAATAAGACAGATCATACTGTACAGTATACAAGTACAAATGGAATGTAAACATAAGAAAAAAGGCACTTTATAGACTGTATAATTCATCTCTGACTCTCGAATGAGAAATACACATGCACTACATTCTTTAAATGACTGTTTTACATTAAAATAGACCAAATGAACTTAAAATGAGGGATATAATGCCATTTATTTATGGGAAAAACGACTTGGTAATGAAAGTAACAATACATTAATATTCTCAGTCTGAAAATCATGATAGTAATGATAAAAACAGGTACATTATAACTTAACAATTAATAATAAATAACGAAGATAATTGTAGCTTTAGTGCTAAGCAAAGTGCAAAAAGAAAAAGCCTCAGCTCGTTGAATAGCGAAGTCAATAGAGTTCAATTTCTCTTTAAATATTTAGGAAGCTGGTTTGTCTGATATCTATATGTAGAGTGTTGTGCTCTGTAGTTTTGGGATGTTATTGACAAAGGCTGCTTCTCCGATCTTTGCTCGGCTGTTGCTGAAAAAACCCCAAAGCAGATGATCGCAATGTTCTTGAAGGCAAACAGTGAAAACAAAGGAGTTAGCAATAGAGCTTAGTCCCAAAGATTAAGGCCTTTGTATAGAAGAAGGAAAACCTTAGAATCAATTGTAAATGTTACAGGAAGCCAGAGCACAACATCCTGCCCGACATGCCCTCTGTTCTCAGTTCTGAGTTTTCGCCTGCAGCAGAATTTAAAATGAGCTGCCATGTTTAAATTCTGTCGGCCTTGTTTTCTTTTGTGGATCTTTTAAAAATCAAATGTCATTCTTGTTGACAGCAGCAGCTATTTTTGTTTAGTTCAAATGCAGTTTGTTGTGGAGGAAATACATTAACCTGGCTGTCGCAGTCTATCGCTGAAGACGGGTCATCACATCTCCGTGATTCATACCGGAGCACGAGTTAGGGAAATAATTTCTGTTGGACTGCTGATTGTTCTTCAGAACGACCTGAAGCCCCATCAGTCATTCAGCAGAGAGGGAGCGAGCAGGCAGATAAATCACTTTCTGTGAGACATTCAAATGCATCTGGAGCAACCAACAAGAAGAGACAGACACATCAATGCATCGTTTTCTTTTTGGCAACAGATTCCAAACAAATAGCTGGTAGACACGTGTATTCAAAATGCAGAAAACGTCGTGAGGTCAAGGTGGTAAGTGCTCCTCTTCACAGGAGGAAATTACTCTTATCGCACTCTCTCATCCTGTCTTCCAGCCGCCTGTGCCTCGTCCTCTCCATCTGTCTTCCTCAGGGACCAGTGTGGATCCTCCTCCATTTTCTTTATCATCTTGAGTTAGAGGACATAAAACCACCTGAGCTGCCATTTCTTTTTCCATGTTGTTCTCTCACTCATACATTATTTTAAATAACTCTTCGAGTGCAGGTGGGCATAACACAACACATCTGAAAAAGGCAGAGACACCTTCACTGTCCTATCAGAACGTAACAAACTACATTCAGGCAGATTCACAGGTGGTTCGAATAACTCCCAGGTCAATTTCAGCCAAATAAATTGAACATCTCCTATCTGTGCACACAGAAATGTCCTCAAGTTTATTTTCTGCTCGACGCGGAGCACACCTGATGCCTTTTTTATATTTGTATTATTATTTTTGCACCTCCCCTCTCTCTGGACTCATTTCCAATCATGTAATAAGATCTGGGTTCTCTCTCCCACTTCTCACCTCTCTCCTTCCTCGTGCGGTACATTTTTTTATAGGAAGATGTATGCATTTATTTCTCTGGCCACGTCTTCCTTTCTCTATAATTTTCTTTGTCTCGCTTCAATCATTTTTTTATTCTCATTTCATGTTCAGTGCATCTCCCTGCCCTTCTCTCTCCCCCTCCTCACCCTGTTTGGTAAGACCTACAGCACAGCACTGTATTGGAATTGCTCCGCAGTGCAGACATTGGGGTGAAAACAAGCCTGTAGCCCCCCAGCATTTCTCCTAAATAACCCATTTCATTTCCTGCCACACTTCCTCTCTCACCCACAACCCCTAACCTCTCTCCCTCACTTTCTCTCCACGGCTCCCTCCTTCCCTCTGTGTCTCTCTTTTGCTCTGTATTTTCCTGTCAAAGGCCAATACAATTATTCATTCAGGAATGCCTCTGTACTCATGCATAAAATGAAACTTTTTCAAGCTCACACGCTCACTCACCTGCATACTCGAATTGCCAAATAGGCTCACAAGTGTGTGCGTGAAAAATATTCTCCTTTAACCTCTTTTTTTTTTGTGTTGACTCTTCCTCTCACACAGATCCAGCCTCCCACACACCTGTCTGGGCCAGTCTTATATAAAACCAATATCTACCCGAGAACATATGAAGATCTAATGCATTCCTCATGTTTGAAGAGGCCAAGAGAAACGCTCCTGCTGGGCTTCTGTATTAACTAATTCATCCTCTGGGACCCACTCCTCACATCACGCTCATATGATTGAGCTTGAAAGATTCATGAGGTTGCGGCTATTAATATCATTGGCCCCTAACCCACCTCACCAGCGTGTCCACAGATCGGAGAGATGAGGTCAAGGGGATAGAATGAGAAGGGCAAGATTATGGATGAGGGTAATGGTGCTTTTCGAACATTTGTCCTCCAAAATCATGTAGTTTTAGGCGGAAAGGGAAAATGCTATGGTGAGAGCTAGACATATTTATGTAAAATAAACAGACTTATAGCCAAACAAGTTGTACAAAAGATGCCGATGATAGATTTGCAGTGAGTTGCAAGGATATGTGGAGAAAGACGGATGGAAAGGGCCAGCGCTGCCTTGCTGCACCACACAGGACATCACATTCAGTCCTTCATTAATGATGGAATGGATTTATGTGTTTGGCTCCAAGTCCTCCAAGTTCAAGTGCTTACGTCAATACAGTCTAGAGTTTTACTGCCCTTTCTTGGCTCTTAATTTTCCTGCAATATGAGATTCAATGCTATAGACCAGGGGGGGCCAAACTTTTTTCACAGAGGGCCGCATACAGAAAAATATACAAAGGGCTGGGACCCTCACTAGAGGCATATCGCCTCATAAGTTAGAAAATCAATCAAATGTAGGTCAATTACGGTTGGAAAAAACACACAGCTCTCCGTAGGGTTTCATTTATTGTGTTGGCAGCTCATTCCTTAAAACAGGAGGCTCAGATTTATTATAATAAGAGGAAATATGAAGGTTGTATTTCAAGGTTGTTATGTTAATAAGTTATTGGGCTTTTTTCTTATCAACTAAGATTTGTTGGAACATTTTTCAACTTTAATTGACTGAATTTATCTGGAAATTGAGTCTATTAACACACAAATACTGTGATATATGTTTAAGAAGTACAATAGCAGATGTTTAATTTGTGGGCCGTATTTCATTGTACTTTTTTAATTAGCTGAGGGCCGATTCAAAATGGTCCGTGGGCCGCATTTGGCCCCCGGGCCGTAGTTTGGACACCCCTGCTATAGACACAAGGTGAAAGAATGCAGCCTTAGAATGATGAATAATGTAATGAAGACCTGCTCACATATGGTACAACAGCACATGCTCTGCAAAGATAGTGGGGGTAAATACAGGAAATAGCAATTCTGGTATATTTTGGCTAATAATCTGTTCCCTTTTCTCTGCAATACACCCCCTGGGACCCAGAGGTTTTGTGACAATATAAACATTCTTGTTTGTGTAGTGAAAGAATACTTCTCCTCATAATCTTGAATATATTTAACTTAAGTGTAAACTTTGTTTTGCTAGTAATTTCAATGTTCAGCTGCGGCAGCTCATTCCAATTCAAAACGTAGAATGTAGAAACATGAGATGTTTGTTATGTAGATAAACTTATAGTTATTTTCCCAAAATGTGCTTATTTACTTTCTTTCTGTTAGTCAGACAATTCTGTCAATAACAAAACAAAAAAGCTCTATGGTACAAAATATGCCCCAATTAACAAAGGTTTATCTGATTTGTTTAAGCAATGCAAACACAGATCTGTAGGAACACCACATTGCAGATTTTATATTTAATTAATTGTAACTTGTGTAATATTCTGGTTTTCTAAACAATTAGAACTACATGATTATATAACAACATAACGCAGTGACTCTATTAACCCATGCAAGAGGTCTGCTTTGAGGCGGAGTATCTGTCTTTGGTGAAATTGATGACCAGCAGTTTGTCACAGTTTGTCGGCAGCTGAGGAGCTCTTAAAGGGCGATGATTGGCTGGCTCAGCCCGTATTCACATGCCTCATTAATTAATCAATGCCATCGTATTCCTAAATCAACATTATGATTGGCTGTGCCCTCCCCCACCACAGAAGATACCACCAGCATTACTGCAATGCTGCCAATACTAGCAGGATAACTGAATCTAACTCAAACTGTGATACATAGACACAACCACATAGTCAAAACTGGCCAACATAGACAAATGGAGTCATAGAAATGTACACATTTGGACCCAACACAAAGATTCAACATTCAGCTAACAGACACATGGATGCAACCTCAAGTACCTGCAGCTGTGTACAAGTGTGTAGTTATACTCTATACAACACTTTATAAGAAATGGGTGGACTGTATCATTTCCCCGTACTTAATCAACGTGGTTACTCCTTCCTCTCCAAAATCCTCGGGACAATGAGAAACAAAGGACATACTGCCTGCGGAGTTGAATGAGAACGCACTGCAGGGTGTGTGTCAGTGTGGTTTTGTGTGTGTGTGTGTGCGCTGCATGCAGTGTCTTTTTGGTATAAACACACCTGCAGATTAATGAGCTGCTGGCCAAGTTGCCAGGACTCACCTCTCGCTCTTTATCTTTCCCTCTCTCTATCTCTCTCTCTCTCGCTAACACACATGTTTCATCTTTGTTTTCCTAATCTCCCACACACACACACACACATTCACACACCTGCCACCTTGAGTTGCTTCATCTTTACTTCTCTTTTTTTGTAATTGAGTTTTCAGCTGAAGTATCGGCTGCAGTTAATGAATATGCATGTTTGTGTCTGATATGTGTTTGGTTTAGCTCAGCCCGTGTGTGTGTGTGTGTGTGTGTGTGTGTGTGTGTGTGTGTGTGTGTGTGTGTGTGTGTGTGTGTGTGTGTGTGTGTGTGTATCGTGCTGGATGGATTGAGGCAATGACTGTGTATACACTGGGTGACAAGTGAAGCATATAAAAGGCTGGCCACGTAGAAAGCAGAGCAAATTGATTTCCCATGAAGAGAGGGAACAGGGTTTTACACATGGGGGCCTTATCAGTGTTCTCGAAACACTCACACAAGAAACCACACATACAGACACACTAACACCTGCACACTGGGACAAATATCCTCTGGTATAAATCTGGATCACATAATGCTACATTCACATGAGTGGCATAAAAACACATGCAACAATGCACACACATTTTCTAGCTCTAATGGTCCTGTGCCGCTTTAGAGGCATCCTGTGGAGTTGTGGACCACTGCTAGCACTACCAGTATTTTATTTTATAAGTGTCCATGTTTTGTTTTCTGCATGCTATCAAACACAAATCACACATTGCTGTTGTTTTCACCCCATTCCACACATCAACAGTTGATGTGTGATAACGTGCTGACAACCATTTGCATTTGACACTGAAGAAGAAAAATGCTCGCTATCAAACATAGATTTAAACGATGGTTAAATGCACTGAGAATGTTAGGTTAGCTTAGATTAACTCGAGCAGCTACCGTGCAGAGCTTGCAACGAAAAAGGGTCAACACATTTATAACATGAATTACCAGCAGTTACAACAATCTTATTTAGCAGATCTATCCATAAATATTCAATTATAACTAGGGATGTCCCGATCACCTTTTTTTGCTTCCGATCCGATTCCGATCATTTGATTTTGACAATTTGCCGATACCGATTTTTCCCGATCCGATCTTTATGCAATGCATTAAGAGAAAAAAAAGAGAAAAAAGCATTCAAGTTGTCCCTTAAGGTTATTTTTTTTATTTAAATTGGATATTCTATCCAACATGGATATAGCTTCTTTCTTTCACAGCAGCATTGGATCAGTTCAGTTGTGCAGCATTGGATCAAAACAAAATAAAGCTTTCAGTACTCGTTAGCTTACTGCTACAATTAGACACTGCGCCCTGCCCACCCTGTTGCCAGATTTGAGAGAAATAAGCAACCAGGTCTATGAAAACAAGCCCCAAAGAAGCAACACATACATGATGTTGTGTAATTTGAAAACAAAACTAAGGCCTCAGGATGACTTTAAGACTTGAACATGGTCATTGTTGTTTTGTAACATTGAATACAACATTTTAAAAAAAGTATTTAAAAAGAAAGAAAAAAATCCCGATCCCCGATTTTTTTTCTCCCGATTCCGATCTTTTGAAAATCCGGATCGGGACATCTCTAATTATAACACTGAATTTGAGTTTGACTTTTATCTGACTCACTCACTTAAATAAAAAAATTAACATAATTATATCAGAACTTGAAGTTATTATGTAGTCTACAAATTATATTATTGTCTAATAATTGCTATAACAATCAAAGGTTTTCATCAAGTGAATCAGCCCTCAAATAAACATCCCATTTATTGAAAGCCTAATACGTCCTCTTTCAGAAATGTAAATTGACCAAATGTTCTTCCTTTTGCATGATGCTCTTTAAGGATGTACGGACACTCAAAGAAGTCTGACCACATGTATAGAGTCCATACATTTACAACGGCATGTACACATACTGTACACACTCAAGTGAACCATTCCAAACAGTACAAAGTCATTTCATATTTGTCCTTTCCGGTGCCGGACAGAGATTCTGAAAAAAGAGACAAGAATGTGACAAAGAGAAATGATGCAATAAATATAGCATGAAAGAGAAAGAGACACATAAAAGATGACTAGAAGGATGCAGCCCTTGACCAGGCCTGAGTGTGATTGACTGTCAAACACAAATTATCTTAAAAAAAAATAGAAAACAAAATCTTTCCTTAGATATACCAGAGGCCGTTTGTTTGGTTCATGAACCAGTTCTTTTCAGAAATAGATATAAAGATTCAACATCAGAGCTTCTTTAACTCAGAAACACATCCTTGTATAATTTCTCTGTCAATGATTTAATGATTCTGACAGCACTAAGGAAAAAATAGATGATTCCACTCTACAATTTCCTCTTTAAGTATGTCAGAAATAGCGACAGGAGGCAGAGAATAGCCTGTCATTCACCCCTCTGGGGAACTGCTCTACTTTAAAAGTAGAAGATATTGTATTTTTAAGTGTGTACGCTCACAGAAGTAAGAACCAAAAGATAAGAAAGAAGGAAATGGAGTAGGGAGAATGGAAGGATTCATGGTCAAAGTTAAGGAAAGGTAACAGAGAAAGGACACGAAGGAAAAACCCAGGTGGAAAGGAATAGAGAGTGAAGGAAGGAAATAAAAAAGCAGCATTAACAATCCCTTTTAGGAGACGTCTAGCTCCTTCAAGCTGAGTCGAGGTGTGTTAATGATCTCACCCTGGGTGTCTCAGGCAGATAAAGTTATCAAAGAACAGGCCAAACCATGTAATGCCCAGAGGGAAGTGCTACTGCTAACACCAGGAGCCCTAAAGGGACACCTGCAAACCCTGCTGTCTCAAAGGAAATTAGCCTGGTGGGACCCACGGGGCAAAGGAGGATAAACCAACCATTTACACATCTCCAGAGGGAGGAAAAGGAAATAGAAGGTGAAGAGGCTCAGGAGTGACTAATGAAAAAGTATGCAAAGCAGAGAGGGAAGGAGGAAATATCTGGAGACACGAAGAGGAGAAATAAAGGGAAAGCATTCAAAAGCAAGGGCACGTCTACAAATGCAGATAATTCTCTGAATGTATTCGTTATTTCCTTTTATTTGTAATTCTTCCACTATCTCCAGTTTCTTTCTTTCCTCTTTCTGTGAGGAGACAGAAATAGAGATTGAGGCAGTGTGATACTGGTGGCTCTGTGGCAGCTTGCTTGGCTTCTCCTGCTCCTGGCTGCTTTTTCCTGGCCTCTTCCCACACAAAATATAAACAGACACTGAATATGGAGCCATTGAATACACGAGCACACACACACACACACACACACACACACACACACACACACACACACACACACACACACACACACACACACACACACACACACACACACACACACACACACACACACACACACACACACACACACACACACACACACACACACACACACACACACACACACAGTGATTTGGAGTCAGACTGTCAGAACGGAGGGCTAGCAGAGCGATGTGAGATATTGTGACACTTTGTCTCATTACATTTTCCCAGGCTGTTATGAGTGTTGCAGTAGTGCTGTCAACCAAAGATGGGACCTGTCTGAAACTGGGCGCACACACGCCTCCAATGCATGAATACCCACATAGCAATGTTGCAATACATGAATTAAGACAAATCTATTGATGTTATTGTATGTCATATCACTGATTTCTTTTGGAAATGTCTACAAGGCAGGTTTAAGGCTCACTTTGCCTGCCTCCCCTCGACACACAAAGAAATCTGGTAAACCCAGACACAATTTGGATTGTTGCCTCTCAAAACACCGCCAGGGCTCAAAGATGCAACTGCGTCTCGGTCTAGCGCTCAGGTGCTATATCCCTGCTCATTCTAACATGTTGGCAAGTGGAATAGATGGAGCATTTTCTCAACATTTACCACAAACCCCAGAGTGACTTTTCCTCCAGATGCTGGATCCTCTGATAGGTTGATCAGCGTTGCACTGAGCCTTGGGCTGTACCAGAGCTGCTCTGTAGTGTGTCTGTTTCCTCTCCTCCCCGCGGATCCTGATCCCTTTATAATCAAACCCCACCCGAACACAGCTGAGGGCCCGAGACTCTACTGAATACAGCTAGCACAAACACACATCTAAATACAGACACACAGAGAAACACAAACAACTCACTTGTCCATTCAGATAAACACACACTCACAGGTGCCAGCAGATGTATGCTTTATGTATTGTATTTTAGAATAACACTTACTACATGTGTTGATTCTAAAACAAAGGTAAATGTTGTTATAGTT
This sequence comes from Notothenia rossii, assembly GCF_949606895.1. Classification (NCBI taxonomy): domain Eukaryota; kingdom Metazoa; phylum Chordata; class Actinopteri; order Perciformes; family Nototheniidae; genus Notothenia; species Notothenia rossii. The sequence continues at coordinate 86,674,362 of NC_136912.1, read as the reverse complement.
GGGCACCTGGATTCATTCTTAACCTTGAATACTGCATTCATTATCTTTTGTGGAAACCAGGTCTGTTCCCAGCTCAGGGATTACAACGATATTCCTCTCTAAAGACTTCAAGTACGTCTTGTCCTTAAAAGTTAAGACCGAAAGAGCATTCTGGTTCTTGGAAACAGCAGATGATAAGACACTCCCACGTCAAGGTTTAAGCTTTCACACCTAGGTAAAATCCATCTGCTAATATAATGTAATATGATCACAAGCTCCGGAGCAGCTGCTAAATGGACCTCAAAGCGAGGTGAGGTTTTTCTGCAAACATTTTGCAATACATATCATAGTTTACTATTCAGTTTGTGCTATTTCCTAGGCAGACATATCACATTCTGTATGGTGAAATTGTAACATTATGTGGGATTATGTTCTTTGTATAGCCACTAAATTCAACCCACATTCTGCCATCATCTTCATGCATCTCTGTGATTAAGAAGAACATGGACAGCAACACTCTGTAAGGCGTAATACACGCTGTATACACTAAATATATAATATGCCTCTCCTTATTCTAAAGTAACCACACAGTTATCCTGCAGCCATTATGGAACCCATGCCCTCCCTCTTTCATATCTTTTCAGTGAGTGACTTTCCAAAGCATACGTGTTGCACAAAATATGGAAGGTATTTAATTAAAAAAAATTAATAGAGTAAAAAGCTTCAAATCAACACCTGTTAGACTTTATTCTCAAACCCCCGGCGCTCGGCTGTTCCAACATTATTTTTCCTGTGATTCCCTTTTTTCTTTATCCTACCTATCATCTGTCATTGTACCTAAAAGTGTCTCTCTGCAGTGACTCAACATTCACAGGCATACATTAAACGTGTGCTTGCAGCTCTGGATATCCATTCTGCAAATATAAACATGTTGTGCCAACACACACTCACACATGCACACATGATAGCACAAATGATACAAACATTTGTGGAGCGTGGTTAAGAAACTCTTTCTCTCCTGCACTCTTCACACACGCAATCCTAACATAAACATATATTCATATAAACCCATTTTTAAAAAAATGCTAATGCTGATTAATGCTGCCTTACGCACACCAGCATGAGAGTTATTGACAGAACACAACACGCTCCATGGAGTGTGCATGCTGTCTGGACGAGAAGGCGGTTCAATAGAAAGGTATCCATCTTTGTAGAGGGGTTTGGAAATGTCAATGCCCCTCAGCTAGCTTAAGGAAGTCAATCATCCAGGGTCTCGCACAATGAATGATGACAAACACAAAGAGCCTTTTAGCAAAAAACCTTTGTGTGACAAACATTTCCATTTCAAAGCGTCCATTTTACAGGACTCCTTGTCAATTTATCTTTACATAATGTCGGCTGTGGTTTGGAGGCAATTAGGCAAATGTAGAAAGAGTGACCAGATCTGTCACTGCTGCCGGTTGATAATGGAGCAGACTGCCACCCAGTGTGTTTGCTACAGTGTGTGTTTGCTACAGTGTGTGTTTGCTACAGTGTGTGTTTGCTACAGTGTGTGTTTGCTACAGTGTGTGTTGCGCGTATTGAATGATTAGAATTTTTCTTGCATTAATTTCCGTTTTCTTCGATGTGACAGATGGAAAAAACGTCTTCTATTGGATTAATGTTGTCCCTTCATGCCCCCCATACAACCCTGTCAGATGTGAAGTCTCCACATGGCATTTACTGGTTCAAAGGTTCTCTGTGTAATTGATCAGACTGCGGTTTGATCTGTACGCCTGGCATTTAGTCTACACAGAAAACTGTGCTTTTCCCGGCTCTGTTAGGACAAACTGGCTGGCTTTCAAATGCCTTTGCCTACCACCTGCAGAAGTTTGGATAAATCATATACAGTGTATAATGAGATTTTCCTTTGCTCACCGTCCACCTTCTACTTGTGTTTCTGTACACATGTGCTCTCGTAATGAATCAAAACAGTTGTGATGTCTGTATTCCAAAACATTTATTTCTCTCTTTACAGTTTTCTTTGTTCATTGCCTTCTTTATCTTTTCACTAGAAATAACAGGGTTTTTTTCATAGTTGTTACCATTTTGACGTTTTACAGATACTTTCAGTCCTTTAGGGAGTTTTCCCTCAAATATTGAATGGCTCTTAAGAATAAAAATCAAACTTAGCACCGAATTTCTCTGCTCCCAGCACACTTACAAACAGTCATTAGGTTGACAAGCAAAATGGAAACAATCTTGACCTCCGATGTGGATGTTTGTAGTATTTTTAGCGTTTGAAATGGGCCGCCGGCCTCTTCACTTTCTCTCCAACTCCTAAACACGGGAACTAAAATGACTTTAAATCACATTCAGAATGAACCTCTTAAGACTGCAGAGGAAATTGTAGCTATTTTTGTGTCAAAGGCAACAAATGCTCAGTAAAAAATACCTCAAATGCTTCTCACTTTGACATATCTTTTTATTTGATGCTGTTGGTGAATATTTATGAGCGTTTGGAGGAGTGAATAGGACATTTGCAACACAACTCACTGGTTCGCATTTAAGTAGTCCATCTGAAAGAGTTCATTTTATATAAGCCGTGAAGGACAGACAAGAAGACACAAATATCAGACTGTGAATGTCTTCAGTAAACTGTGTAACTAAGTAACACTATGTTCCTGTTATCAAAACACTAAAAAACTATTATTTTGAATATAGCAATAAATACAAAGCTTACAATCTGCTAAAGATCAACATCAAGCAGAGTTAACAATGATGGTCGCATGTGGAATTTCGTCCTCATTACAAGGTGTAATGGTAATGGTATTATAGGTGTTTTGGTATAATCAGAAAAGTGCTTTGGTGCTTGTTTAACCTCGCCCAACAGAGATGTCACAGTGTACTGACACATCCTGGAATAAACTTCTCAGTATCTGCAGCAAATGAGATGTTATAGCACTGGAGGTCAGAATTTGCCACTGTTTATGTGGCTGTCCAATCAGTGTTGCAAGTAAATATAGTTTACTGTAGCATGCATTCCTCAACGCGTACCATCTTGATTAAGAAAGTCCGGTTCTTCTGCTCAAAGAGTGCCTACATGTACCAGAATGCATTGCTTCTAGCTTCGGACGCCTGGAGGGTCCCCGTCGGCCATATATGCATCCTCTCTCTTATAGTATTCTCTGGCTTGTATAAATGTGACTACATATCACAGCCACCTCACAGCCCCTGTCCCACTTCTCCCCTGTGACCCCCATGCAACTGTCCCACTTCATGACTGGAATTAACTCCACCTGCACACTTGACCCAATGCCCTCCAAATTTGTTAAAGAGAGCCTCCCTGCCATGTCCCAGCTCATCGCCACCATCATTAACTCCTCCCTCAGATCTGGATCAGTTCCCCCCTCTCTCAAACTGGCTGCTGTCACACCCATTCTCAAAAGACCTGGACTCACACCTGACATCATGTCCAACTTCCGGCCCATCTCAAATCTCCCCTTTCTGTCAAAAATACTTGAACGTGTCATTGCCTCACAACTAAAATCCCACCTCAGCTCCAATGACCTCTTTGAGCCATTTCAATCCGGTTTCCGATCAAAACACAGCACAGAAACAGCTCTTCTGAAAATCACAAACGACCTCCTCCTCTCCTCTGACTCCGGCAACCTGAACATCCTCATCCTCCTCGACCTCACCGCAGCATTCGACACCATCAACCACACCATCCTGCTGTCCCTCCTCGAATCATCACTCAACATCACTGACACTGCACTCTCCTGGCTGAAATCCTACCTCACCGACAGACATCAGTTTATCAACATCAACAACTGCACCTCCTCCACTGCTCCTCTGTCCCAAGGCGTCCCCCAGGGTTCGGTGCTTGGCCTTCTCCTCTTCATCCTTTACATGCTCCCCCTTGGCAAAATAATTTGTCGCCACAACCTTCAATTTCACTGCTACGCCGATGACATCCAACTTTATATCTCAACAAAAACCATCACCCCCACAACACACTCCACTCTCACCAACTGTCTCTCAGAAATAAAAGCATGGATGCAAACAAACTATCTCCAACTGAAGTTGCCAAATCAGACATCATCATCATCGGCCCCCCATCCCGTATCAAAGACATCCAGAATTTCAACTTCACCATTGACAGCCACACTCTATCTCCCCCCCCTCACATCCGCAACCTCGGAGTCATTTTCGACAGTCAGCTCAAATTCAACCACCACATAAATCACATCGCCAGGACTGCCTTTTTCCACCTCAAAAACATTGCCCGTCTCCCCCCATCACTCTCCTCCTCTGCTGCTGAAACCCTGATTCATGCATTCATCACTTCACGACTCGACTACTGCAATAGCATCCTCTATGGCATACCATCCAACCTCCTCAATAAACTCCAACATATCCAGAACTCTGCTGCCCGCCTCCTCACCCACACCCGCTCCCGAGACCACATCACTCCCATCCTCCAGAACCTCCACTGGCTCCCCGTCCGTCAAAGAATCCACTTCAAAGTCCTCCTCATAACTTACAAAGCCCTCAACAACCAGGCCCCCCCCCTACCTCACAGACCTGCTGCACCACCACACCCCTTTCCGCTGCCTGCGCTCATCAGAAGCCAACCTCCTATCCATCCCCACCCGCACCAATCACCGGACCTGGGGGGACAGAGCCTTCTCCGTCGCTGCCCCCTCCCTCTGGAACTCACTCCCACAACCCATCAGAGACTGCACCGACCTCACCACCTTCAAAAAACTCACAAAAACTCACCTCTTCAATCTGGCTTTTAATATGTGATTGTTTTTGTATTATTTGACTTTAACTTTAACTATATATTTATTTGTTGTTCCTTTCTTCTCTTTTTTTTTTTCTTCACTATTATCTGTAAAGCGTCTTTGAGCACCTGTAAAAGCGCTAACAAATTAAATCTATTATTATTATTATTATTATTATATCAAAGTCAAAGTCAACTTTAATGTCAATATTTCAAGTTTGTGTGTACAGACAGAGAGATCGAAATGACGTTTCCAACAATCCCGAATACACAAATAAAATTATACAAATATGTATAAAATAAAATATGTATTTCCTATATACACAAACAACAGATACATTTATATCCAAAAATATATCCTCATCTACAACAATCTCTGCACTCATTTTGGGATGCCATTCAAGCATTTAGGGAAGTTCTGATTTGAGCTGCATGTAATGTGCATCCCCTGGTTACCAAGATAAATCCAAGCTGAAACAGCCGGTGGTTCTCTAATCCCTCCAACTACGCCACTGTCACATCTGATGAAGGTGTTGGGAGCAGGAAGAACAACACATTTTTGCTGCTGTCAACTCCACTTTGTTGTTCGTTAAAGCCCGCACTGAGCAAATGATATCTTCAGTCATCAACATTTACAACTGATTGGACATCCACATAAACAGCGGTGAATGTTCCCCAAGTCCTCAGTTATATTTACAACATTGAATAATAAAACGAACCACAATCAAATATTAAACACTTTCTGAGTTATGATTTAATATTATTAATATGACTCTCTTGAAGTGTTTGAAGTTAACTAAAAAGTGAGTGTTTGTGTTCCCTCATCACTCATAGTAGAATCCGAAAAAAAGAAAATATTCAGAATGTATTGATTTGTTTATTTAACTTGGTGTAACTTCAAAGAAACTGTCTTCATTTTATAAATCTAAGTCTCAGAATCTCAAATATCATCACGTCTCATTCTACTCAGTTGCCATCCTCAATACGAGGAATTTGTGTTGTGAGAAATGACCGAAAGGCTTCAGATCCTTTGAGTGGTGCTTTTATGTTGTCGTTTGTGTTTAAAGGGGGGTTTTAATGAATCCATAGACCTCTCAGGATCCTCTAATCTCACTAAGAGCCCTGATATTTGATTTCAGCCTTTTTCAATCTTTACAAATCAGACACTTTTTGTTGGTTGATTTAGCCTCAGTATTTATTTACTTCCTCATCGGTGGAAGCAAAATAGAATCAACTGTTTATAATGTGTAGTTGGCATTGTTTTTGTCTTGTTGGCAGAGTTTCTCCTTTTCAAGATCTGTTTCCCATTGCCAGCAGAAAGTTACAGTCTGGGGTTTTAACCTTTTTCTGGTTGTATAACCATGCCATTCTTTTTATAGCAGAGTTACTAGACCACTAAAATAATATACCATGTTTTAATGGACGCCGGTCCTTGGCTGAAATATGGATTTCTCTCTCCAAGGCGTTATTACCCTCCGAGTGGACTCTCCCCCTCTCTGCTAGACTCTTCCTGGCTAAACCCACAAGGATTCATAGCCATGAAATTGCTGATTGCAGTTGAGGTCTCATTTATAAAACGCCGAAAGAAGCTGTTTACTTTTTATTTGGCCTGAGCATTTATAAACTCATAAATCCCACTGTGAAAAAGACCCTCTAGAGAAGGACGAGAGAGTCAGGGAGGACGGGAAGGTGATCAAGTTGACCTTCAGGTAGACTAAGCTTTGATCGAGTATACAGATAAAAGGTGTTTTAACTGATATATTGAACTGACTAATAATCCTAAAAGGGAAATGGGTTGGGCTTTTTCTCTCCCAACATTTTGTTTGCTCTCCATCTCTTTCTTTCTGTCCCTTTTCAATTATTCATTCCCTGGTTTCGACACATGCCTGCAGTAAGCCTCCAGATATTCTGTCTACTGACACCACCCTCCGTTTGTCTAGCTGCCGTCTTCCTATCCTCCCTCGTATTTCTCAATCTGAATTCCCCCCCTCCTCCAACCTCACCCTCATCATCTATTCTCAGTGGTACACAGAGAGGCGGGGATAAACAACTAGAGCTGGTTCCATATTTATCCCGCAATCAAACATTCCCATCAAAACATCATCATTTTTCAATCAGCAGTGAACCACATTTAATCCTCAATTTAATATTTGTATCAACTCTGCCATTATGTTAGTCACATCGACTGCTCACATGTATTTACTGCCTCTCCTGACAGACTGAAAGGAAAAATGCTGGCTTAAAGAAAAGATGGTAGCGTCGCTTGTGTTTTTAGCTGTGCCCAGCAATTACCACAGTGGATGGCACCTGTTTATCCCCCCATCCATTTAGCTGCCAGCAGATAAGTGGAGCACAGCTCTCCTCGACTCTCTTGAGACTTTCCTTGTGCCCAGGCCTGGTTTTGTTGTACTGGGGAACGGGCCAGAGACTCACAACCACACACACACACACACATAGAAATGCACAAGTACAGACACACACTCTGCCACCTGCTGAAGTTAGATGGTTCTTTCATTAAGCCGAGTTGGACGGAGTGAACATTTAGAGGGTTTTAAGTGGACAGGCCTGCTGCACTCTGGCCCTCTTCGCTCTGTTTGAGTTGAGGTGAGGTTGATACCGACAGACACCAAGGATCAGTGTTTTGTCACGGCCACACAGTTTTAACAATATCATCAGGTATTTACTGTAGATTTAGCATGAACATGAATTCCTACTCCACACAAAAATGTTAAGCTTGATGAGACTTTATTGGGATGGATAAGCGGCATACTGTTTGTGGAGTGATCAACACATATCCTGCAGAAGAGTGTACTCAGGTTAAATCTGATTTGTACATGTGTATATGTGAACAGGATTCTCTAACATCAACAGTTTATAAGGAGGTTAAACAACAAAGTGTGATGTGGAAAACCTTTTCGAGCACATACACTGTGAGTGGACTTTTCATTATTGTAGGAGACATTGGACGTTCAGTAGTTGATGATAAAAGCAATGTTTGGATATAAATTCTTTATGAAATGTTATTTTATATCTTCAAACATGTCTGACTTGGATATAGTTTATTTTCTCAGGACTTTTTACCGCAACTTCATCCTTATTTAAGTTTGATGCTTGTGTCAAATCAAGACATCTCCATGACAATATTCCAGAACAACTTTGTTTTCAGACCTACATCCACACAAGGAGCATTTCTGATGATAAACCTTAAAGTTTGTCAAATTTGGACCAAGAGTGAGCCATTTTTATCATTAAAGCTTTCAAGTATTAGCTCTCAGCTGGAAAGGCACAATTTATAATCAAGACATGGTATCAAATATGCTCAAAAGCTACTTATGCATACAGTATCTGTATTGCAATTTTTCTTGTTACCTCAATACTGATATGCACATAATTTGAATATGTTTGCAACAAGATGATATATGTTGATTCATCAGCCCAGCCAATTTACTGATCTAGTTTAAGTTTTCATCCTCTGTATTTAGGGCTGCTCAATTAATCGTATTTTAATCGCGATTACGATTATGGCTTGCAACGATTACGAAAGCAACGTAATCGAGATAAAAACCATCCATCCATCTTCTCCCGCTTATCCATGGTCGGGTCACGGAGGTAGCAGTTCCAGCAGAGAGCCCCAAACTTTCTTTTCCCTGGCCACATCAACCAGCTCTGACTGGGGGATCCCAAGGCGCTCCCAGACCAGCGAAGAGATATAATCCCTCCACCTGGTTCTAGGTCTACCCCTTGGTCTCTTCCCAGCTGGACGTGCCTGGAACACCTCCCTAGGGAGGCGCCCAGGTGGCATCCTAACTAGGTGCCTGAACCACCTCAACTGGCTCCTTTCGACGCGAAGGAATAAAACGATTATTTTTTTTTTTTTTTTTTTTTTTTAATAATATTTTTTGGGGTTTTTCAGTTGAATTATACTTAAAGTTCAGGGTAATCAACTGTTAAAAACATACTGTTCACATTTTTTTCTCCAATAAATGGATGTTAATATCGAGATTATGATTTTTGCCATAATTGAGCAGCCCTACTCTGTATATCTATCTGCATTAAGACAGTCTACAGTAAAGCCTACCGCGACTAAATCTGAAGCTATGATTAGTTCCTCGAGTGTTTATCCCTTGTTGCCACAGTAGAATGTTTTTCGAGGACAGCCATCTAATTGGTTGAGAGTAAAAAGAGCTATTATCAAGCTACTTGTGTTTGGTCATTAAAGATAAGATTGGTATTTATTGACCACCTTTGTGCTTGAATTTTCCTCAATTTGACGAGATGAAGGTCTGTGAACCCCAGCTGCCACTGTCTACAGATGGTTTCACTATATTGGTTGCTATAACAGATTATGTCCACATGCCCACTGTGGCCCCTCTAATAGCCGATGTTCAGAGGTGTACTTTATTGACCCCAGTGCTCCTAAAATCCAGGGGCTTCCACCACTCCTTATAGTGCTGCAGTGCTTAATGAGGCCAGATGCTGTCTCGTATTTACCCCCAGTAGCTGTTTCTGAACAGCTGTACTGGCAACCTGCTCATCTGGTTCCTGGTGTAGAGGGAGGGGGGGATATTTGCAGCATCTATCGGGAGGCGTGTGGCGCAGTGGATAGAGCGTTGGTGTTCGGATCAGGGGTTCACAGGTTCAAACCCCACTGCAGCCAGCATGTCGTTTTGTCCCTGAGACGCTTCACCCCAAATTGCTCCTGTGGGGATTGTCCACAGTATTGTGTATGTAAGTCGCTTTGGATAAAAGGGTGTAAAATGTAATGTAATCTATCGTTCATCATACATGCTATATTAATTATATTTCCTCAAACGTTCACTCAGGGATCTGTATAATCATATTTATTACGGATATTTTGGGGTTATATCGTTCTCTGTTGTCGATCTGCACTGGAAATACTTAAAGCTATATTATGTGGTCTCAAATGTATTTTGTACTCAAACATTATATTCCACACATTATTTTCTACAAAAAACATAGAAGAAGATGCCTGCTCTGCCTGCTATAACTACTTGTTATGTCATCAATCCTGGACTCCAGCAGGCGGTTTAATTACCCCAGACGGGTTTCTATCACTTGATGCCTGGTTGGACTAAAATACAGCTTTTTGTCCTTTAACTTCAACATCACACCATTTAACACCATTAAGCGAGCGTGGCCTCTCTTCACTGCAGAGCACCTTTTAGAGAGTGGGGCCAATTGTTTTGTGGCGGTTAACTGTCACAATTAGCTAATAATCCTGTGGAGTAATGTCTTCACTTAGTGGTGACTGCTGGGTCTCAGTGGTGAATTGAAACGTTAATGATCTAAAATAACATTATGTCACGCTGTAATACAAAAAAATTTTATTACAACAGCTTACGTGACTGGCATAGAAAACCTAATGTAGTTTCTTATAAATATTCATCTTTAGGCAATTCCCCTATCATTAATGTTGCAGACTGTCAACAACAATTTACTCATCTCCAAACTTTTGGATCCCTTGACAAAGATCCCTTAGTCACGCAACACAGCAAGATTAAAGGTCATCACCAGCGATTTGACATCTAACTTTTTCAAAGTTGAGGGACTCAAAAGAGACAGATTTAGAATAAATCAAATGAGTATCCTGCATTTTTGTCCCTTGGATAAATCACGTTGGATCATTAAATTCCCATAATGCAATCCAACAGCATCTTTTATCAGACCCTCTCTGCCTCTACTTTGTAATGCAGACTGACTGTCGTAAAAAAAAATCAAAGTCTGGAGCCTAAACTCAGCCCCCTGTTAGATGTCAGACTATGGACTAGGATTTGTGAAGTGTGTGTGAGTCAATTGCTGCCCCTGCTATGTAGTTCTATTCCCTATTTATATTTTATTTCCACCCCAAAATGAGTCAGACAGAGAATTAAACATGGATTTGCAACGATACACTAAACCAATACAAATGCCATCTTGTTGTGACTCCCCTGGCTGGGTCTGTACCTCCTGCATCAAATTCAGCCTTTTAATATCAGCCAGCCCAAAGCAGAGCAGCAGCAATGGAGCTGTCACACTGTTTTACCCAAACAGACTCCTCCGCCCCAAACTGTGTGCCTGCAAAGCCCCTGTAATCCAACCCTGAAACTTGCCAGCTTCCCAAAGTCGCAGCTTGACATCACCTATCCCCTTGTTTTCATTACATCTCCTTCACTCTGTGTTTTTTAGCATTTCCTTCCCTGCATCTTTCGTCACTTCCGACCTTCTCCTGCCACCCCCGCCTTGTTTCACTCCACCTCTGCTCCAATGACCTCTTGCCATGGCCCCAGGGACTCACCGAGATGTTGTGATGGCAGACGATTGTGGGATGCCAGCTGCCGTTTTAATGATTTTGCCCCTCGGCACAGATCAGCTCGAGAAACACAGTTACCATTTTTCAACTGAATGAGAACTCTCACCCCTGCAACGCCTCTGCAAAATATGTGTGTGTGATTGTTCGTGTGAGTGTGTGCGCACAGACATCGAGAGTTGATTTGGTCATTGCGAAGCTTGAAGACGTCATCTGTCTGCTTGCATTGTTTGGTCGCTTATGCACGTATTACAATGGATTTGCACACAACTCGTTGTGCATGAATGTGTTGGATGGATCACGTCTCTCTACCCTCCACCCCTCTCTGTCAATTTGCTCTTTCAGCTCAGGTTTAGAAAACTGCAGCACGTCCTGCCAACACATTGCTATTAGCATCATGTGCTTCAGTGCATCCCAAACCTCTCACTGATGAAGTTCAATCCATTCCCTTTAATTATACCTTTCTCAAACACACCTGTAATCTGTCCAAAAGTTTGATCTCCCAGGGTTCAGTCAAAACTGTTGCAGGTAGTTTGTAAAGTACCTAAAGTGCTTTTGCTGTGTGTGAATGTGTGTTGCATCAACCTGACTCAACCCGTATCTCCCCCCCTCCCCCCTCTTTGCTCTCCCTCCAGACATTGATGACTGCCAGTCTAACCCATGCCAGAATGGAGGAACCTGCATCGATGAGATCAACTCCTTTGTGTGTCTTTGTCTGCCCAGCTACGGAGGAGCGACTTGTGAGAAAGGTAACAATTTGCACTAAAACTCTGCTCTCTCACCAATAACAACACATGGGAGTGTGCTTTGTGAGAGCAGACAGCTATGCAAATGGTAAAAATTGGTGTAGATTAGAAGCAAGGTGATGTGATAGTAGAAGTAGCAGGCAGAAGAGAAAGAGGGTGATGAGCAGTTAAAGAAGAACCAGGAGGTGACACATTAAGAGAAAGATGATGCTATAAGAGCAAGATGTGGAGACAGAGTTAGAGAGAGAACAACAGGGTTAATGGAGACAGAGTAGGCGGTGCAGGTGGGAGGAAGAGGATCTGAATGTAGACAAAGAGGAGGAAGAGGAGGAGGCAAGCCCTTTGGAATAATGTATCCATTTCTGTACACGACACCTGCGACCAGCTGGTGTCTTTTCTCATTACGGGAACTCCCCTGTCAGACGGGCGCTAGCAGGGAGGCTGCTCACAAACTGCATGTTACATCAATGAGGGAAACCAGCAGCTGCTGGATACATTAGGGTTGATTATTTAAGTTTTTGCACAATTTGAAGGATAAGTGCCCAGATTTCTTAAGCTCGATTGTACATCCCGAGATTTAACAAGGTTTTGTGACATTCACAGTAAAGAAAAGGCTTCCAAAAATAGATCGGAGAGATGGTGAAGAAGTGCGTATGAGCTGCCTTTTGCAGTATGTGAGGAAATGGTTAATCTACAAACAACCAATATCAAACAAACAATTATTATTAGTTGTGGCCTTTTTAACTTTAGATTATACACATGAATTCCAGGATATACAAATTCCTTTATATTGTATGTGTAAAGGGATACTTTGGGAATTGAATACAAGTGAGTTTGGAGCTTGCTTCCCAACTAACAATTCTGACTAATGCAAAGCCCCAACATCCCTTGAAATACAAGAATTAAAATAGCACAATTAAAGATGTAAGAATGAAAGGTTGGAGGGGCAAAGAGAGTGTGAGAATAGCAAAGGAGACATTTTTAATAGATGGTTGAGGGAACAGGGAAAAGAGATTTAGGAATCAGCTCTGAGATATATAAAAGCAACTGTATCTCTTCTGGTCTGAAGTGACCTCCGAGTCTCCGACCTCGACTCTCAGAAGAGTTTTCACGGTTCTTCTGTGGTCTGAGAGACTCGGGGCAGAACAATCGATGGAGAAAGAAGAAATAAAAGAGAGAGTAAACCGAGCGAAGCCAGAGAGAAGCAGCAGACAGACCTTCTAAATGTGGTAGAAACTACAGTAGTGTTTGGCAGGCCCCAAATGAACTTTTCACTTTGCCTCGTTTCTGCAGGCTTATTGTAGTAGTTGGCAAACCATCAAGAATTTCAATTCTACTTTCAGCACCTCAACACAAGCCTTAGTGTGTGTTATTTTCTAGTAATTCATACACAGGCATTCACACTCAAACATCAGCTGCCGACTGTTGATATGTTCCCCTTGTGCTTTTTCTCGTTTATTTAATCTCCTTCAGCTTATATGAATGCACTAGCAACTTTCTCTGGACCTCACTAAAAGTTGGTAGATAAATATGAGAAGTCACAAGAGGTTCGAGTAGCTTGGAGAGAGGAAAAGTCCACTAACTTTAATGAAGTAAATAGCTCGAATGGCCCTCTAATCTAACAGTATTCCACATACTTGTTAACTCTTACTGTAGTTGCCCTCTTTGATCGCCCATTGCAGGAAATGGAACTTCAGTAAGTCTTACTTGTAATTTCCCCGCGGTCATGGCTTCCTTTTTTAATATTTATGCCCCTCCTGTGGCGTAGATCATACACAAACAAGAAAGTAAAAAAGCCACAGAGACTTTACAGTACATGGATTTTTATGTTGTGCTGTTTACAACTGTGCCTCACGACGTGTTATAATAAATATACAGCTTCTTTAAATCAAGGCAGATCATTAAATACTTTATCTGCTGTGTCTCACAAGTTTGGATTTTCATTCTCCAGTATTGCACACCCCTATACAGTATACTGATTCTCCCCTCCCCTCCTTTCCAAATGCACAGCACGTACATAAGTACATCTCCATCCAGAGTGCCTTTGATTTGACATGCACTGGAGCTGCGGTACGTTTCCTCTCCTGCTGCGCCGCTGCCTTAATGCCTGATTGGGAGCAGCAGGTCTGATTGTGTAAATCGGAATTCTCTGTTTTCCCATAGCTTTATCTCTCGCTACTTGACGCTTCCAGAAATATAGGAAACAGCTGTGAAAAGTACAATTTGCAGCAGGCGTTGCTCTGCCAGTTCGTTCAGATCTCAGTTAGATATCCAGAGGGGGGTCTGAACCGCAACATGAACACTGGAAATGAACTCATTCGTTCCACCGAGGCTCTATCTATTTAAATGTCATCCAATTGGTCCATGTCTCAGTGAAGTGGTCCGGCTGTCTCATTTCCTGGATGTTCTTGAATGTGCTGAAGAGGAGGTGGAGAGTGTTTAGAGGCTGAATAGATTCGATGGCTTTTTTTTTTTTTTCCGGCATTTCTGCTTTATTTAATAGTGAGAGAGAAAGGATGAAAGAGAGGACGCATCTTTGGTATTGGCTTTAATGGCGCACACTCTGCCCTATTAGCTACCAGGACAGCCTTCACTGACTGTGTGCAATATAGATTCTCACCTGAGGGATAAAGATGTAAACATACACGTCCGCAAGTAAGCCCATCAAACAAAGCCATGTGATTACAGTAACTCAAATCATTTGCATTGTGGCTGGCATTATTTTAGTTGTTCCTGCAGAAAATCTGAGCGGGAAAACTGTTTCATTTTATGTGCAAGGTGTTTCTCAGTTCTACTCAACTACTGAATATGTTTGTAATGTTCCCTGGCCATTTGCCAATGCTGGCTTCAAAGGAAGTCTTCAATCAATTGCAGGTAGCACACACTAATAGTTCACTTTATTTTTTGCTATCATTCTGTTGTTTACACCCAATATAATTCCTTCAAAACACATTCTTTCTTTCTGGGATATGAGTTTTTATACTTGGTCTTTATTTGCTAAATTATCTTTTACAATGCTCTATATTGCAGATAAAGGACAACAAAACCATTGTTAGTCTAAAAAATAAAATAAAAAACAAAGGTTAAGAGAATGCCGTTGTGACATTAAAATAAAGACGTATAGGCATTGAAGGTGCTTTGAGTGGTAACATAAATATATAGAGGATAGAAATGATGGCACAACAGCAATTTGATGATGTGCCTTAGGAGAAAAATGTTTACAGTACATGACATATAACAGCCACAATAATTCAATAATGGTCACTTTTTGCATGTTTCCAGGCTGCATCTATAAAACATTTAAAAACCAGTTGATAGCCACTGTTGTGGTAGCTGTTATGTTGAACTTAGTAGCGTTTCTCCATGGAACTGGCTCTGTGGTCCAGCCCTCTGATGTTAGCGTTGTGAGCTAACAGCCTTGATTGCTGGGTTGATCAGGACCACTGCTGGCTCCCTCTGGTTTGTTACCATGGTGATCCCATCAGAGAGTCAATAATTGTAATTTGACGGGCTGAAGTCCTCCAGTTATTGCACTGAAAGAGAAGAGGAAATGGCTTATGTTTGACATTTTTACAAGTAAAGAAGGCTGATTTATTACAGTTTGTTTCTGTCAGACACTTTGAAACATGAGACCTTGAGATAGTGATATATTTAAAGGGGCCCATTATGCTCATTTTAGGTTTCATAATTGTACTTTGTGCCTACACTGTATTTTTTCTCATAATGTGTGTGCTGCTGCCCAGTTTACTCTGATTGGTTAGCTGGCCAGCTCTGTTGTGATTGGCTAACCGTTAAGAGATGTCCCGCCCCTTAGCCTATCAGGTACAATGTCCTAAGCTCCCGTCCACACGGAGACGATATCAGTTGAATCCGCTAACGTTCTCTATCGTACAGACGGTGCGTCCACACGAGGCCGAAATGGAAACGCGGATTCGGAGCCCGAATTGTCCGTGTGTACGCCCTATACGATCATTTCCTGAAAACGATGACGCCATAGCCCCACCTCTCCCCACCTTGATACAGATTTTAATGCGACATTTACAGCTCCTCTACGACAACCATCAGCAACAATAATAATATAATATAATAATAATAATAATAAGTCTTATTCGCTGCTTTTGGTGTATTTTGTGGCGGAAGTACAGCGCCACTTACAGGCCCGGCATATGTACTAAAGCGTCTCCAGCGTTCTCCAGCATTTTCGTGTGGACGGACACGTTTCTTGAGCCGTTTCCGTGTGGAAGACCTTTTTTAAAACGACTCAGGTTTGTTTTAGTTTTCGTCTCCGTTTCGTCTCCGTGTGGACGGGGCCTTAGAGCGCTGGCCAATAGAAGCGTGAGGGTTACAAAGTGATGACATTATGTTACGGAAGTAAACAAAGGAGTCCAATGGACCCGTTTCAGGCAGTGGGAGAATGTGTGGGAACTGTGGGAAACAATAAAAAAATCCCTCCTTTGGCAGTTATTTTTTCAACAGTTCTGTATCAGTAATGAATGGATATTTGACCAATAGAGACATCTTTCAGTTGTTTAACTCTCCTCTCCTCCCAGCCCTGAAACTGACTGTTGAGTCCGTCCTGCCTTTTTTAAGACTCGCTGCCTAATCTGGGGAAGCAGAAACCACATTTCTCGCAGCCTGATAGAAGTGAAAAGCGACAGAGGAAGAATTAGCTGGTTTCTTCTCATCAGCTCCTTTCCTGCACTCTCGCTTTTCATCCTGCGTTCACTCGGAAATTCGTTTCGCTCAGACTTTCCAGGGAGAAATCCAACATAACGTGCATGTGTAAGAGTGCGGATTTGATACTTTGACATTCCTCTCTTGTAGACACCTCTGTTTCATGTTGTTTCCTTTCCTTTTCTCTCCCTACCTTTCTGCTGTCACACCCTGCACTCCTTGCATCTTTTTGTGCCTCTCATCTCTGGTGCACTGCAGGAGGTTTTGTCACTCTGTGTATGAGTGTGTTTGCTTGTGTTTGTGTGTGAGTGTGTTTGCTTGTGTTTGTGTGTGAGTGTGCCTGTAGTCTGTGCAGGCCGCATCTGCTGTTTTGCTGTGACTGTGTGTGAAATGTTTGTGTGATGCTTAAACATTTCCTAGAGCTGTGAAGTTGACATCTTGCACCTAACAGACCGTCACACAGCTACGCGTACACTGTAGTCCCTTTCACACATGCACTGCGACCCTGAACTTATCTAGACATTAACCGCAGGACATGTGTGTGAGAACGCAAATGTCCGAATCAATCCGTCGTCAAATATCAAAATATGTTCTCGCTGTTTATTCAGCAGTCGAACACATTTGACGTCGAGCAGTAAACTACAGTGTTAATAACTCTTGGTTACAAAATATACTAAAGCTAAATGAAACAATAATCTTTTTAAAAAACGAATAATTACAAAGTAGTGTTAAAGGGATTGTCTAGATAATTAATCCCAAGTGTTACGCTGTTCACCCAAAACTCGCAGGCATGCTAGCCCTTTATTTGTTCTTCTTCTCCCCCTACTCTCTTCCGTGCCCTGCTACCATTAGTTATTACATGTCATTTGTTAGACGCATTTTTTTTTGTCAAATCATTTATATTAAAGGGGACCTATCATGCAAAATGCACTTTTGTACGTCTTTTATACATGAATATGTGTCCCCGGTGTTCCAGGGAACTCACCAAGTGTCAGAAAATACAACCCTCTCTATTTTCCTCCTTAGCCAAATCTCTAAAAACAGGGCTGCAACGGATCTGATACATGTGGATTCTGATTTTCACCTCTATGATGTCACAGAGGTGCACTCCGCCTGTATGGTCAACTCTCCACCTATCAGGGGAATGAGAGGTTGCCGTGGCATGGCAACAGCATAGCAACAGCATGGCAACAGCATAGTAACATGACGCTTGTGCTTCGCCCCCTCCTTTGCAGGGGGGGGGGTCAGCTCCAGCTCATGCAAAGACAGAGCTGGAGTGAGGCAAAATGAGGCATGGCTAAAATGCAGGATCTGTTTGGTATTTTTTTAAATAAAACTTATAAATATACCTTATATAGGTATAGCCCTACAATATATTATTCAAATATAGCATGATAGGTCCCCTTTAATGTGACTATATAAGGTTGTGCAGTGATCAGCAGGCAAACACAGGTGAGTTTGCCTGAGTTTTGCTTAGAAATAAAATGGTTATGTTTGCAGGCTTTAGAAAGTGCAGTGAGACCATTATATACCGCCACTATCCACTGAAACCAATATAATCCAGTGTAAAATAGGGTTTCAGGCCCTGTGACTCACTCATTCTTCTGGCAATGATACACACTTCCAAACACACACATATAGAAATGCATGCACACAGTAGTCATTTGACAGAAAAACAAAACAAGACAGAGTCACAGAAAGCCTAAAGAAAAGTAGAGCAAAACTTCCCCTAAAGAGGACGGCGGGTGAATCTGGGGCAGACAGATAGGAAGGCTTTTGAGTACGTCGATGCCAACAGCAACACCAGAAACCACAGATTGGAAGCAGCCAGCAGACAATGAACTGTAGCCGACACTATGAGACTAATGAGCAGGAGAGCAGGCTGAGCGCTCTGTCACTTCATCATTGTGCTCTCTTTTATCCGACCTCATGTTCTACCTTGTCTCTCACATATACATGTTCTTACAGTGAAGGTAATGTTTTTGTTATGTAAAGTCACGAGCTGTAAATAAATGATTGTATGATGATGCGTTGGCATATTAACTGTCCTCTGATTTAAAAAGCTGGAACTACTTCCATATTGCAAACTTCCCTGTTAACATTCAATATCTCCATGACTTAGAGCATCTTAATGAGGGCATGTCTGAATTTGCAGGGGAACAGAGTTTTGCTCTCACAGACCTGCATAAACATTCTCTTTTTCACCGTAACCACACAGTTTACCCAAGTGTTTCAAATTCCTGACTCTATCTCTACATTATTTGTCCCTAAGGAGCTCTGATTTTACACATCAAAGTGTCAGGGAGTACTGCTGAATGTGTAAATAGCTGTAAAGAAGTATTTTGAGGCTTCGGTGTGTGCTGTGCAAAGTCAGATAAATAACTTTACGTAATGTCACTTGAGTGCTACATTTAATAATGAAAGAAATCCTAGGGTGTGGAGTCAGAAAGAAGTGAGTTTAACGTACCTCGGTAACTTCCTGCTCATGCTATAGCTGCAGGATAAATTAGCCTATAGGAGCTTAAATTGCTGAACTCCATGCTTACTGTTGGCGACCGTTCGTGTGTAATGTTGGCAGATTTTGACAAGAAAGAGAATCCATGGCATGAAAAAAAGATGATATCTCTTGTTCAGCTTCATAAATGGTTTATTCTTTTTTTATACTGACAATCTTGGGTCCAACAGTGTTACATAAACTACTTTATTCGTGTAGCACATTTCAACACAAGGCATTTTAAAAGTGCTTTACAAAAAATGCTAAACTTATGCAGGAGAAACCCATTATAAAATGACATTTAAAAACAGTTATTAAAAAAGCCAAGAGAATAAGAAAAACTAGCTAACATCGAATCAGACAGGTATTATTTGATTTATATAGCGTTCAAAGGTATCAGTCACTTAGCCCTCATCATGCCATTGCTTCTGGACCACAGGTCTCTATTGTTGGAATCCCATTGGTCAATTAGGCATGTCACTCCAAGTGTATCTCCCGTCTACACGCTCTACACTCTTGTTAAGTCTCACTACACTGAGTACTTTGGCTGAACTTGTCATCTACAAACTGCTGTGTGATGTTTTATTTGTTTACTAGATTGTTTGTTTTGTATATCATTGCTGTAAGAGTGGGTGTTTTTGTGATCAAGTATCGGCTCTCAGAGTTGACAGAGAGGCTGAGGAAGAAGGCAGCTTGAGTTCAAAGACTTTCTTAATCTTTTCTTTTCTGTCTCTGAATGTAGTGGCACCGTGTAAACTGGTGACTCGGCAGAAAGCTTGTCTCAACATTTATTTTTGCATCCTCTGGGTCTTTAGAGGCTATTAATGCTAATTAAGATTAATGCATTCTAATAACACGTCGAGAAGGATACGTGCCAAGAATGAGAAGAAAAGGGAACTGGAGCATCTTGGTTTACTTCACACACGGGGGTCTCCTGAAGAGAGAACAAACACTGACAGAAACTCAGGTGACTCAGGCAAAATGCACACACAACAAATCCCTAAAGTTTTGCCTACTGTAAGTCTGGCAAAGAAACTATTCAAATTGACTTATAGCGAGGCATCTCCCTCACTCCTTATGCTTTTGTGTTCAAGACTTGCCAACTTTCCTCCTAACAGCAAGTTAGGAGCACTTTATTCTCATTCAAGGTGCTTAATTAGAGAATTTCCCTGAAGCAACTGTCATTCTCTCTACTGAGTCGCGGGGAGTTCAGGCAGAAAAGACAGAAAGTAGTAGAAAAGAGGGAGGAAGCATAGAAGCAGGTGTTACAATAGATGAAAAGAGAAAAAGAAGGCGTGTGAGAACAGTGAGTGTTCCTCTGCTGTGCATTAATGAAGGTTTCTGATGGAGAGCTGTGAATCGGTACTTTGGGCTGTGCTGGAGGTTCAGTTCACTTCTGTTCTACCGCTTTCTGATATTTCCAAGAAAAACTGTAAAAGTACTCTGATGGCCAAGGTATAAAGCCTGGCTTACATTTACTGTCATCTCACAGTTATACCACCACAGAAAGGGTTAGGAGCTTAGGAACCTGAACTTTGCACTACAGGAACATGTTTTAGTTTTGTCACTTGACTTCATGCAGCAAGCAATGTAAAAATAAGTTGTATAGAGACAGATGACTAGAAAATAGTTCAGCAGAAAAAAAGCATTATTTTATTTATAATTTGTACTGAATAATGTATATACAGTGTGGCGCAGTGGGATGTGCGTTGGTGTTTGCATCAGTGGGGTCACAGGTTCAAACCCCACTGCAGTCAGCATGTCGTTGTGTCCCTGAGACACTTCACCCCAAATTGCTCCTGTAGGGATTGTCCACAGTATTGAGTATATAAGTTGTTTTGCATAAAAGCGTCTAACAAGTAACATGTAATGTATCTGTATGTAGTCAGCTGAGTTAATGGTTAAACTACTAAATTGCATAACTAAGTAAGTATAAAAAGGGTTTTCTGTGATGCCGCCACATTTATGCTAGACTATTCTCATCTATTTGCAAAGGGAAGGAAGAATATTTTAGCAGGTTTTCCCAAATGTGAGACACCAACAAACCAATGCACATGCTAATTGTGGTTGGAAAAAGAATATAATAAATAAAACAGTTGCTAGCTTAACATTAGTGCTTATCTCCTGGTGATTTCATAACTAAACACGTTGCCTTTGAGAATGTGTGATCGCTTGTGTGTGCTTTAGATTAGCTGCACACTGATAGAGTATTATCTCAAAAATACACAAATATGTCGAGTGTGTGAGCTCTCCTCACCTTACACCAATCAAACACTGTATCCGTAATAAGCGACTTGTTGTCTATTGCCCGCGCTGCCCTCACTTTTACCTCTGCCCCCCCCCATCAGCATCAATCTGCATTGACACATCTATCGACTCATTATGCAGAATGAGCCTTCAGACTGGCATTGGTCCTTCATGTTGTGCTTTGTAGCTGTATTACTGTAAAATCCATATCTCCGAGTTGTGAGAATCACACTATTAAGATGTTCCATGAATAAATATTGCACTTGTTAAAACCATTAATTAATCCACAGTCCATTTTTTTTACATTCTTCTTAAATTGTCACCTTTTGTTGCTGGTTATTTAATCTCCCTCTCTCACTTCTCACTCCTCTCTGTCGACTGCTGTCATCTGCTTGCTTGCAAATGGCACACTGAGCTGTCAGCCTTCACACAAGGAGGAGGCAGAATGGCACACACACACACGTACACACATTCTCGTCATTCAGGGATCTAAAAAAGAGGAATCGTGGAAATTTCCCTTGGTGATGTGGATAAACGAGGCAATCAGTCATCTGGAAGTATAAGACTTTTATTTCCTAACTGCCGCTCACTAAAGTCTGTGGGAATATTAATCGCCGAAACACACCCCCTGCCTCTCTCTTTGCCTGACAGAGGGAAAATAGGAAAGAGAAGACGACTTAAGTCATGTCTAAATATTTGAAGAGGTTGATGTGATGTGGGGCTTTGAGCCTCACTGTCAGCGAGTGGGAGAAGAAATCAGCAGAGACTAGGTTGAAGATCTGAGGGGGAGAAAACATGCCTATTTACTTTTTTCCTGTGATTTTCTTTCTCTCTGCGTCTCTTGGTCTCTGTTTCTTTGACTCCTTTACTTTCTTTTTCTGTCTTTTCAGTGCTCCCACCGTGCATTTCACTGCGTCGTCCTTGTACACCAAATTATATTATATATGAATGTAAATCCCAAGTAGAAATCACACCACGCTTGCATGTGTGTCGTTTATAGTTCTTGTTTTAAGCTATTAGTCGGGGCTTTTTTATGGTCAGCATTGGCCTTACATTGCACATATTCACAGCAGTCGGTGTGATCGAATGAAGGCGTGCATATTTAATTTGTTTTGTCTCAGCAACACCTACCCTGACTCTCCTGTCCCTGTAGATTATAAACCACCGTCCACCTTCATGAGCCAAACTGGACCCACTCCCAATGCCAATACAATGTACAAGCTGCCATGTGGGCAAACATTTTGAGCAGGTAGCTTCCAGGTCAGATGACGGAGTGAGTAAATTAGCAGTCAGCAGAGCAAATCACAGCTGCTGGGTCTGATTTTTGGTCTCATAAGACCAGAGATTACCGTAGTTACATCGTTCTACCGAAATGCTAATCTACTGCTCTCTGCTCAGAAGCAAACCGTCTGTGCTACAGGGAACATGTTGGCTGCAAAATGTTGACTCTGAAGCAGCCAGTGTCCTGTAAAGCTGTGATAAATTCCCAATGTTAACCCAGTCATAAATGTCCTGTCCTCTCAAAAAGGCACATGTTTTAACATCCATTAGAGTTTACTCGTGTTAGCTTGTATAAAAAAAGGGTTTCAATCATGTCAAAGCAAAGGAAATATTTGAAGGAAACCAAGGATTGATTCGACCCAAGCGCTATAGACAGACACTGTACTCATATTCACAAGCACAATCTGAACAGGAAGTAATCCCAGGATCATCTTTCAATAACAAATGGGGCTAACCAGAAAGCCACTGAGCCACCCAGAGGAGGCTGAAAGGTTACAGTGGCTAATTGAATTTCATGTCATTAGCGTGTTTTGAGGTCATTGGATCCAGTCCCCAGACAACCATGAGAAACTTGAGCTGGCCAAGTAATGAATGGATAAATTACCCACAGTTACAATAATCATTGTCAGAGCTACTCGCATAACTGCTCAGAAGAAATGAATAGTTCCAGTAGGAGAAGTAGCAATTTTACAATTCCTCAATTACTGATCTGAAGTCCAAAGAGGAACTCAAGCACTAAACGTTTGTATTGAATGATTAAACTAAATCATTTTCATGTGCAGCTTGAACATAAGAGCTCATACCTTTCATGCTGGATTTTGATTAACATGAAGAACAGATATTTACGTTCTTGTTACTTTAAGAGAACCCACCGTGAATTTTCTAAAAGTAGTACGACTGGAGCAAACCCCTGAGGTGATGACTCACTACTTCAGTCTGCGTGTATGTTAAATCTTGTTTGTAAATACTCTGTAAATTCAGATTAGAATGACAGGAATGCATCTTAGTGTCATTTTTTTATATTTCTGAGTGACTGACATAGATTTATGATCCAAAAATGTCTGTGTTGAACCTCATTTTATATGTAAAGAAATGCAAATAATTATTGAGTGAGTATTAGTTGATTTGGCGAACATCCAGTCGCCTCTTTGGAAGTCATCGAGCCTTGTCAATCACATTTTTTACTTTAGTAGGGCATAGAATTTCTTAAATACGCGTCGTAAAGAAAGATTACCATATTTCTTACCACTACAATACTTAACACCCGTCTTAACCTGTATAATTTAAAAAATGATTTAAAGAGAAAAAATGTTTAAAACAAGTAGCCATGCAAAAACCTTTGGTTTCATAAAACGTTTTTAAGTTTGTGACATTTTGATTTGAATAACTTATTATGTGATCAAAATAAAACTAAAGCTTTTGGTATTTGACGGTTTTCAGATGCTTTGATTGAAGTTACTCTGCCCACAAATCAATGTAACAGTGGTAATAGAACATTTATTTATATTATAGAACTCTGCTTCCACCAGACGGACTGTATAGGACTGAATAATCACATTTCAGACGGACCAGTGGAGGAATGATTGACAGACACTTGCCTCCATATATTTCCCACATAATTTTTCTCTCTCTATTCTTCATCGCTCTCTTTCTATCTGCAGCCAACATGCACATGTGAATGTTTGACTGATCACACACTTATCTGTGTCTGACCTTGAGCCTTTCAGCTTTACAGTATGTTAGCTGAGTGACACATGAAGAAGACATGACACTTCTTTGCATGCTATTGCATGTCAGATAAACTGTAGGTTATTTACACATCGCTCATAATACTTTCAGTTACTGTGTTCATCACTTTTACACTAACTGTAGATTCTGAGCAAGATAATATTAAGAGTTGGGAGAAAGAATATATAAATATATGTTGAAATATTTAAGTTGCATGCCGAGTCCGACTAACATAAGACCAACAAGACCTTGAACCGAGGAGGCAGTTTTAATGGGAGCCGATGCATTGCATGTTGGGAAAGAGTGTCATTGCACTTCTCAGCATTGTACCTCAGACAGCCCTGAACAATATGGTGAATGGAGCAGAGCGTATAGGTTTTTAAAAGCACTTACCTTCTCAATGCAGTATGCCGGTTTCGAGGTCCTTGTTTTATATTACATTGTAGAAGGGCTTTCATAATGGACTCCTCTCCGCTCTGCATCTCTCTGCATACTAAGTAGGGCCCCATACGGCCCAATTTGCACCTCACAATTTACTGGTGTCGCTTCACATTTGGTGGAGGAAAAGCTGAGGCCTTTTCCCTGATCCGCACACTGCAGGGAGGGGGACGGGGGCACAAGGGGGGGCGAGCGGAGGTTGCTTACCTGACGGATAAAGCCTGAACCACCTCCAATCCACCATTCATTTCCACATTTTCAGGTACAGACGTATGCACACATACACATTCCAGCGCTGAACCGAAAGCCACACACACACATCACACCTGAAATGTACAGCTCGTAACACACAGCTAGCCCCCCTGACAGATTAGGGGCGATAGTTGAGAGATGAAGGGAGGAGGGGGGATGGGTGGAGGGAGAGTGTGTGTGTGCGCTGACAGGACTGTGACAGGGCTTAATTACCAAGCGAGAGCTGTGCACTGGAAGAGATTTCTAAGGATTGTTGTCATTTGAATAGATTAAAACGCCCTTTCACTGGTCTAAGCTGTCTCACTGTCGGCTTGCCTCTGCTGCGGATTAAAAGTCCGAGTCAAATCAAAGAGATGAAGAGAGAGATGGAGACTGGGAGGAGTGTCACAGAGGGCACTTAAAGCAAGATGGTGCTGAAGAGAGAAGCAGAAGGAGGGAAAGAGGGGGAAAGGCAATATATAGATTTTGCGTGCTGCAGGACATTAGGAATCTGCTGATACAAAAACCAATACAAAATAATAATGGTTGTTGCCCTCTTAATCCTGAATCCTCCATCCCTGTGCAAAGCAGTTATTCTGTGGGTGTTTAACGATTTGAAAAAACCCACATTTCTCTTACGATGGATTTCCCGTTGTCTAATCGCTGTCTTTTTCAATTACCTCCCCCTTCTTTTTGCAAATTGCCCTTTCCACCAGACACTGAGGGCTGCGAGCACACATGGAGGAAGTTCCACGGCCACTGCTACAGATACTTCAGCCGGAGACACACCTGGGAGGACGCTGAGAAGGACTGCAGGGAGCACAGCGGACACCTGGCCAGTGTCCACAGCCTGGCCGAGCAGAACTTCATCAGAGGTGGGTGGAGCTCAAGGATAAAGCAATAACGAAAACTCAATTGGCTCAGAAAGTGTACATGTTTTCTTCTGAATACATTACACTGCAGGAAGTCAGACCAATTTATGTTTTGCAAAGTCATAGAAGTGTTCAGAGTTACCTAGGAATTTCTAGTTAGAGTGTTTCCCAGACTTGATTTTCATAAAAATCTTCTCAAAACAATTAAATTACCTAGTTGAATCTTTAGTGATCAATGCAAAGAGTCTCAAGGTATGTTAGGAGCTTTGAAAGGCTGCAATATCTGTGAGCAAACGCTACAATGCTAATGCTAGCATGACAACATGCTCACAAGGACAATGGTAGCACATGAATGTTTAGCAAGTATAATGTTAACTCTGATTAACAGCTTGAATTTAACATTTTAGCATGCTTCAAATTGTGAAAACTAGCACTAAACTCAAACAACGTTATTTTCTTTCAGCTATTTGGTCTAAAAAACTTGTAAAAATACAAATGGTTTGAGTTGATGATGGATGAAAAGTCACGATATAGCCAAGGCAATTACAGCTTGTCCTGTTGGGGAATGACTATGTTACAGTACGTTTCTGTAACTGATATACTCATAGACAATCCTGACATGGTCTGACTGTGTTGCTTCACATCTCTATAAAATATCTGGCTTCTCTTACAGCCACCAATCAATTCAAATAATAGCACATACACATCCTTTCAAATCTAACCAGCTCTCCTTCAGCTGTCTGCCTGCGACACATCAGTGATATCCACTCTTCTTCATTCTTATTATCATAACTTGGCAATGGCAGCTCTTGCCTTATGTGCATTCCATAACCCAGTGATAAATGTCAGTGTTGTTCTGCTCTGAACGACCTTTGAGGAGGTTTATTGCGCAGACAAACTGTGAAGAACACCCTCAGGAGCCCAGTTTGTTCAGCCAAATAAATGGGTATCACCATTTGTTGCAATAAAAAAGGTGCTATAGGCTCTGATACATTGTCTGTGACAGAACATTTAATATACTTTCATATTCCTTCTTAGGGTGCGATTTGTCTTGAAACAGGTGAGAAATCCACATTTGAAACTGAGTAATTTGACAAAAAAAGAGCTTGATTTAATTTAGTTTAAGGTGGATTTGTGTGGGAAAGATGTGAAATTGTCACATACCAGAAGAAGATTTTTTCTACGCTTGTATTAAAAAGAAAAAACGATTTTATGACTCATTGATTAAATGGTTGTCATGTGTAGCGAAATCAACAGACCTGCTATTTCAAGCATGTGATCCTGAATTATTTCCAAATGCAATTTACGATTTTTTGCCAATTTTCAATGCTGTTCTTAATCTTTCATTTTATTATTCTTAGCTTTTGGCCCCTGGCAGTGCTCTTCATCCACATGTTGTAAAAGGGCCAGATCACAAGCACCAGTCCTCTGTAATATTGAATCCACCTTCTGTTTTGAACAGATACCAGGAGGAAAGTGTCATCTATCTAGCACCCATCTTTCTTCCACGCACGCACGGATACCAAAAAGTGTGTTTAATTGCCTCGAAAATGGAAGTCTCCACCCCTGCAATAAGAGGATCAGAGCCATTAGGAAGATTAATGGGCCTGTTAATGATGTTAAGCAGATACACCATGATTGAAATTCCATTACATATGTGCAAGCATGTGCACGCGCCAATGCAACCGTGCACACAGACCCCCCAAACACACTAATGAGATTAGCCCAAAACACCATTAGTGATTTTTTTCTTTCACACAAAAAAAAGTCTCTCATCCCCAGTTTATCAGAGACAGAAACTGTGAATCTCCATTATTGTTCTTCTCTCAGCTGAGGGAGGGTCCCTGCTGATGTGTAGCTCCAGGACTGTGTGTTTGGAGCCTGTTGCACAAATAATAGCCCTGCAGCACAATATGTAACATTAATGAGCACTAAATTGGCTTTATACGTATAGTAAAGAACAGCTCACCAGTCGGGGGGATATTGCTGAACCTTCGGAGACTGTTGTATTATATTTTCTGCTGCGCTATAAAACCTTTTTGACGCATGAAGAAGATAATGTGAAGAGGTTAAAGTAGTATTTGTCTTTCAGGGAAAGATTTTGAGAATTTTTAGAGCTTTATCCATACGAGAAACTACATTTCAGGGCGTCTTTACTATTGTTTGTTGTACCCATATTTTAACCTCAACCCCCAGAATGATGACCTATTCTACTTGAATGATGTAAGCACCATACTTCATTATAACATACATTTCTAATGCATTAAAGGGAATTAAAACCCCTTTTTACTTGCTTTTGTTTTGTACCCTGGAGCACTACATTGCAGTCCAAAGGTTGGACACCAATCTATTCCAATTTAAAAAAGTGTATTTCCATTTACGGAGCGTCCACACAGCAGCGTGCGTTGACGCTTGGCGGTGGGCGTGTCTGAAGCTTGGGGAGTCAACGCGAGCAACGTGACCAACAACCAATCACATGAATCTCCCGCCCCCGACATACAAAGCAAAAAACATTCCATGTTAGCTATATATACTGTCTATGCCTGCTAGCTGTCCATTCAATGTTAAAACGAGGTACACTGGATATAAACTCCCCAAACAGGCGAAAACCTACCAGTTTCACCCACTATCTCTGCCACCTCCCTCCATGCCTGGCTCCTCCGGTTTGTATCCCGGTAGATGAACAGAGACTGATCATACAGCACCGGGTGATTCACTACCGCAATGATTATTTTCTCCTCCATTTTATGGAACATGTAGAAATGATGTATGTATGTATGTAATGTATGGCTCTCGCAGCATACACACGGTTTGATTGGCTAGCAGTTGTACTGGCAGATTTTCATAAACGGGATTTGATTGGCTGACGCTTCCGTCGAAGCTTCAAAAGTTGACCTACTATCCACACGTTTTGTTTACAGAAAAAAAGACCTGGCTAAGGTGGAAAAGTTGGTGTAAAAACAATGCGCTCAACGCCCATCATATTGACGTACTGTGTGTATTATTGTGTGTACTGTATGTATTTATTTTGTATTCATTTCCTGTTACCTTCTTCTCAGGTCTAAGCCATGACAACACATGGATCGGGTTAAATGATCGCACAGTGGAGGAAGACTTTCAGTGGACCGACAAGATGGATCTGGTGAGGAACTGTGTGTTGTTTTTTCTCGTAGTCAGCTGATGATCCCAGTAGTGTTTAAAGTCCATGTAATGTCCAAAATAAATGTTATTCTGTGTTAATAAATCGCTTCATCACTTTCCACTGTTTCATTTGACATATCAACATCAATGATTCTTTCCATAAATACCCCCCAAATAACATGAAATGTGTGCCACTTTCCCTTGTTATTCCGCTCCGTTAGCGAAAAGCTTGCCAGCCATTAACCCAGCTGTGTGACGTCACACGTGGCAAACACCAGCCTCGTCTGGATTGTTTGTTTTGTATCCTTCCGCTATTTTCGCTCAACATATGTGTAACCGGACCTCGCTAAACTTTTTTTATCTAACAATTCATGATGGGGAAGCGATGTGTAGTTGTGAGCTGTGAATGTTTCCTGATTGCTATAAACATTGATCATGGGTGCTGGAAGATTGTGCACAAAACTCGGGTCAGAATTAAGTTACTACAGGTGTTATGCCAGCTTGAGCTAAATGTCATCAGAGTACAGTGAACTTGCCTAGTGACTGAAATATATAAAAGTTGAAGTGAAATAAGTAAGGCCAAAAATGAATTACGTCTGAATATCTTTATTATTTTTACCACTTTTAATTATTTGTGGGCTCGCACATATACCAAAAAGACTAATGTACACTGCAATAAAGATAAAATGTTACAAGTGAAAAATTAACAAAAGAACCCTTTTTTATTTATCAAACAGTAAATTAATACAATCTTACAAATTTGTGATTTGGAAAATGTTGTTATATTTACATGTTTCTTTGGAAAAATAATATTGTAAATGATGTACTTTGTAAATTATTTACATCATGCGAAACCATTTTAACCAGTTCAGCTGCATGACTTATGTCAAATTACAGATTTGGCCATTGAAATCCCTGATAGCGGCCTCCCGGTTCAGGGTAAGTCTTCCGTATCTCGGTTACAGCACATGCAGGCAGCGGGACTCTGATTTTTGGGCCGAGTACACCCCAGCACCAACGTACAAACTGTCGATAAGCTGTATATCGATGCTTCCTAATGAAAAAAAAGTATACAGATTATAAATATATTTGGAGAAAAATAAAATGTTATGTAGTACTATTATGTAGCAATGGTTACAAATTGGCTTATAACATGATATTTGTATTTTACTTGTACAAAATAAATATGAGGTTATACATGACTGCTTGACAGAATCATAGACCTCTTATATATTTCCTCACCTGTGTAGTTGTTTCTTTTCCCAAGCATACATTGAACTTGCATACACAGAAAAAATAAAAGCCAAGCTGTTTTTGACTGCTTGAAAGAGTTTAATGGTATCTTTAAAAGTGTACCATATCTGTAGCGACTAAAAGTATTATATGAAAGCAAAGCTGCAATAGGCAGTTGGGTCAATCAATATTTACTTACTGGTGTAGTGGGCCATCAACTGCTCTGTGTTGTTGTTTGTATTGAAGATACGCTATTTTCAGTGTCCAAACACTGAGACAGCCTTCTCTAAAGCCTGGGTGGCTAATAATGCACCTTGGTTTCTCGTCGGTGTCTTCTATCTGGCAGAGTCCTGCACGGGTCTGATTTTCAAGACCCGCTCCCGCCCCGCACCCGTGACGTGCAGTACCGAACCCGCCCCGCTACCCGCACATATTGCCAATTAGTTCCGCAACCCGACCCGACCCGCCGGCACATGATCCGCAACCCGACCCGAACCCGCATATAAGCAGTGACAACGTGCAATTATTAACACACGCAGTTGCATATTTGGCTCAAAAAGCCTGGGATGTTGTTTATTTTCTCCATCTAGGATGACACCAAAAGCCTCCCAGACGTTGGATTTCGCTCTTGAGGAAGAGTTATTGAAAATGCTGTATTCTCCGCTAGAGAGCTTCACCTCAGCCATTCAGAATGTGGTGCGCTCAGCAGCAGATAGATGCACTGCAGAGGTTATGATTATGCTCGGTACCGCGGAGGAGAGGTCTGAGGATTTAAACATTAAACTAAATTATTATTGTTTAAATATATTTATTATGCAACACCCGCAACCGGACCCGCATTATCTTTGTTTTACCCAGAAGCGAACCCGGAAAAAAGCGTTTGAAAAAATACCACCTGCAAATCACCTTTTTTGCGGGTCACCCGTCGGGTACCCGCGGATACCTGACCCGATGCAGGACTCTGCTATCTGGTCAGTAGGTTGCAAACTGTCTATTTGTTCCATCACCTGCCAGATCTCTCTGCAGCATACACATTCATCTGAAGTGGGCATGCTTTCACAGCATTGACATGTACACCTGAATATTGTACATAACATTAAAAAAAAACAATATCTGCCGGACGTGTGAGGAACAGATGACAAATTAAGATCGACATTTAGTGCAGGTCAAATTAAATAAAACAGAATTTACCATTCAGTATTGCCGACTCGAGTCTCGCCGGTTGCGGAATCCGCTTCTCTTTCACAAGTTTCTGCCTCGTTGTTCGATTGCTGGGCAGGAGGCTCGTACTTATAAGGCAAGATGCCTTGAAGTGAAAGGCTAGCTGGTTCACTCTCTACTTCTGTAACTGAATCCAGATAACCCACCTAATCTGAGCTTGAATGATCGCTGTCGCTGTCGCTGTCTGAAGTTATCGCGTTGCTTGCCATTTGGACTGATTTGATCAAATGGCAATGTTTGCCACGTGTGACGTCACCGCTCGTTCGGGAGTGATCGGGGGCGTACTCGGCAAACTTCAGAACCAACATCGGTTTTTAACGTATATGTCATTTAATTATGACGAAACTTTAAACATTTTTATTTATTTTCATTCTGGTGATATCTAAACTACATGTTAAAAAACACCTGTGTTAGATGCATTACATGGCCTTTAAGATCCCAGTGGAAGTATATTCATTTGGATTTGCTTGCAGTAACACAGCCGTAAATATCCTGAACAGCAGTTAACTGAAGGGAAACTAATCCATGAGTTTCTGTTCCCTTTGTGTCACACAAAACATTTTCACTGTTACTGATTGATTATTGATTGTTTTGATACTATGTTGAATATGTTATAACTATATGTGTATAGAAGTAATGTGATAAGTTTTCTCTCATTTTATTTAAGAATCTGAAATAACATTCCAAATACAGAGTCCTGGTTCCCAAAATTAGAATATATAGCTTAGCTACTAAATTTAAAGTGGACCTATCATGCTATATTTGAATAATATAGTGTAGGACCATACCTATATAAGGCATATTTATACTTTTTATTTTTCAAAATACCAAACAGATCATGCATTTTAGCCATTCCTCATTTCGCTCAATTTAACACTGTCTTTGCATGGGCTGATTCTGTGAGAACAGCACCATCTACAGGCCTGGCATATGTACTACAGCGTCTCCAGCGCTTTCGAACGGCAATGTCCGTCGCTGTCTCCTGATTGGTGGAGTTGGCCAAATAGCCGTAGCGCCACTTCTGTGAAGTCATAGAAGTGTTCAAATCTGGATCAGTCTGTATCAGATCCGTTGCAGCCCCTTTTAAGAGATTTGGGTATGGAGGAAAATAGAGAGGGTCGTGTTTTCTGACACTTGGTGAGTTCCCTGGAACACCGGGTACACATATTCATGTATAATAGACGTACAAAAGTGCATTTTGCATGATAGGTGACCTTTAAATAAAACCATTAGTTTATATTAAATAGGGATAATTAAAACAGAAGTAATAACACTAAATGATATCAAAATAGTTATAAAATAAATAGGTACAAATAATTAAAGGCAGGATACTCTCAAATCCAAGGTAACTGAATATATATGTATATCAAATGTTTATCTGAAAGAAAGAGGGAATAAATATTATTATATAGCTTTCTTTACCTTTTCCAAAAAACGTCTGCTTTGTGTCTTTTCACCTTTGTTGCACAGTATCCATTTTCTGCTGAGCGACCTACAGATGTGCTGGTCCACACACTGAAATGTCTACATTTATATTAGAGAGGTTTGATCGAAACTGATTCGTATAAATAATTCTGTGCTCAGCATTCACTTTTGGTGCATGTGTTAGATATAGCTTGAGATTTCATTAAAAAGATTTTGCAATACAGCTTTATCTACCTATGACAACACATATTCAGTATGCACAGACACAGGATGCTTTTGTTGAATTCCTTTCTAGATGTCCATCATTACATACAAAAACATCACAAGGTCATTTAGTAACCATGAATTTAGGAGTGATTAATAAATCATATTCCACAAAGAGTGTATTGCCATTGCCAAGTAGACATGAGATGAGTATCTGATGTTGAGAAAAAAATAGTTGAAGTTTTATAAACTACATATAGTTGTTTAAATGTTTGTCTCCTTTTTGTGCATGTATTTGCAGCAATATGAGAACTGGCGTGAGAACCAGCCAGACAACTTCTTTGCTGGAGGAGAAGACTGCGTGGTGATGATCGCTCATGAGAACGGCAAATGGAACGACGTGCCATGCAATTACAATCTGCCCTACGTCTGCAAGAAGGGAACAGGTGAGAGCAACGGGCGGACGGAGGGAGAGGTGAGAGGAGCATGAAGTACGCTGAGACTTCAACAGCTGATTAAGATGGCTGACAGAGAGGTGAGGAGGCAGGATGTAAAACTGTAAAAAGGCTGCGAGGAGACATCGGATTTAAACAGTGAGACGGCGAGGAATCGGACAGAAGAGGCAGTGAGACGGAGAAAAAAGGGCAAAGGAGAACTAACCTCACTGTGCCGTCGGTTCTTTAGTCTGAAATCCTATAAGGGGAGTCGTGAGATGGATAATGAGAAAAAGATGACAGGATGTTCTTAAAGCCGTTTTTCATTTTTATCTGAAGGGGATTACAAGTGTTGCAGCCTATTTCTGAGACGACATGTTCCATGGACGGCTTCTGAACACCTTGGCTATAAAATACTTACCATTATACACAGCGCAACAGATTAGCACCGTACCTCTTCAATCAGTCCACATGCTTCAGATGCACACTCATTACTGCTCTCCAGCTCAGCGCCCCTTCTTATATCTCTCATAATCCTGCAGCACGACTTTGAAAAGTTCTCCATGTTCTTCTCATCACGGCTTCATTTCCTCCGCCAAATGTTCTGTTTCACTAAGGTGAAGCACGTCTTGAGGCGGAACGTACTTTCTGCTCAGGAAACTTTAGCTCAGCAAAACCAGGGAACAAACGTTTCTATACGCTGCTACCTCGACTTCATGTCCCCTGTTGGTCACCTCATGCTCCTCTGAGAGCCTGTTACAGCTTCTTTTAACCACACATTTGAATATAGGTCAGACTAATGACTGATGGAAAAAATACAAACATAATATAAGCGTAAGGCAGGCAGGTTTAGAGAAATAGCAGGACACAAAAACACAACTTTGCCTGAAGCTTTGACACAAAATGTTGCTCTAAGTTTCACTTTGATAAACGCATGTGGCATCATCAAGATAATGCCATCATGATCTGGGGAAAAATGGATGACAGATGAGATTTCTGGTCGGCTAAATGGTAAATGGACTGCATTTATTTTGCGCTTTTTCAATCTTTGCAACCCATCAAAGATTTACATTTACATATAAGGTCGTCATTCACATTTACACACATTCATGCGCAGGCAGTGGTTGCCATACAAGGTGCTACCTGCTCAGGTAATAATAAGCTTAATCAAATCTTTCCCGGTGAAGTCTGTAGTAATGGGTTATAATGAAAGCCCCTAACCAGATTCAAATGATAGTCATTCAGGCTTATCGTCAGCGTTGAATCTATACTCACTTGTAGAAATGAACAAAATTGCTTCCCTCATTGTCCCTGTTCTATTATTATATTTGATGGTCCTTAACATAAAAGCCTTAAAGGATTTACTGATGGTCATTATGTTAATTTTGGCAAATTATTCATGCTTTAACAGATGGTTTGTCTTCAGAGGATACAAGCGTAAGAGCTTACTTCTGAAGCCTCAGGCGACGAACACATCTGATCCTCTATTCTCGTATGAAAGGGAAGGTATTTCCCTCACAAACACCGTGTTGCACCACCTCTGATGAACACTGTCACAAGTCCCCAGCATCCGGCCCACCTCTGACCCTAATCAGTCAGTTACAATCACCAGCATCTTTTCATCTCCCCCCGCCTCCCATCAGCCTCTTCTTTCACTCCAAGTAACCCCATGTAATGTCTTGTCTTATCAGTGGAGTTTGTGAGCTCCATGCTGAGTATTCTCTGCGCTCTCTCTGCTTCTCAAAGCTCATGTGACGCGTTTGTCTGCTGCTCATCAGCCTGATGACGCGATAACAGCACCGTGTGAGCCTATCGGACGCCTCAATCAGCCGCCCAGCGTGATGTGTCATGCAGATTGTGAAGGTGTTTTTGTCATATAAGTGAAAAGAGGTGAGACTGACATCTGATGAGACGATGGTCAGATCTAAGGGAAAGACAGCCAGACTCATGAAACATAGTATTTACACAACTCGCTCTCACAAGCCTCAAATATTACTCACACATTGTAGCAAACCTTGTCAAACCTGCTTCTGATTTCTTCAGATGTCTTTATCTTGAGATATCTTTCTAGATGGCTAAATATCTGCATAATGATGTAGAAAATGTAAACTGACTTTGTCTCCTTTTGTACAAAAACAATCCAGATCAATAAGACATAACCTGAGGTCTATAGGCCCTCTGATTACAGAAACCTCACAAAATGTATACATGAAAACGTTATGCATTGAAGTGACTTTTAAAGGTGACATGTCATGCTTTTCCGGTTATCACCCGTCCCCTTGTGTGTTATGAAGGTTTTTCTGCATGTAAACGGTGTGCATAGTCAAAACCCTTAAAGTACACCCTGTAGTGAGTAAAACTCTAACACAGAAAATACCTCTCCAAAACGCCTCGTTGGTGAAACATCATCATCCATTTTATTCGTAAGCACGCACCCGGAACTAAGTGGGCCAATCCGTGGAGCCGTTACGTTACGTCCGCGGAGCCGTTACGTTAAGCCCCCGCTGATTGGTCCAAATTGACCAATCCACACACACACTCAGTGCAGGCAGCTCTGCAGATTTCTGCTCCCTGCTGCAGGCTGATAACAGACAGTTGGGATCGCGGCGAAATGCTCTCTGCAGACCCATTCTCACAGCGTTTATCAACCTATAAACCTTTTTCTTACTCAATATCAAACCACACTTATTGTTTTTATTTCGGCTGTGACTTTGTGTGTGTTCAGGTTGAGTTTGGCTGTGTTTGGCTATGCATCGCTAAACAAGGAAATCACGCCTCCACGGAGCTCAGCGCGATTCACAACGTACCGACCAATCAGAGCACACTGGGCTCACAGGGAGGGGGGGGGGGGGGGGGAGCTGCAGCGAGCCGTTTAGTGGAGAAAGTGAATACTGCTGAATACACATACTTTCCAGAGATGCTGTATGCGAAACCAATGTGAGTTTGGAAAATTGCACAGTATTTTTCTATTTTAGTATACCTCAACAATGGAATTATGATCAGTGGAAATGGCCATGACACCTCTCCTTTAACCTTTTATATTGATGAGCGATACATTTTGTAGTTTTGAATACTGTGTTTTACCACGAAGATCAGCAGTGTTTCAATGCTGAATCCACATTGTATAAAGAATTATAAAGAAGAACAAACGATTTAAGGAAGAAAAGAGGCACAGACCAAGTTCTACACTTACATTTGGATTCAAGTAACGAGAGTCACGTAGACTTCTGAGCTCTTTGAGGGAGGAGGAGAAGGAATTTGCCCAGAAGAGGACATGTAAGTATTACAAAATAGTTCCATTATTTTTGATGGGTCATTATATACAGAGACAGGAAATCAAATTTTGCATGACAGACTCTGCGCTCAGTGCTCTGGGAGATGATAGGCTGTCGTCTCTGCCTTTAGCAGTTGATGTGCCCGTTGGTGTGTAATGTAATCATTGTTGGATAGACAGTGTGTTGTGTAAAACTGTCATTGCTCAAATGTATTTTGAAAGTAAGGGGGAAAACCTATTTTTATTTGTATAGGAATTACTCACCCAGCTACTGTGAATGCTTCCAGGTGTGTGTGTGTGTGTGTGTGTGTGTGTGTGTGTGTGTGTGTGTGTGTGTGTGTGTGTGTGTGTGTGTGTGTGTGTGTGTGTGTGTGTGTGTGTGTGTGTGTGTGTGTGTGTGTGTGTGTGTGTGTGTGTGTGTGTGTGTGTGTGTGTGTGTGTGTGTGTGTGTGTGTGTGTGTGTGTGTGTGTGGACACCACAGGTGAGGGAGAGTATGTGTGTGTGTACTCAAAAAGTACAAACACTCCTATAGAGTGGTGCTGGTGCTGTGATGATGTATTTCTTTAGGCAAACCGAGAAGTAAGCATTGTAAGGATTCCCTTGACAAAAATTCAATTGGATTTTTCCATTCTAACTTTGTATTGGGCAGAAAATAAGATCTTTGGCAAGCACACGTTTATGATTTGTAGATGTTTTGTTCAGCAGTGTATTCTCCACATATAAACACCACTTGTATGTTTTTTTGAAGCATAAATGCAATTGGCAGTAGCAAAAAACTTGACTTAGAAACAAGGAAACCAAACGTTGGAAATTCAAACTCATTTCCAGGTTGTAAGACTCATTCCTGCACCTCTATTAAACCATATAGACACGTATAATTCCAATGTAATATAAAAGCCCTTGTGTTGATTTATGGTCAGTGCTGAAGATGAATCTCAACAGTCTCAGACAGGAAGGAGGAGATAAAGATCCTCTTGAACAAACCCACCTGAGCAGTCTTCCCCTCAGGGATCCTTTTCATCGCTGCTACAGATCGTGACATCCTCCACAGGGACCCACATAGCTGCTATCACTGCTCATTGGCTCACAGCAATCTCTGACCAAACACTATCTGTGGAGATTTAGAGAAATGAACTAATTTGCATACTTTTATAATGTATATAGTATCCTCTGCTTTTCTTTTTTAGTGATAGGTTCTACAATTGTAGAGTATTGTAACTTCCTCTGTATATTTTACATTGTGCATTCTTCAGATAGGACGTATATAACGCATAATGCTGCTGTGACAAAACAATTCACCGATTTGGGAACAATAAAGTATATCTAATCTAAAAATTCAATACATATGAAGATATATAAATAAATACTTTAACAGAAAATGGTCACTCCTAGATATTGAAGAAAACATTTTTTTAAATCTTGTTAATTTGAGGTAAGTTGGGGCTTTGGAGCCTGTTAGTTTGCTCTGTTATTTCAATAAAGCTTATAGGAATCGTGCTTTTCTCTTTGATATATTTTTTTAATGTAATATTGCACTTCTTATGTTTGTTTGCAGATACAAGTTAAATATCCCGTGGTAAACACACGCTGTGGTCTATCGCATATCATCACCATGTTCCGCTTTTTTTTATCTGGCAGGTGGTCTGGGCTGTGTGTGGCTCTTCAGCAAACATCCACACAAACATCTCCCGCAGTTTTTTTTTTTAAATAAACAACACTGAATCTATCCACATCTACTGTTTCCATGTGAGCCACGATGCCAGAGCTGTTTCAGCGAGATGCTCACACACTTTCAAGTCTCTCAGATTCAGTGTAGCAGAATCCTAAGTAGGCGTCCGGATGCTTTGAGGCCATGGCGGAGTGCTGAGAGGAACCAGCCTCTAACTCTCAGTGACACACCTACGGAGACACAGGCAGACAGAGAACACACACCTTATGTAACCTGCATGCAGGAGTTTCAGCTTGTACACCACCTTAAATGAACTGCATGAAAAGATACTCACCGTTGCCATCTGTAAGTGATACATTCAGCAACGCACAGTGTATTTCTTCTAGATTTTAAATATGAATACATATATTAAGAAACTCTAAAATCTCATCTCCTATTTCCTCTGCACGAGTAAGTCACCTCTCCTCTTCAGCGTCCTCTCTTCTTTTCTCTTCTCTAAAGAGTGAAAGACCACCATGATCTTATGGGTATAAGATAAGATAGTGCTTTATTGATCCCAATTGCTGCAGCATAAAAATACATGGCATTGATCATACAAATTTAAAGACAAGAAATAAACAAGAAAGTAGAAAATATACTGTACATGTTGAATGTATCTAAAACATTTGACTTAAAACTGTATAAAAACTCAACGTATCGAAGCTTCTGACATCCATGTATGCAAATACTGATGTATTCACTGAAGGTCACACAACTCCATTGCAGTGGAGCTAATGAAACGGACCGCTCCATTTGCTTTCCCTGAGTTTAGTGACATTTTCTTTTATCCCCACTTCAATACCTTCTGACTTTGTCTGCCCCCGCTGCGAGAAATCGTTCAACAGTGTATAGGTGAGGGCTAATGGAAAACTACCTTTGAGCCTTTCATTTGTGTTGAGTGTGTGATCGTCTCAAGTGAGAAGTAAAGTGCTTTTCGCCCCTTTTACTTCCACATTGCATTAAACTGTAAATGTGGCATTCAAACTTTCATCAGATTTAATGACATTGTTTCTCCTATTAAGATCTTAAGAGGTATTAGGACAAGGACGAGGGAATTAAGAGGCTTTGTAAACATTTTCTGATTGCTGATTAAGTCCTCTTATCACCGCTTTTAGCACTGAAGTGTGTAAATCACATTCCAGGGTGGAAGCAATGCTCTGGTGTCAGCAAATTAGAGAAGTTTTTACCTCAAACTCATTTCCACGACCTTTATTCCTTCTGACGGTTAGCCAGATATCATCCCTGATAGAAGCTCAACCTGGAAACGTACAATACTGTAAGATGTTATTGTCGTTAATACTAGAGTATCATGCTCTGTCGTGATATTTTAATGGACCAAAAAAAAAAATCCACTTTTTTTTTCTTTTTTCTTTTTTTTACACTTTAAGATCCATGATTGTACTGTATTCTGTGTAAACTATACGTTGTGCCCTTTGTGTACTAGCTTAGCTAATTTAATGGACAATAAAGTAATCTATATCTACATTTGTATTGGACGCCATGGGGATGGGGACAGAGATGATACACATGTAGTAAGGAGTGATAATCAATGTGAACACTTGTGATATTTTGTTGAAAATGTACAGTATGTCAAACAGAAACCTAAGGTGACCGACAGCTGCAAATGTGCTCCCCAAAACACTTCCATTAGAAGATACACGCTGCAGTTTCAAAAACAATGCAGATATAAAAACACAAATGTGCCAAAACACAAAGCACAACAGTCCCAGCTGTGTGCATCACTTTTTAGTGTCCCTGTTTGTGTTTTGGGATTGTTGAAGCGTTTTGTATTTGCAGGATTTCGTTAACGTTGCGCATATTTCCTCAAATTGTAATCCGTTTGCATCTGTCGGCCATCGTAGAAACCTGGACTTGTTGCTGCTAATTGTTTTGTTGCTAAATGTTTATTTTACCAAAAAATATGTGAAAAAGACTAACAAATGACAGGCATGTGAACTCTAACCCATGGTGTAATGAATGAACAGCTCTGCAGGAGCACATACAGTTGATTGGTGCCCAGTTTTACCATGTGATACCCAGGCTAATAAAACCTCTCTAATTACACAAAGATTGAATACTTCCAGGGGGAAATATGTGTGAAAGCTTTTTTTCACAGCAGATGTTCAGCAACCCCGCAGGTGTAACTAATAACTTGTTTAATGTTGTATTTCACTGCAATCGGTAGAACAGGGCCAGCCATTGTTACAATGATTAGAGCTCCCTGCTATGATAAGTCAAAATATCTGCTGGAGTAAAAACATTTCATGATTCATAATAATATTTGGAACGATATCAAAGTGCTCTGTTGCTTTTGCAAGGCTTTCATGATTCAGGTTGGCTTAATGTATTCAGAAAGAAAAGTAAAGTACAAGATAAGTTAGGATTTTTGACAAGAAGGAAAATAAACCTGGGGATGCTCATCAAACAAACACATCAGTCAAATCCAAAATATAAACACGCTCGTTTTTTTCTCGAGCTCCTTGTAGATATGGCAGCAGACTCCGGTGTATTTGTGCTAAAACTATAGCACTTGGGGGGGGGGGGAAGTACATCAGAAGAAACTTGCAGTGTTAAATGTTTTGTCTACTCCACCTGCCTCCTACAACTTTTCCCCATGACGGGGTGTTAGCGGTTGATAAAGATGACAGAAACACATTCACCTGCTGCCTCCCCCGCAGGCTCCCTCCGACTTACAATATCTGTGAAGTTGTCTGAGTGTATCCCCGAGGCTTGTCCACCCTGTCAGTCTCTGAGCGGCCGTCAGTCTTCTCTCCTCTCAGCTTGTGAAACATTTCTCTGATTCTGCTCTTCATGTGTCTGACAGTGGCTCTGACAGCGGCCCACTCACTCACAGATTTAGACAGACACGCTGTCCTGCAGACACTAAATCCCCTCTGTGATGTTTGTGTGAGGGGTTTCCCAAGAGATGGGAACGCCCTAAAAGAAAGTTCCAAAAGCAATAAGCCTGTACAATACCTCACCTCTGGCAAGCGGGAAACTCCCGGCTCCATAGTTTCTTTAATTTATTTTAAACAAAGTCTTTCCTCCCTTCCATAACCCCTGAAAATGTGGACATAATTTGACCTCTTTGTGTTCAATTTTGTGTACTTTGCACACTTCATAATATAAATATTCTATGTTTATAGTTGATTTGGTAATAGGCTAGTCTGTTACAGTGATTTCTCAATTATTCTGTATATTTTTATATTGTGTATTTGTATAATGTAAACCCAGAAGATACTCTATAGATATACAACTTTCTATTGACAACATACTTTTATTTTTGGGATTAATAAAGTGTATCTAATCTAATCTGGCCTCTGAGCTGAATCTAAGAGAAAATCATTATAATTAGATTTAATTTTATTACACAAGATGTCGTAAAGATAAACAGAAGTGAACAATCTGATTAACATTCTATGACGTTTCCTTCCTCTCC
Source organism: Notothenia rossii (assembly GCF_949606895.1). Classification (NCBI taxonomy): domain Eukaryota; kingdom Metazoa; phylum Chordata; class Actinopteri; order Perciformes; family Nototheniidae; genus Notothenia; species Notothenia rossii. Next base: position 86,632,517 of record NC_136912.1, on the reverse strand, counting down.
CCTTGCAGTGCTTTGTGGCCTCCCGCCCAGTGTGGATAATGCCTTCCTGATTGGTCGGAAACGCTCCCACTACGACATCCACTCAGTAGCGCGTTACCAGTGCGCCGACGGCTTCCTGCAGCGCCACGTGCCCACAGCCAAGTGCCGCGCCAACGGGAAGTGGGACCAGCCCAAAATCATCTGCACAAAATGTAAGTTTAGACTTACACTTAGAGCAGTGTTTCCATTTGGCGGGTCCTTTTTGCATTTATATTTGTAGTTGTTAGCATAAACACCACCATAGGTAGAGTAGACGAACCTCCTACGCTCACTGCCTTCGGGAGCTGCTGTCACCTTGCTAATTCAGGCTCTTCTTCCCTCATTATGAATAATTGCAAGCAAAAAGATGAATGTGGTGCGGACTGGATGAATTTCCCCTGGCCTTACTTAGAAGTGGTAGCATTCTCTTTGAAGTGCTTTATGCTTAAGGTAGGTTCTTTTTTTTCAAACTTTTACACAAATGATTTGCAACCGGTGACCGTCTCCTACTGAGAAAGGAAGTGTGGTCAAAATAAAAACATATCATAAATGAGATTTTGTGCATAAAGAATAAAACACTTGGAAATGCAGGACATACTATCTTCAGATGTTTGTGTTCAATCACTTTTGAAGCAACCTCTTATTTTAGCTTAGTGTCTAAAAAAAGTCTTCATTATGCAACTTTCACACACCTTAGCTCCTTTGTGCCTTAAAATAAATTCCCACAATCATTTCGACAGAATAAAGGGAATACATGTCTTCTGCATAATTTCTTACGTCTTTCAGAGGAGATATAAAGGGTTGAGATATATAAATATTCAACAAATGGAGTCTTGTGTTTCATTCCACTCCACTCACAATGTGACAGTAATGATGAAATCCTGAAATAATGTAGCCTCTGTTGAAAAGTGATAACAAATGATTTTCCTTTGGACTCTTTATCTCCGGACGGAGTCGTTTTCATGGCCCAGAGTTACTGTTATCAATCATTGCACATGACATGTCTTTGTTGGGGAAATCCAGAAAAGGGACAGAGAAACCTAATTTGGCAGAACCCCCCGGGATCGAGCTTAGCTGAGGCTGTGTGGGTGGCTAGCTCAGTGCGCTCTCGCTAAAGGCGCCCAGTTTACTGAATGTGAGATCAAACAGATTCTGTCAGAGTTTTGTGAGCAGCTAAACCTTGAGCAAACAACAAGCGGTTCTGACCTTCCTGTTGTTGATCCAATTCCCCTCGTCGTACCTGCTTCCACCTTCCCGCGCCTGATCTGTCTGAAAGCTTGTCAGTGATTTATCTCAGTGCTCCTCCCGTTCTGACTTCTTCACTAAATCCGCCCTTTCTTTTATCCCTTCTGTCTTTCTCTGTTTTGCTCCACCAGCCCGACGAGCCCACCGCTACCGCCGCCACCACCACAAGGGGAGGAGGGAGCGCAGGAAGCACAAGAGGCACGGCCACAGAGAGGGGGGGCACCACGGGGGGGAGCAGGGCCACAACCACGCCCACGTCTGAACCAAAAACCCGCTTTCCTACTCTCTCCTCTGCTTCCAACTGCGGTTTGCCTGTCGTCCTTTTCCTCCTGCCCAATTTCCCCAAACACTACTTCACATCTTACAGCTCAAAACTCAAAGCCCCCTCCCTACCTACACTGCACTGCCCCTTCCTCCCCCTTTAGCTCCACCCCTGGCTTTCTGAGTCAGCCTGTACCATAGTCAGCTCTAAGGCCAGCAGAGATGCTGTGAGGTGTCACCGGGACAATATCAAAAACCTTTCTTTTCTCTGTTCTCGTCTTACCTTTTCCTTCTCCCACCTTTCCTCCAACTCGACCCAGTTACACTCCCCCCTCCGAGCTCAACGACGACCTGAAACACGGGGCTACGCTGACCTGTTTTTGAGAAAAAAAGGAAAAAACCTTTGAGATCCACACCGAACATTCTTCGGAGAGATGGTTTTAACTATAAATAGGGACGACATCACTGAAAATGCCGTGTCAGAATCAGACGAGTCAAGGGAGACATCTGTGTTGTTGACTTTGAGCCTTTTGTCTGTTGAACACATGTTATTTTTTACAAATACTCAGTGTTTATTTCTGCTGCTTTTGGTTCCTTCTTTGTAAGACATTGTACTTGACTTAAAGCGACTTCTTCTGAAACGGATGTAATAGATTTTCTTTGAATCAGAGGCAGTTGTAATTTAATTATTTGATTGTTAGCGTTGTATCTTGTTGTCAGTGTGAGACAGTTACTTTAGATCAGATGCTTAAACCCCCAGAGGAAAATGGAAAACACATTGGATATCAATTCAGTTCCATCAAACATCAGTCGCATTCAGAACTGTCGATCTCACAGAGCTCTTGTTGTGTCAGACATCCATCCCCGACGTGTTCGAGGGTTAATTGAAACCTTTGATGTCAGTTTGTCTCAACCCAGCTCAGCAATCCTATGTTTGCTTTGCCTTTTCTGATAGTTTGTGTCTCTGTAAGAACATGTGCTGTGACTTAATGAAGTTGATGCGGCAGGTCAAAGCTCCTCTAACTCATTGACAGAGTTTCACGTCTTTGGTCTGATAAGGAAAAATAAATGCTAGTACCAGCCCGGCATGAGAGACACAGAGCTGGTTCTATTTCAGTAGCCGCCTCACAAGTCAAGAACAAGATATGACATGCCCAAACACATGTCTTTTTTAAATAACTATTGTGTTTAGCTGTCTTAAAGAAATGTCCTAAAACAAAACTGACTCTGTAAATGAAGTGAGGTAATACTTCCCTGTTTTAGTGCTTTTTCTATTGTGTTTGAAATGTTTTAGAGTGTACCTGCTAAACGCTATCATGTACGCAGGCTAACTGTCTCTGTCTGCTGTTTGCTGCTCTTCATGTAGCCACATTCAGTTATTTACAATGTATATTGATATATACAGCTCCCTGTTTGGTTAGAAACTACACTGACGAGAGCGGAGAATGAAAACATTGAAGTTAGGAGCCACAAAACCGAAACAATAGGACGAAAGAGGCTAAAACGCTACAAGCATTACCTTTTACATTACAATTTGTCATATGATCTTTTGTTTATATAAGCGCACTAGAGCCCTCCCTCTATTCCAGGATGAGACGGGGAACTGGCACGAAAACGAAAAGCTAATGTTGATGACACAAGGTATGAGGATGAATATCAGGCAGAAGCTCTGTGTGTGTGTGTGTGTGTGTGTGTGTGTGTGTGTGTGTGTGTGTGTGTGTGTGTGTGTGTGTGTGTGTGTGTGTGTGTGTGTGTGTGTGTGTGTGTGTGTGTGTGTGTGTGTGTGTGTGTGTGTGTGTGTGTGTGTGTGTGTGTGTGTGTGTGTGTGTGTGTGTGTGTGTGTGTGTGTGTGTGTGTGTGTGTGAAGATTGAGCGTGTTGACAGTGGCTGAGGTCCCAGAGGATGATGATAGAGAGGGTCGGCAGAGATTAAGGTTTCCCATTTCTGGGGGCGACACCTGTGCTCGCTCCTCTGCGTGTCCTGCTTTAAAGCGAGGATCCAGATGGATAAAACAAGCGCTTTGCTCTCTTCCTCTTTCCCTTTTTACTGCGGGTTAAATTGGTGTTTTTTAAAGCCAGCGCTTGAGGTTAAGGCTGCTGGGATTATGTCCCAAACACTGACTCCAGCACTTTTATCCTTTCAGCTTCTCCTCTCTTGCTTTTTCCTTCTCCTCGTCTCACTTTACTGCTTTTCATTTATCTTCCCCACTCGACATTCTTTTCACTGTCGATGAGTTTTTACAATAGAAAAGTAGCAGAAGGACTTAAATCCAGTTTTACCAGCTCTTTATTGGTGTAAGACTAACGTTGGTGTTGTTCAGCCTCGTTTCATGTCTCTCATAAAGAGAACAGGATCGGGTTATATAAAGCCGCTTGAGGAAAGAAATTCCACCCTGCACGCATGAATTCCCTTCCTTTGTTTGTCCCTCCTCACCTTGGCAATGACAACGTTCCAACCTCACGGAGAAGAGTCAACCTACACCTCCGTATCAGGTTAATTAATCTGCTGCATGCCTAATTAACAAGTGACATTATCTGCAGAGCTGTGGTGACGGGGGAAGGGTTAGGGTGACGGACAGGAGACCCAGAGAACTGTCACAGCCGTCCAGCGTCTGTCGTCTGAGATGTCAGGCTGCAACGGACCCCTTTTTTTTCTTCTATCTGTCATGAAAAATGGATGGAGCACTGGTAGTTGAATGAAAGGGCAGACAGAAGCCCCTCTCGCTGTTATTCAAATCAGAGCAGATGTCAAGAGACAGTGTCATTACTGCTGTGTAAAGATTCAGCAGTGTGACTTTGAAAACTTTCCAAAACATTATGGAGTGAAAAGCAGAATGTTGGCCGGATATAAAATATAATAAAATTGGACAACTAATAAGCTAAGATAAAAAAATAATCTTTGTTTATATTTAAGTGAGCAACCGAAGTTGAATCTGCTGTTATAGCTAATTCTGCAAAGATTTTGAGCTTTCTAAAAAGACACCACAGATCTATGCTTAATAAGTTGTTATGAAAAGGTTTCCCTCAGATGATGCATTCTTTTTTTTTATTAAACTCTAAAAAGTTTGACTTCGACAACAAAGGAGCCAAAATGTGTGCGTGGGCTGTGTGTGTTGTGTTGTTTGCTTTTGGCCCATCCTCTGGGAGTGCTATGTTGTTTTCTCTTTCTCTTGCTTTTCTTAAAAATGCCAACCTTTTCCTCACAGCTTCTTTCCAACACTCTTTTCATTGAATTAATGCAAACACACACACTTCCACACACTCATTTCTGCTCTTCAAACTTCAAACACATTGACCCTCGCGCTCAGAAGTGTCCTTGCTTTTCCTCCTTTTCATCTCCTTGGCTCGCTCCCCTCTCCTCTCCTCTCGGTCTCTCTCGCCCTGAGGGCAGCAGATACACAGAGACCGGGCTTTGTAATTGTGAGTCTTAATTGTGAAGATGAGTGACTTACCGGAGGCTTCTGCCAGCTGAACCCCGGCTCTGCAGCCGGAGGGGAGCAGCAGGCCAACCATTGGACGCCTCTGCAGCCAGCAGGCCTCTCCTCGGGCTCTGCCACCTCTCCTAACTGTGAACGGGTTATTCCCCTTACTCACAGCTCAAGTATTCAGCAGAGAGGAGATAACTGTGTGACTGGTTTACCCTCTAGATAGCACCGACGGGAGCACAGCTTGTTTAAATTAGTTGTAAATGTGTGTCTGGTTGCATCATTGTGACAGAATTGACTTTGGGTGCGCTTGTGTCTCAACAGCAGGTATTTGCAGCATTCATTAATATTAATATAATACTGAACAACACAACAAATACAAAATGTCATAGTGAGAGGAAAAACTTGGAAGAGGGTTATACAACTCTGACTTAAAACCTCAGTGTGAAATTAAATATTAGAGAACAACAACAAAAAACTAATTAGACCTCCTCGAAGTGAATAACAAGTACCTTCCAGGCATAAATGAAGAGAACTTGAGAGAAGATCACAATCACCAGAGTGATGAATGTGTTTGTGTTTTTATATCACTTGATTTTCTTTGTGATGGTGATTTGACAATGGTCTCTGTTAGGTTAACACAATGCAAAAAGCTCGGGGCTCTTGATGCAGTGTGTGGATACTTTGCCTGATTCACATCTTTAAATAGATGAAATTCAAGCGAGTGGAAATTGATCGATGGTTAAGCCCCCTTCATTGTTTTCAATGTGGTTCAACTTTAGTTTCTCTCATGGGAAAATATCTGTTTGATAATAGTGGAAGATTAACCACTGAAAACGTGTGTGTACTTTGAAAAAAGAAGTCTTACAGACAGCTCCTGTGGCTGTAATTATAACGCCACACTCTTTGTCTGACAAAACAAAAAGATGGATTTCTTGTTTTACCATTGGCATTTTGAAACATTGTTTCAGTTTAAGAGAAATGGCTTTGTGTTTGGCAAAAGTAAAACGAAGGTAGCTGAGATGAAAAATTGTAGGAAAGAGGAATAGAGAGAAAGCATCCAAAAACAATGGTGGATATGCCAGTCGGGAACAGGGTTTTCTTCTTCTTCTTTAGTTCTTATTTTAGCAAAATCTCTAACTCTCAGTTTGAAGTAACGTCAGGTTACAACTGTTTGTACTAAGCTAGTTAGCTGAACATGCTAACGAATGCATCTGAAGTCTGAGTGAACAAAGAAACCCCATTCCTTACATTGTGTCTCTCGTCTTTATCATCAAGAGAAATAAGTGACACATGGAACATTTCTTTGTGTATGAGTGCCTTTGTGCAAACAGGGTTAAATCAAACTGAGAATCTCACGTGAACTGTAACAACTGTCAGTGACTGTACACCTGATGCATTCAAATGCTCCTCTCATCGCCAATGACAACCTGATAAGAGCGGTGAGGGCTGCTGTCCTCAGTCGCACACAGACACACTATTGATTTCATGATTACGCTGTCTGTCTTGGCTTTCTATTAAGTCTGTCGATGGCATTGACGGCACAATAGCGGCGACTGACCGCTGCACGTTTTCAAAAAGACACCGACTGCTAATGCTGCCTTTTGCTTTAATTTGCATCATTATCCTCATCCCATCAGACTAAACAAAATAATTGTTCAACCTGTTGACATCGCCTCTTCACTGTTCAGCATCTAAAGCACAGTGCTGTTTCGTCTCTGTCTGAAATTGAGCTGAGACGATTTATCATTGAGGAGAAACCGTCTGCATTCTGCTGGGATGGATGAATGGGAAGATGTTTCAGTGAGAGAATGAGAAATGAAAGAGACAAACGCAGAGCAGAAATCAATGACCCACTCCTTCTCCTCTGTGATGTAAATACTCTGAGGTTCTCCTTTTTTAGAAAATCCATTTAGACTCTGGGTGTGTTTTTTGCGTATAGCCTCTGTGGACCATATTCACGCAGCCTCAGTGGATCCAAAAAGAGGCATCTCCCTCCTGTAGTTTCTCCCTTCTGCTCACACACCCTGCTGTTTTTAACCGCTGCATCAGTAAGACAAAACAAAGACATTCAACACACACTGCAGGATCTCCAGAAGTGAGATGATGCTTCACGCAGCAGAGAAATATCACTTCTTTGGCTCTTTTCCCCGCACGACATTCTGCAGCTTCCTGTGTGTTCATGTCGACTGTGATCCCAGACAAATATAACAGCAACTGAGCCCGTCTACGGCTGTGTGAAGGTGGTCCACAAGTATTAATCCATATTTATTGATGTGTGTTCTTTATGAATTCCAGTCCTGTCATTGTATTATATTCTTTACAAGACAAATGATCATTAAAGAAACCCTTGTTTGGATCTGTAACCTTTCTTTGTTGGAGTGATTATTTCTGTTCATGTAAAGCCAGTATGTGTAGAAGTGTGTGTGTCATTAAGTCTTCCTTTAAATCACAATTATTTTTTTTAGGTAGAAAAGTTAGATAATGCTAAGGTACCTGTGTGCAATGAACGATGAGTGCAGTGACTTTATTTGTAAGAAAAAACCTTGACACTTTTCTAACTTATACAACAAATCAATCCAAGTTTAAAACCTGGAGCCACTTGAAGGCCAACCATTTGAAATGATTAGGTGTTGAAAAAGAAACACCAAGGGCAGTAATCCTCAGTCCACACATACATCTGAGTTGTTTGTTAAAAGTTTGTTTAAAAGTGTCCTCTCCTCTCCTCTCTCGATCCTCCGCCTTACAGTCTCGCTCTAAACTTCTGAATCAGCAGCCAGAAAAACAATCTGACCTTCAAGTGTTCAGGTCCAGGAGATGCGTTTCCAAAGCTCTTTGGATTAGGGGAAACATTTTTGTACAGCCAAGATATCAATAACATGAATAATATGTAGCTCACATTTCCAGATAGGAAAGAGGAGAGAGTAAGAGAGAGCGATCAAAGGGAAGAGGAAAGAAGGGAAGAGGGCACAGGAGGGGAGGAAAGAGATTCTGTTTTGGCAGCAAACAGGTTTGTGAATACGCCTACTGTTGTACCGTCTAACCTCGGAGACCTTCACTTCTCATGAACTTCCTCTGATGAGCTGAATATGAGAGTCTCTTATCAACGGATGGTTTCATTGCCACACAGCTCTGTCTGCTGTAAAACACAACCTCCTCTCTCTCTCTCTCTCTCTCTCTCTCTCTCTCTCTCTCTCTCTCTCTCTCTCTCTCTCTTCTCTTTCTCTTTCTCTCTCTAACACACACACACTCTCCTTGCCTCTCTTTCTCGTTCCTCTCGTCTCCTTTGAAATGTGACTCACTCATTTCATTATTATTCCGAAACACCGGAAGAAGCCACAGTGCCGGGTTCTGTTTTCCATCTGCAATCAATCACCCTGAATATAGCATCTCTTATACATCCTCTCCTTCCTCTGTTCTCGCGGGCTGAGTGATGTTTTTCGCTCAGCTCGGTGATTCTCAAGGACGCTGCTCATTAACGCTGCTGGAGCTTCTCTTAAACTCCCAGCTGAGGATGACCTTCAGCTCTCCTCTGTTGCTGTGCGGAAGTTACGGATTTGTTACTTGCAGCAGCACTCCAAAACATATATTTCATTACGGCCTGCGCTCTTAAATGGTTGGCTCCGAGGACCAGCATGCCCTCTGAGTGGAGTCCATGAAGCTTACGTAAGCATCCTTCTTCCAAAACTTGCTCATGAAATGGCTTATAAACTACTTTAAATACTATTAATACTCCAGATCTGTCCTGATTCTTGTATAACTTTGAGATTAGCAGATCAATTAGACGCACGAAAACAGTGCTCATCATAACCTTGTTCTCGGGTCGATATCAGCCTCATCTGGCAGGCATGGCCAATCGATGGGGATCTCTGGTATTCTCCTGCATTATCTCCTAATGACACTGCCAAAGTTCAAGAAGATTATGAAAAAGCAACAAGGGGTTTAGCATCTTCTTACGCCTGACAGTCTCTTACTTAACCCCAAAGCCGTTCTGCCTCTTTTCCATCCAGAATTACTTCCTGTCTTTATCTCGCACATAAACATAAGAGGCTGCAGGCAAAAGAGCACTTGTTTTTGTATTCTGTCTGCACACATGCACACCAAGCCGCTAATCCAAATCAAGAACAGATTAATGTGCATCTTAACCCTGTTTATCTTCCTCATCTTTATGGCAGCCATGGTTGTTGAATAGCTCCAGCCATGAATCTGCATTTATGCCCGTCCTAGTGACGGCTGCAGATGGCGCCGCCTCGGCCCACTAACAGCTTCTTTTACCGTCATTATTGTGTGTGTGTGTGTGTGTGTGTGTGTGTGTGTGTGTGTGTGTGTGTGTGTGTGTGTGTGTGTGTGTGTGTGTGTGTGTGTGTGTGTGTGTGTGTGTGTGTGTGTGTGTGTGTGTGTGTGTGTGTGTGTGTGTGTGTGTGTGTGTGTGTGTGTGTGTGTGTGTGTGTGTGTGTGTGTGTGTGTGTGTGTGTGTGTGTGTGAGTGTGAGTCAGGCCGGAGGAGCAAAGCCAGCACAAACATCACTCTGAGCCAGGTCCTTCATACAGCGCCACCCTCACATTCTGCTCTGCCAGCTGTGGGCACACTGCAGGGTTTTGTTACATGAGCCCAATGACAGTATGGAGATCATGTCTTTAATCATCTGCTCTGAGCACGTCCCTCAGCGGTGGGCTGGGTGACAGGGGAGAAGGAATTGCTTAACAAATGTATATTATTTTCGTTTTTGCTTTTGTGAAATATATTTTTTATTTATATGGGGTTACCAAAACATTTGGTAACTATCTCTTTATCATCAAAGTTGCCAGCACATTTATATTATAGATACTTTGTTGGTGTAAAACCTCAGTATCTTTGACATGTGTTGAAGATGTAGAATAAAGTGGCTGTCCTGTTTCATTTTACTTCTTGTATCACATATTGCCTTAAAGGGGCCCTATAATGCTCATTTTCATATTTGTATTCAGTGGCTCTGCTGAGACATGATTACATGCTTTAATGTTCAAAAAGCTATTTACACATCTTTTCACCCTCTGTCGGAAACCAGAGCCCAGTCTGCTCTGATTGGTTAGCTGGCGGGATCTGTTGTGATTAGTCAACTGCGTAGAGATGTCCCACCCCTTAGTCTATCGCGTAGCAGACCATTTAGATCAGGGGTGGGGAACCTCCGGCGCCCGGGCCGTATACGGCCCGCGAGACCATTTGGCACGGCCCTCGAGGTGATTTATAAACACACGCAAAAAATAAAAAAATGAATGAAATCTAGACCGCAGAAAAATGAAACAAGCGAGTGCCTGTTTTTCCTGGCCAAGGTCAGGGTCCTTGAACACAACACGGGCCTAACGTGTCATCACGTGGTAATTATGTCTCGTCTGACAGAGGTGTAGTGCTGACGGAGAGCACCAGAACACTGCTCCGGCACTTCCAAAAATGGCAATAGCCTACCCATAAGGAGCCGTACACATGCCGCAGTTGTTGCGTGGCTGTGTCTTTAGTTGAAAGCCCAGTGGCGATCTGTTCATCTGTCATACTGATCATACAGTCAATAATTTAGTTGTTATTAGCATCTGGTTAGCTAGCTATGCTAACGAATATAAGAAGCTTTTTCTACAACCACTGAGGTAAAGGCACACCTTTATATGATCAGTATAGTTATTATAAAAAAATAAGATAATAAAGTAAACTGGTATAAAATACTATATGACAGTAAAATAAAGTTGTTATTAATAAACAAGAATACAGTTTGAAAGGGGAGTGATTTGTAAAATATCCATAGAGAAAAATAAAACGGCTTACAGTTCTGTTTCATATGGGTGTTGAGAGATGTATCCATAGATCTCCTAATGTTGCTCTCAAAGTGCACCAGATTGATGCTTTTAACTTCAACATTAAAAAAAAAAATCTTCCCGGGGGAGCATGCCCCCCGGACCCCCGTAGAGGAGGTTAGGTCCTTCCCCACTTAAATCATGTCCACATGGATAGGAAACTAAATACATTTGCTCACATCTTGTGTCCATATCTTTCTGTTTTGGTGGTCATGTCACAACCGTGCACGTGCATGAATGCGAGAGTCATGGTAAGATATCTGGATTAAGAGGTTGCTTTTTCTTTGCACAGCATGAAAGAAAGGCCAAATGAATGTGCTGTGATTTTAGTTTTTTTAAGCAGAGGTCAATCATTTGTACGGCCTTCAGAGGATGTTGAAAAAATTGAAATGGCCCTTGAGAGGGAAAAGGTTCCCCACCCCTGATTTAGATGCACACTCTATAAAACACACTACAGGTAAGGGGGCCTCTTTAAATCAGAAGGATGTGTGATATAGTGTCTAAACTGACACCTTTTTCCTCACAGAAATATCTCAACAGTTTTTAAGGTCAGAAGTTTGCCTCTTTACTGCAGCTTCCTCAGGGACGTCACTCCAAGTTCCTTAAGAAATTAAAGTGCACACAGCATGCCATAAGGTGAGTGGGAGGTGTTGTGGGAGGGGATTTTGTGACCAAGGTGAGATTAGCTTCAGCCATTTGTGTACTTCTGGATCCACCCAGTTCCTTTCTGTCTCCTTCAGACCATAATAGCTCACTGACCAGTCAATTTCCATATGCCGGTGCAGGCCCAGATACCCTTGAGCCTTCCTGCATTTCCACAGCACTCTTCATTCCAGATGGTTTTTCTGCCTTTCTCCTCTTATCTTTCGGCCTTCCTTTTATTCCCTCAAACCCCTTTCTCCAACCTATCTACTTCTTATTCTCTGTGTGGCTCCCCCTGCCTGCCTTTCAATCTGTCCTTCGCAGTGACTTTGCGTTTCTGCTGAGGCTGTTTCCTTTCCTTCATCTCTTCCTGACACACACACACAGCTTCATTCTCAGACAAAATGATTTGAACTCTTTCATTAACCTCCCACTAATCTTTTTCGACCAAAATCCGTGATTGTTGTAAGAGCCCTGTGAGTAAACCATAGTGACAGCTCGCTACCAGAGAGGCGAGCTGATGGAAACATGCAGAAAACTGTGGTGAAAACTAAAGAGCACTTTCCTTCAGAGGCATGTATACAACACAGGGCAGAGTCTCTCATTCATTAGCCGCAGTGCACTCCATTAGATGGTTAACACTTTCAATTATCTCAACCCTGCTTCCTGATTAATACGGCCCGCACTCTGGGGGAAACCTCTCACAATTTGGCCGATTAACCGTCTCCACAAACTCAATGCTTTCGATGTATACTATGTATCAGCAGCAGCAGCATGCTCCAGCTGGATTACACACAGAATGCATAAGGCATTAAGGGAGATCATTTAGGGAGATGAGGTCATTTCAGAAGCTATTTCCCATGGGCTTATGCAGTATGGATATGGCTTCTGTTTGTGAGTTCATTCATAACCATGTTGAGTTCCGATGTGGAAGTAAAAGTTAATTCCTGTGGGGATAATCTCACAGAGTTACATTCTCCTCATGTTGGGCTGCAATTCCCACTGTCAACAAATTAATCATGTGTAAAGACGTTTGTGGAGACGAATGCAGGAAACAAAATGAGGTTATTCTTTATGAAAACATAAATAGGCTATAAATAAATAAATTATTTGCAATGATGTAACAAGTCTCTAGTTTTGTTTACATTATTACAATCCTAATTATGCCAGGCTATTTAAACACTGCCTTTGGTTAATGTATTTTGAAATAACAAGACCACAGCTGGAAAATTAGATTTCCGGATCTAGCTTTGCTTATAGAAAAATGTTCAGGCACAAAACCAACCATCTGTAATTTGTTTTCACAGCTTAGAAAACCTCAGTAAGTGAGTTGGGTTTGGAGTAATTGCTTCTGAAGAAATTAGTATTTTAGATGCACTAACAAAGAGCTAGTTTTGGTTAGTTTTCTTATTAACTAAGTTTTGAGTAATTGCGATGAGTGTATATATTTTATTTTGGTGTAATGCTCTTTGATTAACTTTGAAAAGCACCAGAAGAGTGTAACATTTTGTGGCTGTGAAGTAGACCACAAGATGGTGCTGATATGGAGATAAAAAGGAAACACAGGTGAAGCCCATTATACATTGATGACTGCATAATACCATTAACCTATTGGACGCTTGGTATGTGTTTTTTAAAATGTACATAAAGTGGTTTCTAACACATCCCTTCTGTTTGCACACAAATGGGCTGCAACACTGGGCTTTGATTAATACAAAGTAGGGAGTGAAGTGTTGCATGTAGGTCACCTTCACCAGTTACTGCAATTCATTTAAAAAACACCTGCAGCAGCACTAATCTGTGGGGGTTGAGAAAATCAATTCTTAATCTGTTATTCACAAATATGTGTCTTTATTGATTTAGACAACTCATTTAGATCTGTATAAAGTTAAGTCAGATGTGCGCATTACGATATTTTTCCCTTATATGTTAGAATCTACACTTTGGGATGTTGGACTTAAGGAATATAGGATGAGTGTCTTCTAAAAATCTAGTTTCCCAACATCGAGGACTTCCAACCCCCATGTTTTCATGTAGGGTCTGATTAAACCTGTGGTTAGGTTTAGTTGAGCTTTGCTGTGATGTATGTGGGAACACAGAAATCAGTGGCAGTGTTAAAACCATTCCCACAAAATGTCACTATTTTCTGGGAACAATTCCTCAATGCAATGGGTGTGTTATCGTCTGAGTACTGAACTGAATGAGTAAACAAGGGAGTGATTTAGGGCACAAGCTAAATGTATTATTACTAATATATTTATAATGTGAAAAGCCCTACACACCCAAACAGGTGTATTCACGTATTGACTGATGACTTATTGTACAAAGCAGCACAGGTGCAACTACTAACAATAACGATGGCTGCGGTCCAGAATCCTGGTTTTCTGCACGCTTACTCAGTGGATTTGCCATCTGACAAAAATAAAATGGGGAATAGTCATAATGAATGGCATTAGTTCCACCTGTAATTACCCTGCTGTGACAAGTCAAAGTTATTTGCTGTGAAAAAGTTCCAAAATGATGGCAAAGGTATAATTTGTAAAAGAAAAACCACCAGGAGAAACTTGGAGATGTCAATCAGTGTGGAGAAGAGGTCTAATCAGACTTAAGTGTAAACACCTGTGAGGTGCAGCAACAGTGAGTGCATTTCAATGTATCAATGTGTCTGACTACCATCCTGTTTCATTTGACTTCTTACATCACTTTTTGCCTTAAAGGGGCCCTATCATGTTCATTTTCAGGTTCATATTTGTATTTTGTGCCTCACTGAGACATGATTACATACTTTAATGTTAAAAAAAGGTCTTTATTTTTCTCCTGCTGACTGTGCTGCAGCACCTCTTTTCACCCTCTGTTTGAAACCAGAGCTCTGTCTGTTCTGATTGGTTAGCTAGACGGCTCTGTCAAGCGCTTGGAGATGTCCCACCCCTCAGCCTATCACATACAATTGTGGAGCGCTAGCAAATAGCGCAATTGTTAGATAGTGATGTCATTATGTTACAGAATTAAACAAAGGAATCCAATGGAGGAGTTTCAGGCAGGGGGGGGAGTGTGTGGAAGAGCCTTCACAGACCATTTCCATGCAAAACAACAGGAAAGAAAAACCCAAAAAGCATCATAGGGCCTCTTTACACCCAGTCTCTGTTTTTACTTTCGGCCTGTTTGGAGGCCCTGACCTCTATTAAAAGCTGATAAATGTGACCAAGTGAACATAAGTGCATTCCCTTCCCTTTGTGTTTACTGTGTGGCAGCACTCTGTTGTTATAGGGTCACCTAATTTAATTTCATGCTCGGGCAGAAAAGGCAACGAGCAGGCCTGATGAAATGAAGACTGCACTATCATCTTCTGAGCAAAAGTAGTTCAAAGGGTTCAATCCCATTTCTGAAGTTCGTCATTGCATCATCCTCGTACTGTAGCTGTCTGTCTTTTCTCTGCCGAATGTTTCTCCTGTCATCAAATAAAGCGAGTGTGAACAAGCTTTTATAAAGGCCAGTGCCGCTCTAATGTTCTTCTTCATGAAGATTTTCTACTGCAAGGCCTGTTGAGCTCACCATCTGTGGAATGTGTGGTTTCTTTGAGCACACAGTATGTAGCTAATATAACTGTTATTATACTTCTTAACAAAAGCATACTGCACACAGATTTGTCATTTCTGTTCAAAAGTGTTGGCAGTCAAAATGTGAAGTGGCTGCTATTCATGATGACCTCGCTCTTACATAAGAGGGAGCTTGCTGCTCAGTGCCATGCAAAGTGAATTTTAAATGGGTTACAATTGCAATCCTGAGCATGTCAAAAACATCTAAATTACTTCGGTTTCTAAATGCGGAATACATAATCCTCCATAAATGATAGATGTCATAGTACATCATGCAGGACTTTGCTTATTAATTTAGCGGCTGTGACTCTAAATTCACCCAGCCTCACACACTAATGGGGCTTCGGAGGGTTTTCTACAGGTCAATGTTGTCACTCCTAGCTAATTACTTCATTATGTTGGACCTGCGATAAACATGACTTTGATTACAACCTGCCAGTTGCTATGACGATGACATGTTTTGTTCTGCTGTGTTGGCACAACACCAACAAGCTCCCACTCGGAGCTGGGTTCACCACTCAGCAGTTTCTCTCAGTGGCAAACACTCAAGCACACCAGGCAGAGAAAGGCACATATACTCCGGAAGGGAACAATTGAAATAGGATTTTTGTCTTTATCAAGTTTTTGGGGGGAAAATTCATAGAAACTAAGATGGAGAACAGTGCATCCATCATGCTATCGCCTCTTTGTTATGGAAAATTAGGAAGTATTGACATTATCTCTCTATATTTTTACCTTAATTTGTTGAACCATAGCCTGTTTAACAACTGGTCTTTTGGCAATCCGGCTTGTTGTTGTGTAATGTCCCGAAAGTTGGTGAAGGACACTCAAATAAACCAACCAATCAGTCCAAATATAACTATGTATGATGAATCTCGGTTATCATTTTTAGCCATTCCAGCAGTTTACTCCATGGCAATAAGTTGGTCGATCGTTCGCTCAATCACTTTGGTCCAGACTGAAACACCTTTTTTTTTAAAAAGACAGGATAACACTCGTGGTTTCCAGACGGTGTATCCTGATCCTCAGAGATGTTCTCTTGCAGCATCATAACATCTACTTATTTTTGATGTAAATGTCTCAGCATTTATTTTGTGGGTTGCCATGGAAGCATCATCTTCAGGTTATTTGTCTGGTACTTTAATAAGCAAATTCCTTCAAAACTAATGACATTCCCATAAGCCTTCAGCTGTATTTTGTTTAAGTGCTAATAAGCTAATGTTAGCATGCACAGCCTAAACGTTATATACGCTAATTAGGTGTTGCAGCTTTCGGCCTGTCCATGGACATCCAAGGGTCTATAACTACACTGAAAGGAAAACATTGAAACATTTGATGAGGTTTGATATTCTTTTGTTATCAAAAAGTTTGCTGAAGGCATTATAAAAGATCAAACTTTCCACTTCACGATTCTGTGTCAGCTCATCTCCATGTAGAAAGCATGACTGGCTCTGGTCTGCGTATCTTCTAAATTCACTTTTCAGACCATGTGAGTGAGATGATCGACTGACTGGGCACCTGTGGCTCAACAGAGCGAGTTGTCTATTAACATCCAGGTCAGTGAGTCGTTGCCTGATCTTTCCACTGGTAGCGAGACACCAATCAGGTCAGTCCTGTGCCTTGCATGCCTGCCATTACTGTGAAAACTGTTAGTGCTCTGTATAAAAGCATTGTATAAATGCACTCCATACTCATTCAACTCAGCGCACCGTTTAGTGTACCTTCGTATGGGAGTGCATCTGCTACATCTCTCCTCTCATTGCATTTTTTCATCAGTAGTTGTCATTAAATAACTGCTCACAAACAAAACAACTTTTACCTTTTTATTTCCCAGACCATACATTTATTCATCGTCGGAAACATACACAGTAATAAAGGTTGCTGCAAACATTCATAGTGCAATTTGTGGACCAGGTAGCTTAGAAGTATGTGAGGTAAACAGCAATTATTGTAGCTTTATATTTACTAAAATATATTGATATATACTGTATATTGACTAATCAGCCTCAGCATACTCTCAGCAGCCAAGCAGTACATGCTCGCTTTAGTCTCAGCTAAGATGCTATCATAAATTAAAGCTCTATGTATTTTAAAGTGCACATTTTTTAGAGCTGGTACAATATGTACTACTTGTTCAGCTCTGATGATAAGATTGCCTGGTCTTAGTTAATGAGGCAAATGACTTGCGCTGTGCCAGACGCTTGCTAACGAAGCATGGCACCCAGATACAGGCAAGTTACAAATGACCAATTACAATTTATAACTAAAAGGATTCTATTTCCATCTGGCAGATGATCCTGTCTCACCACGTCATGAGTGTTTTGACTCTGACTGGGATCCTGGCTCAGACTGGAGCTCAGCAGCCAAAGTGAAGACCAAAATATCATCCACACACACAATCGTAAACAAGGATATTTATTGCAGATTCTCTGATGTGATGTGTGCCTGAGTGATGAAGCTGCCGTTAAACCTCACAGCTATCCAGCGAAAGATGTGCTAAAACACTCACTCCCTTAGGGGATTGACTGGCTTGAGACAAAGGGAAACTCACTCTCATAAATACGTCGCCATAACCTCACTTCTGCAAATGAGTGCATCTTGTCGGATGGTGTTTTACTTTGTAAGCGATGGATAGTTTCCTGCTAGGCGACAGTTGTTGCTGTCAAATCTAAAATTGCTTCCTCCTTCTGCTCTCAGTCTTTGTACTTTAATTCCCCCTTGTAGCCTTGGTGGCCATGCTGCTACTGCTTTTATTTTTTGTCAAACTATCTGTGGCGTTTTTTGTCATGACAGTACCACCTGCTGTTTCATCCTTGTTCTTTTGGAAACAGAAGACCCCGTAGAGGCGGAATTTTTTATCAGGGAAGCCCAGGTGTCGGACGCCTGGCTGGGATCCTCCACAGCGAGAGCGAGGGTTGACAATGGGGTAGCGGATGCTGCCGTCCTCCAGCCAGCCGGCCTCACAGCGGTCCAGGAGCTGGAACTTCCACGCAGCGTACAGTTGACCCACTTTGGCCACAGCCGAGCCTTCTCGAATGCAAGCCTTCACCGCCTCTGCATAGTTCACCTTCTTAAAGCGTTTGAGAAAGTACACTTTGCCTGAAGGGATAAAGAGGGAGAGGAGAAGGTGTTTGTTGTAAGAACAACTGAAAATGTGAATGTAAAAAGAGCAAGTGCATTGATCAGGAAGGCAAAAGGAAAGAAAGAGAGAGTGAAGCCCCAGAGACAAGCCGAGCCCTGAGGGAAGATATCCTCAGCGCTCCTTGCTTCTCTGCCTGTCTGTGTTCAGAATATTAAAATCGTTCTAACAAGCCGTCCGGGCACCCGCTCAAAATCGAAAGGCAATACTCTGACTCAAAATTACTCTTAAAACGCTTCCATTTTTGCTTTCATCTCACCACTTGGGACACTTTTTCGCCCGGCAGTTTTAAGGAATTGGCTGAATTGATTCAACTGAATTGAATCAAAACTAAGGATTCCGTTAAGAATGAAAATAGAATATAAAGAACCAAACCGAGAACAAAGAGTTTGATGGTTTCTCCAAACAGAGACAACAAGAAAATCATGTTCGTATCCTCAGGTTTGCGCTTGGCTCAGCTATTGATTTGATGCTTGTTTATGTTCCTGCTGGCTATTAGAGAGGCAGAATATTGTCTCATATTTCCCCGGGGGACGCTCAGTAAATACCTTCCAGCTGGACGGAGCAACAGTGACCACTGCTGAGACCTCCCCCCCACAACAGACTGTCTACAGTAATTAACACACAGGGGAGGCCATGAGCAATCGTTTAAGCTTACTGTCATACTACCTTTTTAACGCTAAGGAAAATTGATGGCACTGTTTCTTTGTTTCAGTTCGGACTATCCCAACACTGTTCATGATTCATTGAAGAGCATTGTGTTTTGTCTAAATAGTAAAAAACGTCATAGTTTTTAGAATTCTCTTTCAAACTTCAAAGAGGTGCAGGCAGGATTGAAGTTTTGTCCAAATCTAATTTTTAAAATACCCTGTTATGTTTCACTAATCAACCAATGTTTTAAAGCAGTTGTTACACAGTTTTGGAAATACAGTTATTTGCTTTCTTGTGGAATAAGAAATAAAATATCAGATTCTCTTGTTTGACAGGTGAACACGAATCTAGTTGGATATAAGGATGGTTTGAGCACATTTCTACGAGAAAGCATAGAGTGCACAAACTTTCTTTATTGTGTGTTGTTTTCTTGGTCACAGGGATAGCTTCTAGTTGCTAAGCTAACCTGCTGTGGGCTTTTTTAGCGTACTGATATGAGTGTGGTATCAATCTTCTCAAACTGACTGATGTTACAATAGCTAGTATATGTATAACCAAAAATAACAAACTGTCCCTTTCATTATCAATAAATCAATCAAAATAATTTGTTAATACCAGGTGGAAATCAAAAATCAAATCAACGGCGAAAAAAATCTCTCTCTACAAGAAAGATAGACAGAGAGAAGATAACTTTATTTTATAATCAATACTTATATTTACCCTTGATTGCGTGTATCTCTGATGTACATCACACCCCCACAGAGAGTCTGCTCTCGCGTCTCTGTCACTGTTAAGGAGTAATAATCACATAATGCTGTAAAACCTTTTATTACAGTTTTTTCTCATCATACATGTTGAGAGGTTTCGACTACCCCTAGTTCATGGATAACTTTCATGATGAAAAAAACGAATCCAGCCTCCGACTTTCTAAAGTAAGTTTGAGCTTATAAACCTGGAGATGTGTGACGGACACACTATAGCACACTCTCTGTGGGGATGTGATGTAAATCAAAGAACTTGGAGATGAAAGATGCTGGCACCCAGAGGACACCGTGGCCGGAGCATGGGCAGAAGGAACACAGCCTGATGTAAATCCAATGGCCTTAGGCTGGCAAGATCACAGGCAAAGATCACAGGCATGGACCTAATTTCCCCACTGGCCAACAGTCATGATGGATCCTCTCCCTATACAGTACCATAACAAATACAGTGCCACCAGTTTCTTGTTTTCTTCCAATTATTTATGAGCAGACATTCTGAGTAGTCAGTTGAATGTTTGTATTTAGTTGAATGATCATGCAGATGGACTACAAAGTGTTTCTGATCTTCAGATACAGACATGTCTGTGAACACCACTATGGCCTCCAACCATCTCTCTCTCTCTCTCTCTCTCTCTCTCTCTCTCTCTCACCATTGAGCTTGGAAGTGAAGCAGAAAGCATCATAGCGCTCGTCCTCCTTGTGCCTGTAGCCATAGTTACGGACGCCAGCGGGGGTGTCCTTGCGGCCGCACTGGTCTCTGGGATGAGAGATTGGGTACTGCACTGAGCCGTCCTCCAGCCATCCAGCATTACACCAGTCCAGCCCTTCCAGCCAGGCCTGTGGCGGGAGATAATGTACATTAGTGGGTCATACTGAAGGATTAAATACACTATTAAGAGGAGAAGGAATTTCATTTATCTCTTCTGACATAACTCTGGACTTCATATGGGTTTCTTCTTTTAAAGCCTTTGGTAAAATCATTGGATTGGTCATGCATATTTCTCATTTTAAACTTACTATTGTAGTGTATGACTGAAGGTTGTAGCCAGTAGTGCATTATTAATATTAAGTATAAGAGTAGACAGTAAATGAACGTGTTCTGTCTTTGACACATACTCGTATCTCCTCCCATTGACAAAATGCATTACTTTAACATAAGCATTAAATATATGAACATCTTTGTGATCCTTCCATATACCGTAATATTTCTATACTAACTATTTTTTTACATTATAATTTATTTTACTTTGTTTATGTCTGCACCATAATGCACCAAAAACCAACATATCAAAACAAACCTGAATTGTGATTTTAATGTGTGTTATACATTTTAATCCATAGAATTGGTTTGGGATTTCGACATGATTCAGGGCATGTGAAATACAGGAAATGCATGAAATCACCTTGTGCAGTTGAGAGTGAGAGGCCAGAATAGCGTCCTGCTGTTTGCAGGCATCCTCCCCCTGGTGGTAGTTGAGTTTATAGCGCCCCTCTCGGGGGTAATAAGGAAATACCACTCCTACAGGTGACAGAAACAGACCTTCTCTTGAGTGTGTGTGTGTAAAATGTTTGAATTTCACTTGAACCTCACGTGAACTGGTCTAGCTCTCCGGCCAACATTTTATACAAGAGCCAGTGGAGCATTAGAAATGTCAGAGCTTCGACAAAATCTCTTTCAATGCATCTTTAATTCCTGACCTTCAAGGTCAAGGTTGACAAATCCTGTATCGTCCTCCATGTCGTTAGTGACTTCACACTCAAAGCGTCCATAGTCCTCCAGTGTGACATTTTGGATGATCACCGAGGCGTCTCCGGGTCCTGCCTGCTCCAGAAACACTCGGCCTTTGTACGAGCCAAACACACGCTGCTCCCTGGAGGAATTTCAAAAAAATCTATGAATTCATTTTTCCCTCATAAAAGCTGCTATGAGCAAACATATTGAGAAATACTCTAACATGAGAAATTCTCTATGGATTGATTTTATTTGGCAACTCTTCTTTTATCGCCTGCTAAAAAGAGCAATGATTTTTTTATTGACACAGTGGGTTCATGAAAATTAAATATTACATTGTCATGGTGTGTTTGGCACGATAGTATGTGGCAGTAAATATATTGAAAATCAAATAAACATTTCTCGGGTTCTTTAACTGAGAAAACAGAAATGTATTACAACAAAATATACAAAATGATTGACTGAAAACCTCCCAAGTGCCACAAAGACGTCCTCAAACTGCAGAGCATCGGTCACTTTGGTCCATTTGATCCGAATGCGAGCGGGGTCGGTGTTCTCCGGCTCGTGGTGGTATCTGCAGGGCAGAGTGATGGAACCGCCGCGGTGTGTCACCACTTTACCCGGAGCTGTCTGCACAATCACTGCCCCCGTGTCATCCTCTGTGGGAAGATAAACTCTGTTTTAGGGGAATATAGCTATCTGACCTTTTCCTTAATCTTACTTCTCTGCTTTCTTACGATGTTTTTACTTTCTTTATTCATCGATACTTAACTACTTCATTGGCTAGAAATCTATATTTTGAATAATGCAACTTATCAAAGTTAATATTTGCTATCATTTGTTTATAGTTTCTACAGTGTGTACAGTATGTTCCTTGTCCCTTTTGAATGATAGTGTTGTTTCTTGTTGGTTGTATGTACAGTTGAATTGTTGCATGTAGCATTATTGAATTGAATTGCAATACTAATATGTGCAGTCAATGCTAACACGTTCACAATATGCATTTCCCACAGAAAAACCAAACCTGGAACCTCCTTGCTTTGAAGCTACAGTGCTTACTGCTCCACCTATCGTCAGATTACCCCACTCCACATGTTGTCCTCAACCTCTGCAGAGAGTAATTTGCCAAAATGACCCGGGACTAATGGTTACCATAGGCCTCTTCTCCTAATGGGCGATAACAAGACCTAGTTTGCATTTTTGGCAGACATTTGCTCAGTGTGTGTGTGTGTGTGTGTGTGTGTGTGTGTGTGTGTGTGTGTGTGTGTGTGTGTGTGTGTGTGTGTGTGTGTGTGTGTGTGTGTGTGTGTGTGTGTGTGTGTGTGTGTGTGTGTGTGTGTAAACATTTAATGAGCGGCTGCAAGAGGTTTTCTGCTATGTTGTGACCAGATAAAGGCACTAATAATTTTTCTTCCAAACCGGCAATTAGTAATGTCACTGATTTCGGCTCTCTTCAAAGTTGTTTATCACCAGCAACCATGACCGCAAATTGGTGTTTAATCAAAACCTTAAGACTTTATTTCCCAAAAGCTAAAAAATGATGTTAAGACCAACAACATCACGCTGCTAGCGACTCCTACTGGTATTAAGAATGCACGTGTGCAAGAAGGTGGCTGAAGATTGGAAAATATGCAACTCTACATGTGTTAAACAAGTTCTGAACAACGCCGTAAACTACCTGCCCAGCACCAGACACAAAGCAGACAAACACAGTTAAAGACTAGCTGCAAAACAATGTCAAACTTGTTTTTCCGTAAAGTTAAAGAACATTTACTGTGTCGTACTTTTCTTCATGTTTTCCATTTTATAACCTCATACATGCATCTTCTACATTTAATAGGAAAAAAAAAATGTTTAAATAGTTGGAAAGTATACACAGATTACATATAATGCATAGGCCGGGAAGAGGAGTTCAATCATTGGAGAATATCTTATAACAAAAGAACAAATGTCTATGTACATTAAAGGTGGGGTAGGTAATTTTGGAGAAACCAGCTCGAGTGCGCTAGAATTTGAAAATACACAGCCGTGAAAAATCTGCCTCTTCCTTACAGAGCCCCTCCTCCAACACACACGAACGCGCACATGACCAATGAGGGCACGAGATGAGTTTGTGCACAGATGGAAGGCTGACAGGCAGGTAGGCCATCCAGTTATTTTAGCCGGGCCGGCTCAGATGATTGGTTGTGCTTTTTACAGTACTACGGCTTCCACAGATGACATTTTGTATGGATTTTTTGTCAAAGCACTTAAGATATTCATTGCCATCGGGATGTTAAGAGCATTCAATGGAACATAACAAAAAGTGTATCTCGAGCCGGTTTCTCAAACT
This sequence comes from Notothenia rossii, assembly GCF_949606895.1. Lineage (NCBI taxonomy): Eukaryota > Metazoa > Chordata > Actinopteri > Perciformes > Nototheniidae > Notothenia > Notothenia rossii. Next base: position 86,608,891 of record NC_136912.1, on the reverse strand, counting down.
TACCTACCCCACCTTTTACTTCTACATGGCAGTAAAAGGGACAGCCGGGTCTGATGCAGTCGATTAGTTTAATCCCTGATGTCATCAATATTCTTTGTGGGTAAATGTTAGGAATCTTAACCAGTCCTCAACTGGATACTTGGTGGTCGTGCCAGATGTGATATAATATTACCATCTTTCAATATTCTTGACTTAACAGTATTTGGGTCTTTATCATGCCGGTTTTCTTTCTTTCTTAGGATCGTTAAACCCTGGGTAAGACTTAACATGAGCATTTTTCATGGTGCCATCTCTAAAACTAATTTGACCTCTGCAGACAGTGTATCCTGCTTAATTATTGGTACATGATGTAACAGCTATGCAGATTAGTGCAGCATAGGAGCTCATTTCTTTGCTGCTGTGAGCTGCAAGATGTGCAAAATAAATATATTGTCCTTACCGAGCACGTGCACCACTTTTCTCCTTCCCTTGTCTGTGTCAGAAGGCAGGCAAGTCACAGAGAGTGCAGAAGTCAGGATAAAAACCAAAAAGGACATTTTCCTGAAGGCCAGAGGCCGCAGACGCTTCAAGAACTGCCGAAAGGGACACAACAGAGAATAATGGTGATCACAGGTTAAAAGAAAACATTGAGAAACCAGAAAGCAGCATTGCAGGGAAGCAATCAAGAGTAGCCTACCAAGGACAATCGTGACTTATTAGGGGTCCAAAACAGAAGATTAAACTGTATGGGAAAGGAATAGTAATAAACTCTGTCATGCTGCAACTCTGACAGAGAACTTTAGGTGTTTAAAAGTTAGATAGCTGAGCTGTTCATTGAGAAAAGTGAGCCAAACAAAAAGCAGCAGATAATTGATTTGTTCAGTTCTCTCAAAACAGGAAAATAAGGTTAGCGAACTGTGTCTTGAATGTTTTTGGTTTGAGAGTCATGCTTTCAAGTCACAGTCTGCTACACTGAGCAGTTTTAAGCTGCCAGCTGTGTAGCTCACAGTCACCGTATGAAAAGAGGAGATAGTCCTCGCCGGATGGGGGAAACTTGTATCTTGTTTTGCACTTTTTTATATTTTCTGCCAAGTGGCAGTTGAAGGGAAAAGTAAGTATTTGGACAGTTTTGAGGGGGAAACAGGATTTGCCCAGTATGGGCCAATAGTAAACAAAGGAATATATGCAGACATGAAATCCTCACAGATACTGAAGAAGTAAAATAGCAAAACTGTACATATTTAATGTAGAGAAAAGCAGAAAAATACCACAACACATTCTGAAACTCTCTCCAGAGTATGGAAACAAACTCCCTCAGGCAGTGACCAATGAAGGATCACCTTGCTGAAAAACTCCTGAAAGCGACAGCTGCTTATTCTGCTCAAGAGCTCATTATCTTTACACACTCTCTCTAGGTTATAGATTAGTGTGCAGTGGTTGCTCAGAGCACTACAGCCGCAGACTGGTGTGTATTTTGACCCAGGGACTGCATAAAACCATGATGCATTGCAACACACTTTCAACACATGCTTACGCACATAGTTTGTACTGAAATAATATTATCCTGACAACAAAATGAAAGGAGTCAAGTCGGTATACAGCAGCTGTGTGCACGGCTCTGCATTGTCAGTGTCACCTGAGAATAATGACTTGTATGTAAACAGCACTGCTGCAGTACGTAACATCTGAACAGGCCCCAGTGAAGCAGGGTTACTAAAGCAGCAACATTACATGCACATTGAAAACTATCAACCGCCCTGCTGCATCATTTTCTCAAGGTTAGTCCAATGAACATCCCTGCAGTTCCCACGCAGCACAGAGAACTGCAGAGCATAACCGTGGTAATGGAGCACAAAAGTGAACTTACCATGGCTATCACAACAGGATGAATGTCTGGATGCAGCAGATGTGGCGTTTTACTCCTCAGCCGGGCTAAGCGTTGTTCTGCAGCAGCTCTCACCCCTCTGCCTCCCTCCCTCTCTCTCTGTTCCCTGTCCCATCGCTGATCTCTCGCATTGCAGGGGAACCACCGGGGTTTGTGGGTCCCGCAGTCATCCGATGACGCAGCACACATTTCAGTGTGAGGCTGTGTGGATAAGGAAAGCACTCAGCAATGATTTCACACTGATTTGTTTGTGAGTGTATTTCCTGTTGTTGTGAGAGCCATTATTAGAGTATCACTTATTGGTATGAGTGTCACACAGTTCGTAGCAGTTAATGCAGTGAGACCTCATTAACTTTCAGGAAGAACATACACACATTGAAATAAAGAAAGCTGTTTGTGTTGACACTATGACTGAAGATTAGAACTGAATTATGTCATTATGACAACACAAATCAAATGCATTCAAACATCTTTATGAGGAACAGTAATAAAGAATATATTTTTATCTCAAATGTTCCCATTGTAATACATTATAAGAATTGTACGGAATTTTAAGACAACATTCTTCAGTCGTAAAAGTTTACTGCACAATGTGATGGCTGATGTATTGCACCATCAGCACCATCAGCTCCCTATAAGCTTCACTTTCAGGATACATTTGTGGACTGACTCCAGGTTGGGATCTCCCTTTCACAATAAAAGCCTATAGACATACACTGTGTCTATGTCGACCAGAGAGCTTGTTGCTGAGAGCCAACATTAACCAAATATTTTACAGCTATCCTATCCCCAGATAGCAGAACAACCAGAGAAACGTAAACAAACACTGTTAACTGTATGTCTCTTTTACCAGACAAAAAGTAAATGTTGCTACTTTTATTTGTGATACTTATTTGCAGATGTTGCTCAATATTTAAATATTGCAGTAGTGTTGCTTTTCCTCAAGCAGTAAATGTCATTACTTCCTTCACAACTTAATAAAATGTTTAATAAAAAACAAATGCAATATATGATGACATAATTAGGATCATCATGTATTGCAATGATCAATTCATATGGCCCAAAAAAGCAGGTGGTTTCCAACAATAAACAGACATATGAACCATATTAATATACTCAAGAAATGCAGTGGCTTCATTGATATCTGTGAATTTGCAATACAGACTGGGTCCAGCAATAGTTAGTGCTGGAATGATCCCAGTTGAAGATGAGACCTCTCCAGTGGTTGTGACAGTTTTAGTATAACACTTTGAATGTAACAGCTAATGTTCAGCAGCGTGAAATCAGCATTTAGAAAGCTTTTTGCTCCTGCTGCTTTTTCATTGCATTTTTGGCAAAGCCTGTCAAACTACTGGTTTCTGTAGCCCTACATGCTTTTGCTCTAAATGCAAAGCATCACTGTTGTGTCTGACTTTGAAGACACTCTCGAGCAACATATGGGCATGTGGTGGAGACTCTGTATGAGTCTTTTATGAGAATAAGGGCAAAATAAGACAGGCCTTTGAGATAATAGCAGCTGACAATGAGAAGAGACAGGACACTAAACAGCATGAGACAGCTGCACTCTGTGTTGAACTTCTTTTTTTTAATGAAACTGCTCTGATGGATTTTATTTTGTGCATACTGTGCTGCTGTGATTAGTTGACTATCAGTGTCTTGTAGAACGATGTTTCTGCAGTCCTGTTTGGCAGCACTTTGAGAAAGACTCCGAGAGTTTGAGACATATTCCTGGGTTCTCCATGGAGCATCGCAGACTCATCAGCATGAGACCAAAGTAAAGAGCAGGGAAACTGTTGACAATTAGGCAAAGCTTTGTCGAAGTGAGAAATTCTAGGTCAATGGTTTTGACAACTTGCTTTCAGGCTATAACCAGCAGCTGGATGCCTCCAAAGACTTTAACAGTGGAATTGATGTGTTAATAGCGTGTTCATTGGATTTAGACAAGGCTTTTGCAGAAGAGTTGCTTCCGTTAAGAGACCTCAGAGCAGAGAAAGATCATCCTCCTGCAAATCTATTATTAGTTGAGGAATACCCTTCAGGCAACTTCCTTCTAATATTGTTGTTGCACTTGTTTTCTAAGATTACCTGTTACCTCAGAGGGAGGTAATTTTCTCCAATGAGATGCACAGAAATTGAACTGGGAGCAACCATAGGGCAGAGATGTCCATCAGCAGTGATTCAGAAGGCTGGATTTTGAGGATTTAAAAGCCCAGATGTCCAAACTAAATCAAGAAGAAGGATTGCTAAAAGTAGGGATCAATAATGTAGTGTTGTTGCATTGGTGCATTAAAGTGTCCAGTATAGATGTGCTTGAGTTCAGTTTGTCCCTGGAGATTCATGGATGTGCAGAGCTGGTAATGTTAGGCAAAAATCAATGAATGTAGCTTCAAGTTGTTCAGTGTGAAACATTTGTTCACTGCCTACTGAAGGAACGCTGCATTTACCTTGTGTGCAACAATTAAATATACTGGCTGCATAGAGCTTGAATCCTGTACAACTAGAGCCGATTGGTGCATTTACACTTAAATGGCACCCACCAGCTACCAAACATGGCTGAAGAGTCAGGGGTCCTAAAATGGGCTAAATGGACACTTTTGACACCCCCACCACAACCACACCCTTTGTTTTGTCTATGCATTTTGTTAACCTTCAATAAGCAAATTAAACAAGTGTATTAAGCAAGATGCATCTTTTGTACTCAGTTAAAACGTATATTGTAAAAAATAATAATAATCATAAATCAGGAGCCTTGTCATTCCAGTTGTTGTTTTTTTAAATACTGTGTTGCATATTCACAAACAAAACAAACAAAGACCACTCACTTGGTTGAGCTGGACACAGGGCCTGGTCCATGTACGGAGGAGCGGGGTTCAAATCCAGCAATGAACAATTTTCTAGGACCCCTCACAGTTTTGAATCCAGCCTTTCAGCCACATGTGTTCAGTGAAAGAGGAATGTGGATTAGAATGAGCCAAATACTGGAGAGCAACCAGAATCACCAGTTTTGAGACTATATCACCCAAGAGTGGCTTAAAAGATTGCTTTTTTAACAGTACACCCCGGGTGCTACTAGCATTGAAGATTGAAGATGATTCAACTTTATTGTCATTACATAGTACAGGTACTAGTAACTAAACGGTTTCTCTGCATTTGACCCATAGTGTTAGGAGCAGTGGGCTGCCATTATCCACTGTAGTAACCCGGGTGCAAACAGCATCTGCCTTAATCTTTATACTTACACTTTGAAGCTCATACATTAACTATTGGTTTCTAGATGGATTAAAAATATACTATCCATTTATTAGCCCGGACCTACAGGACTTAATGACATATAGTGCCTTAATACTTTAAATGAAACAATGTAATGCATTGATAAAACCATTTATTCAAAAGACATTTCATTATAAAGCGCTACCTCTCCCTTCACTGCAGCGTGAGTTGTTTAGTTGTATTTTTCAGAGCCACAGCTCTCAGGAGCCCGTCTGCACAGCCGAGCAGGCATCTGCAGCAGAGATCCCCTTGTGACTCCCATCATGGGATTAAAGAGCTATTCGGAGCGGCCACATTTGATTTAAAGCCTCTGTCACACACGGAGAATGCATTGCTAGCATGTGCAAGCAGGGGCAATGGCACACTTCAGCATGAAAAGCTGCTGAGGGAGAGTGAATTAGATGAGTCTGCCTCTCCCTGTCTGTTGGCCTATTGCTCAGCAAAGTGCGCTGGATAATTACTTATGAGTGGGCCGCTGTTATTGATGGGCTAGGGATGGAGACAATGGTTACAATGCTGTTTTATAAAGCGTTATCTAACCGTGTAAATAACCTCCTTTATCCCTGTCAAGAAAACACTGTGTGTTCATTTAAATGACTAAAATGCATCCAAAGCATTAGCATTAGCATGTAATTGAAAAGGCTTGGCGGCCCACATTACATTGTCTGTTGAAAATCTGCTGTTTTATTTTGTCAGTCATTGTCAGGTTTCACACTGGGAAGAGTCCTCACAGTATTCACAATTGTCTCTGCTGTCTTTCTTTTATTTAACCATTTAAAAATAAAATGTGTTAACACTTCACAATACATCCTGGTACTTATACAGGGTATATGCAGGAATCCTGAAGTCAAATTTAATACCTTTTAAGACCTTTTTTAAGACCCTCTCCATACATTTTAAGACCTCATCGCAACTTTGAGTTCTAACCGGTTACATTGGCAACACACTTTACTATATTGATTGTAAGATAGCAAAACTAAACAGAGTGCAGACAGACTACTGAAGCCTCCTTTCCACATGAACTTCAAACTCTCTGTGAAGGTCAGGTTTAATGCAGTATGCTGCTTTTTTGCTTCTGTAGACTCTGTGCTCTTTCATTCCAGTAAAACTCCTCAGAAACCAGTATTTGACCAATAAACAAAACAATTATGAAAATATGTTAAACTTTGGTGAGCTTCAGCGGGGTAATGCCATATAGGCGCTCCCTCACAAATACCCAGGAGTTAAATTGGGCTGGGGCTGTCCGGGGCTAAGCCCTGGCACATAGGACGATGCTCTGACGTCATCACCCTCACACATTTGTCATATGTTTACAAAAAAGGATATATATGTTAAGACTTTTCTCGTTCTTAATATAGACTATATTTAGGGTCTATATGTGTTGACTTTACTTTAAAATAGCAGATCTCTGTGACCGGATATAGTTTGGCTTAGACCCCGGCCCCACAAGGACGCATACGGTAAAACGCATACGCAAGCGCAAAAAAGGCTTCCGTTCACACACGCATTCGATTCATTAACGTGTCCGTTCACACTAGACCGCTGGAAATGCTGGAAACGATGTAGTACATATGTCAGGCCTGTAAGTGGCAATGCTGCCGCCCGAAATACACCAAAAGCAGCGAAGAAGACCCCGGAGCATGGTTGCCATGGTTGCCCTTGGTTATGGCCAGCGCCTGACTGAGAGTCACGTCATCTCTGTTCACTGATCCCTCAGTAGACAAACAACATATCCATGAAAGGAAAGATTCGGCGAGACCAGGAGCCCTTGGACACGTGCTGAGACTGAGTAGACGGAGATAGGAGTGAACGTTGAAGTGAGTGCGAGATTGAGAGCAGCTGGTGGAATGGCTTCTTTGAGTCCTGGAGAGGAGGATATGGAAAGTGCATCTGAAGGAGGATGGAATGAAGTAAGGAAAAATACTTCAAGAAAGAAGATAGACATGTCAAGTGACAGTCTTAGTGAATCTGATTCACAGAATGAATTGAAGAGAGTAAAGAAAAGGATTGAGAATGAAGAGTGGAATGTGATTGTGGAGTTTGGTGAGCAATCCGCAGCTAAGCTACATCCAGTGGCCCTGACTAAAGCAATTCACAAAGAAATTGGATCGATAAAACAAGCAACATTTCTGAGCAAAGGACGGATGTTGGTTGAGTTGATTAATGCAAGACAACAGGAAAAGTTACTGAAAATGAAGACCCTGAATGAAGTTCGAATTAAATGCCATGTTCCTGGAGCAAATCGGAAAATACTTGGAGTTATCAGTGGAGTTCCCATAGAAATCGGCATAGAAGAACTCAAGAAGGAAATTAAAGGGGGGAAAGTGACTGTAGTAAAGCGTCTTCCTACTAGGTATCAAGGTAAGATAGTGGATAGTTTGTCTGTTCTTCTTCAGTTTGAAGAAACAATACAACAGAAGATAATGATCGGTTGCATGAGCTTTCCAGTAAGAGAATTCATCCCTAAACCTCTGCGGTGCTTTAAGTGCCAAAGGTTTGGGCATGTGGCAGACAAGTGCAAAGCAACTAAGCCCAGGTGTCCAACATGTGCGGGGGAACATGAATATGGTAGTTGTACTGCAGGTGCTAAGGTGAAATGTTGTAACTGTGGTGGGGAACATAGTGCTGCGTACAGTATCAGGGCTGTGAAGTGCAGAAAAAGGCCAAGGAGGTGCAGAGATACAAAGTGCAAAATAAAGTTTCATATGCTGAAGCAACAGAAAAGGTTTCACTAAACATAGCTAGGAAATCCCAAGTAGCATCAAGTATGTTCTCTTCAAAATATTTTCCCAAACTCCCACAGGCAAAGGAAAGCTCCACAAAGTGTTCACATAAGTGTGTGATAGGAGAGGATGCATTGATTGTTAATAAGTACAAGTTTGTGGCCTTTATTGGAAAAGTGGTGAATGTTGCTTTACAACAGACAAAAAAGAGGTCAAGACTGAAAACAATAGTGGAGGCAGCAGGTGAATTTTTGGGGATAAAGGATATAACCGTTGAAATGATACATGAAATGCTAGCCACCAATAATGATGATTCACAGATTAGTGAGTAGATGAATGGTTTTTCTCATTCTGCAATGGAATGCTAGAAGTCTTATTGCAAATGGACAAGAATTCAATACCTATATATATATCAGTTAAAAGAAAAACCAGACGTTATTTGTATTCAAGAAACATGGCTGAAGACTCATTTGGACTTCATAATTGGGGGATATACTGCTATAAGACAAGATAGAAATGATGGCCAGGGAGGGGGATGTGCAATCTTTATCAGAGAAGTCATGTCTTATAGTAAGCTAACTTTTAAGAACAGTCATGATTTAGAAATAGTGGGTGTAGAAGTTTGGATTAATAAAAGGAAAATGAGTGTCCTGAATTTTTATAATCCATGTAATAAACTCAAAATAGAGGAATTAGACAGTCTTTGCCAAGGAAATGAAATAATATGGTGTGGTGATTTTAATGCACATAATACAATGTGGGGAGGGAGATCAACAGATTACAACGGACAGGTGGTGGAGGATTTAATGGAGGCAAAGGAATTGGTTTGTTTAAATAATGGGCAAGGTAAAAGGATCAATTTTAGAGATGGAACAGAGTCTGCGATCGACCTAACTCTTGTAACAAGTGAATTAGCTTCTGGTAGCAGTTGGGAAGTATTGGCAAATAACAGTATTGGGAGTGATCATCTTCCGATTATAATCAAGTTTGATATAAATCATGTGGTTGAGCTAGACGGTATCCTGAGATGGACTTTTTCTAAAGCAAATTGGGAGATGTTTGCTAAATTGTGCGATAATGAATTGGATCAGATTGATATGGCAGAAAGTATTGATGAAATAAATGAGCAATTTACTTCAAATATAATTAAAAGCGCTAATCAAACTATTGGGAATAAAACTGGGAAACTTGGTAAATGTGTTAAGATGCTACCGTGGTGGAACAAAGACTGTAATTATGCAATCCGAAACAAAATCAGGCTGTTTGGAAAGCTAAGAAAGACACATTCATTACATAATTTATTAGAATATAAAAAGGCACAGGCTCAGGTAAGGAACATTGTTAAAAGAGCAAAAAGGGAGTGTTGGAGAGGATTCTGTTCAAGTATTGGGAGAACTACACCATTAGATAAAGTATGGGGAATGATTAAGAAGATGAGGGGAATAAGACATCAGAGTAACCTGCCAGTATTAGAGATTGGAGGGGAAGTTGCCACTGGTGCTTTGGAGAAGGCAGAAATTCTAGCTGAAAATGTTGTCAAAGTTCATTCTTCGGAAAATTTGACAGAAGAAGGTAAGATCAGGAGGCAGGAAGTGTTAGATGAGCATCCTAATGTATATGAAGAAAGACATTCGTCGCAGAGTGTTGTAAATATACCTTTCTCTATTCAAGAGTTGAGAAGAGCATTAAGTAAGTGTAAAATGACTGCTCGTGGGAAAGATAATGTATGTTATATAATGTTGACCAAATTAAGTGATTTTGCTTTAGGAAAGCTGCTGGAGATGTACAATAAGATCTGGGAGAAAGGGAAGCTGCCAATAATATGGAAAGAGTCAGTCATTATTCCTATTAGGAAACCTGGGAAAGATCCAACCAGTCCAGGCAGTTATAGACCTATAGCTCTGACATCACACTTGTGTAAAGTTATGGAAAGAATGATAACAGAAAGGCTAACATACTACATTGAGAAAAATGAACTAATGACTCCTTATCAGAGTGGGTTTAGAAGAGGGCGGAGTACTTTAGATCTACTGCTGTGCCTGGAGTCTGAAGTCAGGAAAGCCCAAGCGAACAAGGAGTGTGTTGTAGCTATATTCTTTGATGTGGAAAAAGCTTACGATATGATGTGGAAGGAAGGATTATTAATAAAACTGGACATTATGGGTCTGGGAGGTAATGTATATAATTGGATTATGGATTTTTTGTTTGGCCGTGCCATCAGAGTCCGAGTTGGCAAGTCATATTCTCGCAGGCATGAAGTTGAAAATGGAACCCCGCAGGGGAGTGTCATCAGTCCTCTTTTATTTTCTATCATGATCAATGATATATATATACACAAGTAGGATCTGATATTGGTAAGTCACTTTTTGCAGATGATGGAGCTATTTGGAAAAGGGGCAGAAATGTAAAATATATTGTAGCTAAGATTCAGGAAGCCATTACGGAAATTGAAAGCTGGTCTCTGACATGGGGGTTTAGATTGTCGGTGGAAAAAACTGAAACTTTATTTTTTACGAGGAAAAGGATAGGTGAGGAGGTTAGGTTAAAACCTTATGGACAAGATCTAAAGAGAGTGAAGACATTTACATTTCTGGGAATATGGTTGGACGAGAGAGTCACATGGAGAACTCACATTGATAAAGTAGTAGATAAATGTAAAAGGGTTTTAAATGTTATGAGGTGCTAGGCAGGCACTAAGTGGGGGGCTGATAAAGCTGCTTTGAGGAACGTATACACGGCCTTAATAAGATCAGTCATAGAATACGGACTAATAGTGTATGGGTCAGCTGCATATTCTTCTCTTCAAAAATTAGATAGAGTCCAGGCACAAGCACTAAGGATATGCTGTGGGGCAGTCAGATCTACACCAGTGTCGGCACTTCAGGTAGAGGTCGGAGAAGTACCTATTTCTTTGAAGAGAAAGCAGTTAATTGTTAATTACTGGGCAAATCTACAGGGTCATAAAGATACTCACCCTACTAAACAAACTGTACAAACAAGTTGGGAAAGTAACAAAATAAAAAAAGAAAGTTTTTGTTTTTGTGTTTCGGAAATATGTAAGGAATTCAAAGTTAAAGAATGGAATATTAGTCCGACGGTGTTGTTATCAGCTGTTCCACCATGGTTGCTACCTCAACCTATAGTAGATTTGTCACTAGTTAAACGGGTACATTCAATGAAAAACAAATTCAATGTACAGGCTTATGTGAACACTGTTCTACATGAACAATATGGGCAGTTTATAAAAATATTTACTGATGGATCCAAAAATCCAGAAAATGGTCTAACTAGTTGTGCAATTTATGTTCCTGAGTTAAAAGTCAAAGTGGGAAAGCGTACAAGTGATCACATTGCAGTATATACAGTAGAGATGATGGCTATCTCTCTAGCACTTCAGTGGGTAGAGGAAATACAGCCAATGCGAGTGGCCATTTGCTCTGACTCCAGTGCAGCTCTGGAGAGTATAAACAACTTCTCTTCAGAATGTCATCAGGATATTTTACATGAAATTTTACAAAGCATGTTTAGGTTAGTTCATCTGGGAATTGTTGTTCAATTTGTGTGGGTTCCAGCGCATGTGGGTATTAGAGGGAATGAAGTAGTGGATCAACTCGCAAAATGTGGTTTGAAAGCAAACCAGATTGATATTATGGTACCCATCAGTAGAGCAGAAGTCAAATCTTTTACAAAAGTGGTTATCAAGCAACAATGGCAAAAACTATGGGACAGTAACACCAAAGGAAGACATTTATATCAGATACAAAGGGAAGTAGGAACAGGAAGCATGTGGGGGAGTAGTAGAAGAGAAAAGAGCATTAACAGCAGGATAAAATTGGGACACTCTGGACTAAACTCATCACTGCATCTGATTGGAAAACATCCAAATGGCAATTGTGATGGTTGCCAACAACCAGAGACAATACATCATGTATTTTTTAGCTGCCGGATTATAACAGACAAAGATTAATTCTGAAAACTGCACTGGAACAACTCAACATCAAGGACATGGATTTCAAGGCAATATATGAAAGTAAATCAAGAAATGAAGCAAACAAGCTGATCTTCAAATTCCTCAAAAGCACTGGTCTGAGGATAAGGATTTAATATGAACATGTAATAACTCAACAGTAGGTGGCGATATATGCTCCAAGTGGAAGCGATTCGCCATTAAAGAAAAGAAGAAGAAGAAGGAGAAGATGATCTCCGTTCACTCCAATGGACCACTTTTTTACAGCAATGGCGGATCGTGGAGCCTCTCAATCGTTCCCCGGAAGTTAGCGCCAAGGCTAGCAGAGCTGTAGAGTTGCAGCATAATAGACCGTTCGTGACGGACTTTTAAAGGTAAGAAGAAGTTTAAAGATTTATATTGCGGATATTATCAGTACATCTGATTCAAATTAACATGTGTATTAAAGGATGTCAGTGGATTATCCCTAAATTAGTAGATTTAGGGAACGTTTACAGATAACAGATAAAGCTAGGATACCGGATCAAGTTAGCAACACACGTTGAACAGCCTTTTAATTGTAAATTCCGTTCTCTTAATGTCATTTCGTCCAACGTTGTTTAATTAGAGAAGAGGGGCTTCTAAACGGGATTGTATGTGGGGGTGGAGGGAGTTAAATATTAGATAAATATAACTTTGGTGCGTGTAAGAGTGAGTGTTTATGGCAGAGCCATATTGTGTCCTTGTGATTATGTTGATTATTACCTGTCTGTATAATGTTGCAGCTCAGCTGATTTTGGATTGATGGCAAAGGGAGAGGGACTTAAGTGAGAGTGAAAACACAAGGTAAGTTTAATACTACTGTTTTATATAAGTAAGCATACTAAACATGTATTCTATCACTGTATTATATAAGTAATCTTGTTAGTAACTTACTGTATGGCAGGTGGAGGGGCAGTGATGTTACAGGTGGAGGAGCAAAACTGCAAGACTGCAAACTCACAAGACAGAGAAATCAAAGTTTGTTCTCCAGAGAAGAGGTTGATTTCACTTCATTTATTTCATATTTTCTAAAGATGTGGAAATGGCAAAAAAAAAACTTGAAAGCTGTAACCAAGTAAACTGTAACAACATGAGTAGAGAGCCACCAAGGTTTTTCAAGTCCCTCTCTTACTCCATTTTGCCAACCCAAACTTCCAGGTACATAACGGGACACCTTGCTTGTTTTTGTTGTTTGCGCTCCTCTGGCTGGGTGCTGGCAGGTGGAGGGCAGTGATGTTACGGGTGGAGGGGCAGTGATGTTACGGGTGGAGGGGCATTGATGTTACGGGTGGAGGGGCAGTGATATTAGCTGTTACACACCAGGCTCAAACTTAACACATTGCATCCTTCTTTGCAGTGTCCTTATTCCTGGAAGGGGAATCTGCAATTCCTGCAGAGTTTTGTAACCCGTTGGTCCGCACGCAAAGCTAATTTTTAAAGCCTTCTTAATTGTCTCATTGCTCCATTTCATCCCCATTGTGGTGAGTCTGCCTAATGCCTTAAGTTGGTCTTTTGAAAACATTTTCTTATATTTCTTGTCCCTAATTTTCATTGTTTTCTTGAGAGCTGCATTTTCCTTCCTGATTTTTCTTATTGCAGACTTTGCTTTTTTGGTGATTCCTTCTTGGCTCTTTAATTTTCTCTTTAATTTTTTTAATAAATCTGTTTGACTGGCTGCTGGTTCCCTCGTATACTGACTGGCTGCTGGTTCCCTCGTATGCTGACTGGCTGCTGGTTTCCCTCGTATGCTGACTGGCTGCTGGTTCCCTCGTATGCTGACTGGCTGCTGGCTGAGTGGGTGGTGTCCGCCCTCCCTGTCTCTCCTCACTAGCCATGTCCTCTCTTTCTTCACCCTCACTTCTATCTATATGGCGCTGGTTATGGCTAGAAAGGATCCGTATAGTGTAAATATGACGTCACGTTCTCGTTGTAATCGGAGCGGCTCGGAAACACATCTACAGCAGTAACATGATGCAACATACACATTAATGCAGCAGCAATATTAATAGAGAAACATCAGACATAATAGTAAAACACTGCAAGGGAACCTTTTATTGCACCAGGAACTATCTTGGGACTTTTACTGCGACAACGTTGACTTGCCTGTGAATAAAAAATAAACCATAGTGTTGTTGATCTACAGTGTTGTCATTCTTCTTTGAACACCAGCAAGACCGCTAACACCCTATTTCAACAATCACAGTCCCTGTAATTGACATAATTAATAGATAGTTTAGCTTCTCATCATCATTTGCTGTGGCCCACTGATGTTAACGATCGTAACTGAAAGGCTGCCTGCCAAACGTAAACATTCAGCCACGTGACATTCAGCCAAACTCTCGCGAGAGTTTTACACAAGACGGATCCTTTCTAGCCATAATCGTTGCCCTTCTGTTTATTCTCCGCGGTGGACGGCGTGTTCTCCTGCTGTATCTCTCAGGTAGTCCACCAGCAGATGAAAAACACCCACCTCTCCACCTCTTCCAAGGAACGAGGGAACCGTGCGGCAGTTTCCGTAAAAAGAAATGTTCCGCCGGTCAACATGTCCGTTAAAGTTTAAATCTTCCGTACAAAATTTGAAAAGTGCCGGTCAGATGTCTTCTTTGTTATTTATTGAGCTTTAAAACAAATTGATAATGACTGTTCTCTGTATAATAATATAATAATATTTAATAAACGGTGACTGCCTCTCTTTTCCTCCCCCTCTTCTGACTGTCCAGCAGCAGCAGGAGAGGTGGGGAGAGGGAGGCGGGCTATTTCATCGTTATCAGAAAATGATCATATAGGGCACACACGGAGCAGTTGGACCCCCAGAGCGTTGCGTATGCCGGTCTACCCACCTTGGGACCCGTTACCGTAGTCGTTTAGTCCCCCCCCCCACACACACACACACAGAGCGGAGCAAGGCAACGAAACTTAAAATAATAAGCAGCATTTTACGGCGCGCTATGCATGGGGCCGCCTTGTGGGGTTTCCCGACATGTCGTTTCAGTAAATTAAAGGGTGTTTCATGTTTTCGTTGCTGTGAACCTTCTTAATACCTTGGAAAATGCCGTTTAATACTTTTTAATACTTTTTAATAGCCTTAATTTTCGCTAAATTGATTGATCAACTTTTAATACTTTTTAAGACCCCGCGGACACACTGTTATAGTATAATTCCCCTACTACCGCATTATGTCCTCTTAACTTATGGTGTAAAATCATTTGACTACATTAAACAAATACCCTGTAATCATTACCACTCACCAATTACCTACAGTTTCAGCAAATTCTCCTTTTGTTTCAAATAACCTTTAGAGACCCAGTCCTTTTGCCTATTAAAAAGCTTATTTGTGAATAAACGAATAAACGGGAGCATGTTGTTTCTTACACGACCACTAGAGGTGCTACACTTTAGAACGTGGCTATGGGTCGTAATCTAAACTGTTTAAACAATCGACCTATTTGGTCGTTTTTTGTAGGAGGACAGGCTGGATTCACATGATGATATTACATCGTTAGTCAAAGGTTGAAGTTCAAAGATCTCTGTGTGCTTTTCGGCACCACCATTGCAGATAAGCCGTTTTAGCAGGTGGGTTTTTGGTTGCAGTGTTTTGCAAAAATAAAGCCTTCATTAGTAGGCCATAGGCTCAATCGCCATTGTGTTTTCTCATTCAGCAATTGATGGTGAATTAAAAGACATTCACTCAGTTGAAACGTTCAAGAGTATTGCTTTAAGAGGATTTATCCAGTAAATGTTGAGTTAAACTGTTTGATTTATACATGGCTTCTAAAACTTAGTACAAAAAGCCTGCTGGTTGGTTCAATGTGTTTATTTAAGCAAACAAAAACCTCAATCATTTGATGTTTTTGTGAAAGTCAATGATGAGAGCCACAGCAGCCTCCTTTACTGGGCCACCCACACAGAGCGAGCACAAAGCAGCCTCACTCAGCAGAAAAGAAACAAACAGGATAAAGGAATTTAAATCGTGAAGTGATGAAACACAATTTAGACACACACCATCAGACAGAATGAAGAATGGCGGAGGCACATCTTATTTTCCCACTTAGAGAAAAATAAAGCTGTATTTTTAAAGCGAGATAGGCTGGCAGCAGACAGCGGCAATGTGTTCAACAGAGTGAGAGAGTGACAAGAGCCGCTGTTGAAGTATACCTTACCTTTTGCGGCACATGTTGGCTCATCCTTGCCACTCAGCTGTGAGTAATGATCTGTAGCGGCTCCAGACAACAGAAATAACAAGCATATTGTGTATTTATCAAGTCCCCCTCCTACAGACTCAAACCCCCATCATTTCTATTTCATGCGTGTGTGGGCTGACATTCTGCAATATATCCAAAACATAAACAATGTACACGTTTTCATCATTTCTGTACCAAACAACATGGCAAACCCTCCAAACTTAGAGTGAAGGGCCAACAACTTGACTTAAGAAAACTAGTCTAGTATAATAATGCATGGTGAAGATGAAACATGTCAGAGAGTGCTGTCCGAGTCAGGATGCTATAATAAATTGATACATTGAAAGCGATCAATTAGTCATTAACCTAGCCTAGTTTAGCTTTTAAATGAATTGTTACATGTTTACTGTTAAACATATTCGATCTGTAATATACTTTTTCCCAGACTTCATATAACTTGTTGCTATTGCTAAATCTTCTTCTGTTTTGGTTTCCTCTCTATTACAGCTACACACACTGAAATATAAAGGCCTTGTTATTTCCTTTTGTGTTGAAGTATTTCAATGCAGGTAACAGAAAGAGTCACATCCAATTACTCATTTTGAATGCTTACAAACTTCAGCAAAGGAAACATGCTTTCACACAAAGGATGATTTGCAGTATTATTTTTCAGCTCACCTCAAGTTCATGTCGTTCACGCTTTGTGGTTTATTCTGTTACCTTCATGGCTGTATATCATACGGTATACCCATCCACTGCCCATCAAAGTACAAACTCAATCATGTGCATTTCGTTTGTGTTATTGTGGAACTGAATAGAGCTGAGGTGTAGGAACAAGTGTAAAAAGGAAACTTAGCGTTTCTGAACAGTGTCTCTGAGAAAAGGTCTAAATTATAAATCATAAACGGAAATGGTTCCAATGTCGGGTTAGAAGTGTTAAATATGTATTTGCAAAGAACAGCTTTACTTGCAAAGAGTGTAAAAACTGAAACCCCTGATTTACACTCGCATTGTCATATAATATTATACAGAACAGTGAGCACTAACCTTGGAAATACAATTCCTGCCATTGGCTTTTATATTACTTGTATTAGTCTTGTACTCTGTGCACATTTTTAGATTTGTGTTCATCATACGCTGCTGTATATATATATATTCTTTCAATGGCCTTGATGTTTCTATTATGGGGCAATCTGCTCACTTTCTGAAGGACCCATCCAACATACAAGATGTAAAACCTCAACAACATGATGTTTTCACCCATCAACAAGCTATTTGCTGCTTCTTAGAGTCCTTGAGGCACAAGGTTGTAAGAGTTTAATAACAGACGTGATGTAATGCTGTTCCCTCTCCTTTTTCTCACTTATTTGCCGGAAGTAAAACAAACAAAACTAAGTCTTTCCATACCGGCTCAAAATGCTAACAATGAAAATGCTATCACGCTGATTTGCAGCATTTGTATAATGTTTACCATGTTCATTGTCTAGTTTAGGACGCTACATACAAACAGTCTTTACTGACCAATAAGCTGTTTCACAGTATGTATTACATAAGGAATCAAAGCGTTATTATAATCAAGCAATTCAATTAAAAACAAAACCCAAATATTTTGAGCAAAATAATCTTGTATTTTGGCATTTGAAATAAAACAACTCTTCATGAATAATCACACAGGTATTTACCTCCAAAGGTCAGATAAGATTAAGAATAACTATTTGTCTTTGATCTTGGTATCTTTCTCTTCACTGTTTGGCAAACCGGTCTGCCCAGGAAACGGAGCGATCTTCAGGAAGAAGTAGGGGTTATTGCAAACCCTCAAGGCCACCAGGATGGGAGTGACTGCATAAAGCAGGTTAGCTACCAGCACGGACCAGAAAACCCCATTTGGGATACGAAATTGAGCCGTAGTACGAGGGTGGAGAGACCCCCCGATGTGAGCCCACTGGCACTGGAAGGAGACACAAACAAGGCAGAGGTTAGACTGCATTGTCATCCACTTATACTGAATATTATCTATCTGCAATGATTACTCCACTAGTTGGTTTTTATTCACACTGATGGAATGTTTCTTCCACAGTTCCTGGAGAGAAATGGGGGGAAATATGTACTTAAATTCCCTTGTCATTAGTCTGCTGTTAAAATATATAGGCCAACAAATGGGCAACTTCACAAGGGATGACTTAAGAATTTGGCTATTAATTAAAAACTGAAAATATGCCACCTTTTATAAACATTGAAACAAGACTTTAATCAAGTTCTTCCTGTTGGTTCATGGCTCCAATCTTCCCGTCAGGTTTTTAGAGGAAGCACGAGCAGCTTGTTAATTACAGAAAAAATATGCTTCAAAGGAAAAATGTGGACCAGGTCATATTAGCAGGATATGAGCTCACTACAAAGAGTTTAATTGAAGTGACACGTGTCAGACCTCTTATTGATGAAAGTAAACTTTACTTTAATTTTACTTTAATTAATCATAGGTTGCAATTACCCTAATGACTTGATGCAATGCGAAAAAACTGTCAGCGCAACCTGATTCAATATGCAGCACCTGTATCCTAAATAAAGTATTCAGAGCCAGTTATATTTATTGACTGTTTGTCTTTATGGTGTTACCTGGATCATGGCTCCTGCTAAAAACAAAGTCCAGTCTGACATCCATGTGCACCCAGGCTTGAGGAGACCGTAAACAAAGGCACCCAACAGAGGTAGTCCATAGAAGAACAAGTGTAGCATCTGAAAACACAAAATATATTACTTGTGAATCGATCATTTATTGCAAAAATGTCTTCCCTCACCATTTTAATCACCCTGATCATTATATTACAACATACTCAAATTAAATACAGTAGGTGAGTATATTATAGTCTATAATAAAGCTAATTCTGTATCCAGTGAAAAGTGCTTCACTGTGCAGAAGTACTTTCCTCTCCATCACTGTCAGTCTGTGTTGTTGTTGGGTCCTGACCAACAATCCAGCAGACAATTAATACAGAGCATCCTCCTTCTCCTCTGGCCTGCACTGCACTACTCTCACTGAATACAGAAGAGGGCTGCTTTGAATGTGCAAATACAAACCCACAGAATAATTCACTGCGTACAAGTAGCCCCGCCAGTGTGGAAGAATACTGGAACCTTTCTGTATTCAATAAAAGTACTATCACTAAAAAAATCTCTGTACAATTTAAAAATATGTGTTCTTAGCTGTGTAGCCTCTACAGCAGAGGTTTTCAAAGCGTGAGAAGGACCTCCCCAGGGGGGCTCGGTGAATGGAAGTGAGAAATATTACGTTTGTTAACACGAGAGGATCAGATCGAGGAGCTTAAATGTGTGATAAAGTAATAAAGGGAGTTGAGATCCAGGACTTGGGGGGAATTGTTGAGTGTTTTGTACATTGATGCACAGACACTGATAAATGCACCAACAGTAATTATCTTTTTTATGTATTTAGTGTTGTCAGATTAATGTCACTAACAGCAATATTACGGTGTCTTGGCTCGATGACTATGGGATAATAAATGATACAACCATCTAATGCATCTAGGAATTGAATTTAAGTAAGTGAACTAAGGGTGCATTTTTCCAAGCTTTGTCTGAAGAGAGGCTTACAATCTCAGACTTTGAAAACCCTTGCTGTAAAGCGTTAAATCGTTAAAGTTTATAAGATGTTTTAATGTATTTTTATGATGTATATGGTTCAGAGGTTCAGGGGCCCAATTATGTAGATCTAAAAGTCCATTTTATCTCTTTTATCTGATCTCATGTTGTGTAAAACGTCATCAAACGATCATTAAGCGCAGTCTTAACATAACTGAAATGTGAAAAGTACTCAAATAAAGTCTCAGTTTTCTCAAACTTGTTCGTAAGTGCAGTGCTGGAGTATCTCACCACTTCTCTCAAACACAAATTTGCACCCTCAGCACAAATTACTACTCCCACACAACGGCCGCCTTGACCTTCAACTTAAAATATTTGGCGCATGAAAGCCAGTTTCCCACTGTAACCCTCAAATTATACCACTGAACGGTTTCTTTTCATACTTGGTCTTGATGAATTCTAATGAGTTGAGCTCAAGGCCTGAAAGCCAATCATATATGCCCTTCAGTCTTTTGTTTAAATGTCTTTTTAGTGCTGCCACGGTAATCTGCCACATATCGTTCATCATCATCAATGAATTTAGAGGTTGGTCAATGCAGAAACATTGCAACCCTGCACAAACCGAACTTCGTATTCCTTCACACGTACACAGAAGCACCAATGAGCGAATGCTAGACACACAAACAAACACACACACACACACACACACAGACACCGTTTTTCAAAGGCTGCTACTCGAGACATACTTTCACATGCTGCACACACGCTCTCCTCCCACCCAGTGAGATGCTGATGGGGGGCTTTGGGAGCAGGATTAGCTTATCAAGTTCTCAGCATGCGGTTCGTTTGTCTGATCAATGACTTTCAATTGTGACTGGACTGCGGCCCCAACAAGGTCTTTGGATAACCTATTGACAGAGTTGTGTATGCCAAAAAAAACACAACAAAACCCACAGTCGAGGAGGGTCAGGACTCAGGAGAACAGAAATAAAAGGAAAGCTTACCCAGAGCCAGTCACTGTAATAATCTGATATCCATCTTACTCAAATTAATCGAGGGACAAAGATGCACTGGCCCTTGCTCATTGTTGCTGTAATGATGAAAAATGCCTCTGTAATCAGCTACAAGCTGAAAGAGTGGAGGAGATAAGGGCAAGCATCCAGCGCACTCAGAGTGATATCCAGCAGGCAGAGGTCCATTATGTGGCTGGTTATTTAAAACAGGCTGGAGAGGGGCGTTCAGGTGCTGCTGCAGATAGTGTGGAGAGAGAAAGAAAAGCACTCACCATCACTCTGGGGTAGCCCACTGGATCCTTCAGGTAGGGTTCATAGTGCTTCACGTAAATCAAACAGGCTTCAAGCGGAGAGTCCAGAGCCACCTACAAAGGGTGGACAAAATAACAGCAACACAAAGTGATGCAATTTAATCAGACAAATCCACAAACTGCAAGTTTCCTTCAGCCTGATATTATATAAAAAAGAATGGTCCCCATAAACACTAGTATTTTCAGTATCAGTATTGGTTAAAAGAATGGCACACTGCACATGGTTAAATTAATAGTTTGATATTTTGGGAACTATGCTTCCTGATAGTTGTGTGAGCAAAACATATCTGTCCACTAAATGTGAAGCTACAGCTAGGAAACATGGGGAAACACCTCTTGAAGTATCCAAAGTCATCACAATTCGCTTTACTCCGCCTCTAAACTCACTAATTAAATACAATATGTATTTGTTTACACTTTGCAAAACCACAAATGACATTGGTGAGCTTTAGAGGTGCTGGAAGGCAGATTTGTACGTCTCAACAGAGCCCCTCTTGCTGTTTCTCCTCGTTTCTAGTCTTTGCACTGAGCTTAGCGTAAGAGCTGCAGGAGCTAGCTTAAATTACTCTCTCAAGAGACATGAGAGTATTATCAACTGTAGGTAGGATGCCGTGATTGACAGAATGGAGTATTCAACAAAGCTGTCTAATAGAACACAATAATACACACTATTTTGAATCCTTGTGACTCCCTAAACCTTTCCGCATGAACAAGATTACATGCTGCATGACTTTCAGAACTTCCATCACAGCCTCGAAGTCTGTACACATGGATGTGATGTACACTCACCAGGCCTCTGATGGCAGTGAAGGCCATGGCAGCGATCAGAAGCACCACCAGGATCAGATCTGTGGGACGCCAGATCAGCTTCATGCTCTGAGCCTGCTGGGCCTGTGGGGAGAAGACAACACGATGTTCAGCATGGAGATGGAGGTTGTTGCTTCAGAGCACACTCTCAATCTCACTTCAATGACACCTGTGTTTCTACAGAGTGGAATGTGCGTCTCTACAGGTTTTTAAACCCTGCAACTAATCTATTCATTTTTTGGGCCACTTGAGGCAACTAGAATTAATATTTTGTGTTGGCATACCATCAATATTTGAGTTGGTATGGCACACTGTTGGGTTTTTACAGATCCAGCAGCTATAGAATAACATAAGTCTTCATTTGTTGTTGTGTTTGTGTCTATCTGATGAAAAGTTCAACATTCAACACTTTTTAGCTATGTTCTCGTGTTCTCTTTTAGGAAATATCTAACTCTGGCTGATTCACTGAGTTCACTAGAAGGTTGCTAACTTATTTTGTCTTTCATTTGGGCAGCAGTATACACGTTAATGCAGCAGTAATATTAAGCCACACATGATATAAAAGTAAAACTGTGACTGAGTCTCCACCTGACTGAGGGGCAATTTTTATGCAAATGATTTACTTTGATCTTAGCTACTTTAAAGGTGGGGTAGGTAAGTTTGAGAAACCCGCTCGAAATACACTTTTTGTCATATTCCATGGAATGCTCTTAACATCCCGATAGCAATGAATATCTTAAGTGCTTTGACAAAAAATCCGTAAAAAAATGTCATCTGTGGAAGCCGTAGTACTGTAAAAAGCACGACCAATCATCTGAGCCGGCCCGGCTAAAGTAACTGGATGGCCTACCTGCCTGTCAGCCTTCCATCTGTGCACAAACTTATCTCGTGCCCTCATTGGTCATGTGCGCGTTCGTGTGTGTTGAAGGAGCTGCTCTGTAAGGAAGAGGCAGATTTGTTCCGGCTGTGTATTTTCAAGTTATAGCGCACTCGAGCTGGTTTCTCCAAAATTACCTACCCCACCTTTAAGTTCATTTTGCTGGTAATAGTTACATAGGCTACTTTTACTTAAGTCTGGTTTGCATGATCTTTTTCATACATTTGGAGTATTTTCCCATTGTGGTTTTCAAAATGCAATTTTTTAAGTAAACATTTGTAATGCTTCTTCCACTGCTGGCTAACTTATTAACTTTCATTTGGGAACATTGTAGTTTCACTTGCTAACATTGTTAGGTTGTCAAGTTCAGTTGAGTACACCACAGTATCCTATTCTCACAATGACTACACCACCTAAAATTACAGCAGCTCATAAATATAAATGATGAATTGGCTGACCTTTGTTTTCTTTCATGGTCTGGATCATATTCAACTGGACTTCACTATATGTTACCCTGATTAAAGTACAATCAGCAAACACCACTGCTCTAAACCTCTCATACCAAGGTCTAACAATTCATGCATCAGACTTACATTGTATCCACCAATTAGTGGTCTGTCCTTGGGCCGTGTGAATAGTGTAATGGCTCCCCACACAGGCATCAGGAGGAAAAGAAAGTTGATCCAGAAAGCTGGACGGATCTCTGACCCATATTTACCTGCCACAAAGAAAAAGCAAGAGACTTTTATCAATGTTTACTGACCCATATACATCTCAGTGTACATCTGTATTAAAGCATCCAAAGTAAACCTGTACAGTCCGCTTAAGGCATACAGTACAGTATGTCTATGATAACACAGCAGACTTTAGACGTCTGATCTTGCAACACTCATGTATGAAGTTTGAAATGTCAACAACAGATGCTTAACGCATGCTTCCTGCTTTGTTCTGTGGCTTGTGACGGCAGGCGAGGCATGGAGCATGTCTGTTGGCAGGCTGAACTGTGACACTGATGGTACACGACAGAGCAGATGTTCACTTGATCAACGCTTTTCATCACGGGACAAGTGAGGGTGAATAAGAGATGTGACTCACCTGCCACTATACCGGCGATGAACACACTCATGTTGGCACACAGAGAGCCAGCCCAGATCAAACCCAGGGATCGGTAGCCTTTCCTGGATGGGAATACATGCCAGTCAGTCGATACATGCCTCTAATGGTTAACTTCTTACATCTATCACATGTTCTGTGTAATACATAGCACGGTGCAATTTCTCCTAGTGGTTAAAAGCTGGCAACCTTTTAAAAAAAAATTGATGATATGATAGTACCTAAACCAAGACAGCACTCACCCTGAACTCTTGAACCCACTTATTCAAATGACTAACTAACTCTAGAGGACCCTGTTTCCTGAAAATAATGTTTTATTCAGGCCATTTGGTGAATTTAATATGATTAAGGCAACTTGTGAATCTCTCTCTGTCTCTATTTCTTGAAGAAAGTCTAATATATGAAAAAACAAGGCAAGTCTATGGGCTTAGTGCTAAAATATTCTGTTACAGCTGTGCTTTCGTAAGCTCTTAAATTGTTGTTTCATCAGTTAGATAGGCAGGGTACTGTTGATTTCTGTATAGTCATGTTGTGATGGACAGCAAGATGAATGAGCTTGATGTGACCTGATGTGACTTGATCATCACCCACCTGTCTGTTATCCTGCTGATCATCACCAGATACATGATAAAGTGCACTATTCCATCCCAATAACACATCATGATGGCATAGGGTGTCCCCAGGTAAGGCTCTCCCTGAAACAAAGACAGTACGTGGAGAGAGTGTTAATGACCAACAGTGGGTTCGAATATGGCTGCCGTTTTAAATCAGGGTATTTTGTATTATTAACAAAAGCATTTTAGAGGTGAGAATAAGAAACCTACTGTCTTTTGGTAGAATGTCATAAAGCCGGAGATAATTCCGTCATATTCCAAGGCACTCACCAGGTCAATGACACAAGTAAAGGAAAATACAGCAAAAACTGCAAAGGCAATAAACAATACAGGTAAATAAAAACATCTATCCGATAGATACATATGAAAAATGCATAATTTTAAAATTCATATTGTTTCAGTGTGTGTTGGTCCGTGTAAATATAACTAAACAGTATTAGATTCAGACCCCCCAATACTTGCAGGACACCATGACATGTTAAGCAGCTTTTCAGCTTTGAACAAGCGTCATTCAAAAGCCACCATTATTTTTCTAAGTTTCATGAAATGACTCAATCTCTTTTGTCCACCTAATCGGAAAATACATACAGTGTTGTAAGAGTGCTTAGAAACCGCATGTCTCCTAAACCTTTATAAAACTCTTTTCCAGCTTTTTTAATTCCACATTTTTAAGTTCAAGGCATTTGACGTCAACTGGCTTGTCAGTGATTTATGGGAAAGCGGGTGGAGAAAATTAAGTCTTGAGCAGTAAGGTGTGCTGGAGGCATATTTATATTGAGTCCCTGCTTCCAACCTAAGGTTAAAGCTGAAAGGCCATGTCAACAAGACAGAATTTAAAGTGTAGATCTGAATAAACACCTGAGTGGCATGTGAGTCTTACAAATGCTAAGAAACCCTGGCCCCAGTAGTACAATCGCTGTCATTGACTGTTTACTAAACACTTCTATTCCCTGTGAGGTTTCTTCAGTAGATTTGGGAGCTAGAAAAGTAACTGAAACAGCTTCCATATGATTTGTATATGAATCACTAATACCAAGTGTAAAAAAATGTTCTTTTAAAAAAACTGGATTACTAAAAATGGGCTTTACACATGAAGTAACAAGGGGGTTATTGTTAGTGCCAAGAGGGCAGGATCGTGCACCTTAAGGATATTGGCTGACTTTTTAAAGTGCAGCAGTCTCACTGGTTAACAATCAATGGACTACAAAACACGTCGGCTCACCAAAACACTGGCTACAGCATGTTGGAGACTTTCAGCAGATGATCGTAGAAGACGTCTGGATGCTTCGGACCATAAAAAGTCCTCAGTCATCAGGGTGCAGTGCAGTATGAAATGTAACTTCACATTATAATTAAGGAGATGGGCCTTTGCAAATCATGCTCATTGGATTGTTAATGAATGGGAAAATGTTTCCTGGATGTAATCAACTACAAAATTCACATTCACAATGGCAGAGCATGTGGGGTAAACAATATGAGGCAAATGACCCTTCACCCGTGGACATTTTTTTAAACAACAGTTGGGAGGTATGACTGTTATGGCGCAACCGATATGCATACACTGACTTCATCAAGAACTGTGAAATATTTATCAGAATTAGCAATCCCTTTAGCTGAACTGAAACAGAGCATCTAAAAAACGTGCACATCCTTTGTGGAAAATCGCACGCCTGCATCAGTGATTTGCAGTTGGATATACAGTTCATAGAAAACAGCTGTAAAAGCCATTGCAATGATTTTCTGCCTGGAATTTTTGTCAGAATGTCATTATAAAGGGATTCACAGTTTGTTGTGACACGAGCATATCGCTGCAGATACCACAGCTTAAAATCGCTGTATCATATCCTTCCTATCTGTCCTTCACACACTCTTTGCACACAGACACATGCGTTTTGTCTCGACTGTGTACCAGGGCCTCTGTAATCCTCAGGACAACAAGGTTTATCTCTGACATCTAACAGGTGAGATAGCAGGGGGATTATGGCTCTCTATCATTGAGAGGAGCCTGCCGCAGCTTTGTCCTCATTGTTGTGGTTTCTCCAGCCTAACACTAGCCTGGCCCTGGGCACCAACTACCGATATATCACATTGTTTCTTACCCACAAGCTTAGCCCCTGGTATCAGCTGCAGGGGAGAATTTGCAGGGAAATAATGACTGGAAATGGAAAACATATTTGAGCAATAACTTAACAGGGAACAATGTGACACAAATCTCTAAAGCTAAATGAAAAGTGTGTAAACTGTGCACAAGAGGCCAATGGTCATATGATTAAAACTGAATCCAGACACCCTTATGGCATTTAGAGTCAGTTGATAGTGTAGTAGCAATGGTTTTATGCAGGTGCAGAAGTGAGGAGTCTTTTCGTGTATGACCCATTTTCCAGAAGCTGTGATTTTGCTTCAAGGTCAAGTTCAAGTCTAAAGAAAAGCTAAAAGGTTAAGTATGTACAAGAGGTGTGAATGTTCTCAGCTTGAAGGGGGTTTGGGTCGGTCATGACTCAGAAAAGTGTGGTTAATATTTGCTCTGAACCTAAGCTGCTTTCGACATATCAAGTCATGTTACATACAATATAATCTTTGTAAAATACAGTGATTTGGAAATATATTGCATGTGAGTTGTGAAATGCACATAGTTGTGTTGATTACCAAAGAATAGGACATCTTTAGGGGGGTTGCCACGCGTG
Organism: Notothenia rossii; assembly: GCF_949606895.1. Taxonomy (NCBI): domain Eukaryota; kingdom Metazoa; phylum Chordata; class Actinopteri; order Perciformes; family Nototheniidae; genus Notothenia; species Notothenia rossii. The sequence goes on along the minus strand of NC_136912.1, from coordinate 86,581,852 downwards.
ATGAGGAAGTAGAATAGAAACACAACCACCAATACAGCAACGCCAATCTCCAAGATCACATAAGGCCTGTGAAAGAAGAGGAATCCAACTGTTACCTAAGAAACATAAGAGTACAGATTGTCCACAGGCTCACTGCTGACACTCTGCACTTTTAGATACCAATCTGCTTCTGATTTTCTGCTTCATTCTCTTCACTAATTAGTTTCTAACATGGAAGTTGTGCCAGTGTGCTCGGCAGTGCTAAATTAGTAAATGATGATGAATGGGAAGTCAGGGAGAATGATAATCACGCAACACCCAGAGTCAGCACAGGGAGAAATAATTCAGAAGTGTGAGGAGAAATATGTGTGAGGGATGCACTGCACCCAGAGGGAATAAAGGCACTGCTGGTGTGGTGCTTTGTGTCCCTGCAGATTATGTCCCTGCCTGTAATCTTAGATTGTTTTTAGTTCAGGTGTCGCCTCATTGTAATCTGAAGTTTTACAAATATAATAATATATAATCAGAATTGTTGGTATTTCTGATTAAAAAAAAGTCAAACTATCTGTCATCTTATTATGGCAGGATCACATTGGATCTACTTTTCTTAACTCCTTTTATTTGAGATTTTGGTACAAGGAGTAGCCTTGTATCAGTTTTACAAATATAATGTGTTTAAAGAAACTAATTTCTGAATCAAAATGGCTGCTATTTCTGATTAAAAAGTCTCAAAATCATGTCTCTCTGTCATGTTATTACATGCTTATTTTTTGTTGAAGAGAATATTTTAACTGCCTTCAATTCTCTTTCTTTGTATGAGGTTATGCATTTTTATTTTCTAAAAGAAAGTAACAGAACATTGTCGTACAGTTAGTATACAGTACAGCAACTTATCTTTGTTAAACTTAAATACCCTCTCATACTGCTGTGGTGGTATGCCTTCCAGTGGCTTTAAAGCCCAGCTTTACAAAGGTATAATCAATCATAGGCAGAAGTGTGGGAAGCAGCAAGCTAAGGCCATGTTAGTTCAGCGCTGCCCTCCATGTTTACTGGTCAAAGGTACCGTTTTCTCGCACTGGAAAGATTAATGTGCTGAAGGTATCTCCGGATAAACAACATTACAGCCTCAGAAAAACTCACAATGTGTGCTCACAGAAGGAAAACAAATGCTGTGAAGCTTCCTTCCCAACTCTCCAATTCAAAAGTGCAGAAAGATTTATGCGCACAATACTGTTTGTTTGCAGAGTGGAAGAGCACAAGGCATATTGTATGTCAAGAGCAATTTATCAAACTCTTCTGGGCAGTATGTATTGATTCTCAATGTCCACACACTCAAAAAAGAGCCAGCAGAGATATTCACACAGGAGGAGTGTAAAAGTCTGTCAAAAATGAGTAATATCTGGCTGTAAAAAGTTTAAGGGTGTCGGAGTGCAACGTGTGTTTCACTGGCTATTCAGCCCATGAGGTAGTACACAACTCTTAAATGTGCCCGTAGGTAATTTTGGAGAAACTAGCTCGAATGCGCTAGAATTTGAAAATACACATCCGGAAAAAATCTGCCACTTCCTTACAGAGCCCCTCCAACACACACCAACGCGCACATGACAAATGAGGGCTCGAGATAAATTAGTGCACAGATGGAAGGCTGACAGGCAGGTACGCCATCCAGTTATTTTTAGCCGGCCGGCTAAAATGATTGCTCGTGCTTTTTACAGTACTACGGCTTCCACTGATGCATTTTTTTTAATGGATTTTTTGTCTAAGCACTTAAGATATTCATTGCTATCGGGATGTTAAGAGCATTCCATGGAATATAACAAAAAGTGTATTTCGAGCCGGTTTCTCAAACTTACCTACCCCACCTTTGAGACAATATAATGAGAGCAGAATCCCAATAAACAGGCAAAACAGAAAATAACTGACTAAGAAAAGAATATAATAATTGAGTTAGCTGAGAACATTAATTATCTCCAACATCAGATTATCTCCACACATTCTATTCACATTTCTTGAGTTTATAGTGTACTCTAGTGGTGAAAAAAAATACCGCTTTTCATCTCATTTTACAGGAGGAGTTGACTGTTAAAAAATAAACATTTATATTATTTAAATTGTATTATAATTGTTAAAGATTGTATTTGTGTTGGATTAATGTAATTTCAATGTTTTTAGGTGTTGGGGTTGTATACAATTGTTGGTATAATTTTAAAGACAAAATGTACTAGTTTCCACCAATTAGTGTAGCCATAACAATTTTAGCACAAATAACTAATAATAAACTATTAAAAGCACATAAAATGAAAAATGCCTTGGATGCTTTTCAGACTGCTAATCCACACTGTGGGCCTCAATTAAAAGTAATATGACCTTAGTCTACTTGCACTATCAATGAAGAACACCTCATTTTTTCTTCAATATCACACATTTCTTGACTCCGTTCAGCACTCTCTATTTTTTTTCAATAAATCAATACGTGCTTTGACTTACTCTTGAAATGCAGGAATGCTGTTCATGGCATAGAGAATGCCGAGGGCAGAAAATGAAAATAGAAATACAAAGGTCTCCATCTCTTCAAAAGCTGTTCCCTTCAGAACCCCTCAGCACTGGTAAAAGAAAAGAAAAACACAGTTATCGGTTTTCACGTCAATACAGTATCCTCAATATAGTAACACTGATATTTAAAAAAACAATATTCAAAAAGCAAGGAACCAATATATTTAGGAGAACTGGAACAAATGAAATCAATCCTTTAAGTACAACTAAATATGAATGTCATGGAATAATATCCTAAATGAGATCTACAATTTTGAATAGAACGGAAAAGAAGCAGAGCAGGCTCTTACCGTCTGGCTACCCTCTCGGTGGATTAATCAAATTACGGCTGGCCTGAGGCAGACATGGCCTTTACTGGGAAAAATAATGAAGTGAAGACAAAGAAGCTTTTGGGGGAAAAGTTAAGCAATTTGGTTTGGTCAGAGATTTACATAAGTCGTATTAGTGAGGAGGCCTACATTCCACTTCATGTAGCAACACACTTTAAGTGACCCTGATCCTGATCCACTTAATGTGTGTTTTGAAATGTGTGATTGTGTGCCGTTTATGATTCATTCATATAGCTATACTACAATGGTTTAAGGAGTATGGATGTGACAGTAGTTTTCAGGGATCATAAGAATTGAATTGTCTGCTCTTTTTTGTTTCCTTCAATCCAGCAAAAATTGTGGACACTGTGACCTAAAATATATCAAAAATGTTAATCCATTTCAAGACATGGTTGCATATCAGTATGTCGAAAAAGGAAAATAAATGGAGATGGATTAAGTTCCTTAAAAGTAACAACTGATTTACATTTCTTAACAAATAAGTGTTGCTGGTTTTGCAAGGGTTTTAAAAACAAAAGGAAGGTCGTTGACGTCAACTGTATGCAGAGTGCATGTCTATTTACAGTCACTAACTTGCGTAAGAATAACAATGAACAGATGCTGAATAGGCCGACAATATGAATGAATGTAGTTGTTTGAGGAACACAGCTTTACAGACCTATTTCAGAAAATGTGCAGTGAAGACATAAACAGGAAGTGGGAATTATTCCTGCGGCCATTTCTCCAATCTGCAAAAAAATATCAATGGTTGCAAATCTTCATTGAGCCTATGTTTAAGGGCTCTGCTTTGGGTAATTTTTCTAAGCCCTTTAATTTATGTCTGCAACTTAAATATTTCAGTTATTTCTTAAAGAATTCAAAATCCAGTTCACTCCAAACCAAGTATTTGCAGTATGTTTCCAGTAGGGTGCACCAGATCCAAGCTAAAAGAGAAGACCCCCCCCTATTGATTTTGAGGTTGTTAAATTAGAAATGCTTTTGATTTAAAATATTCAGAAACATCAGAAATGTTTCCAAAGATTAGGGTAATTGGTTTATCACAGCTTGATATTGCGTTGACTCAATTCAGATACATATGTAATATCTATTCCTATTCTGTGTAAGTACATTAATAATAGCACAGGTAAGTCATATTTCTTGTATGTGTACAAACACCTGGCAAATAAATGTAATTCTGATTCTTATACAGTGACGCTACAACAGATAAACGCAATGTTAGTCCTAACTCAAATGGTCTTCAATTATTAGCTCATGCATCATAAAGGTGTAACTTAAATGTGCCAGGAGCTTGCCTTTAAATTCTGTATCAACAGCCACCACCTGTCTGACAAAAGAACAAACAACAACATCAGACAGGGAAGACAAAGCTCAACCCTGCCAATATCTTTTATCTTTGAGGAAAATTTCAGTAGCTTAAATGTAAACAACACACACACATGCACACGCCCTTTAATTCCCACCAACCTTCTATGTTGGGAAAGGGGGGGACTGTTTTACCAGGAAAGCCGTGGCACTGTGTGTTTGCTGGAAACAACTGGAACTCTTCCAGCTCGATGGTTCAATAACGTAGAAGGAACTGATGGATGCCAAAAGAGACAGCGACCTGCATAGATGAACATCTATCTAACATCTAATAAATTGGTTTGTATACAATAACTGTCTGCAGGGAAGAAATTCTGGTGATTTGCTTGAATGAAAATACCCTCTATAGAACAGTCACAAAACATATTTGGTGTCAGTTGCAGAGAAAATCCAACACTAAAAAAACACAGAAAGGCTTTTTTTATAACAATTTTTTAATTTTTCCTAAATTTAAACATAATGCAATTTATGCTCTCTCTATGTTTCCCTTCTATTGTGCGTTATTTTTACTTTTGCAGGATGCTTTTTTATATTGGTTTATTCTCCAAAATCCTCTCTGATATTACACAATGAGCTCTTTTTACATTCATTAGGTTATTCATTAGCTTTGATTATTACTATCATTACTAAATTACGTTCTAATTCAATCATAAAAATGACATACTCTATAAAGAAGTACAGGCATATCTGTAATAGGTAACGTCTCATGGATTTACATTTATAGACATCTTTCCTAGAATGATTGATTGATTGAATAGGCCTCACTATATTTTCATTTTTTAATGGAAGTTATTGGCTCAATTAACTTCGAAAGCTTTTTAACTGTTTGAGATCATACAAACGTACACCGAATGTAGGGTATAGGGACAATTTAAAACCAACCCAAATACACTTTGCCTGTAAAATTCCTTTGCAGTTTGATTAACATTTTAGTCTTTTAGATATGTCAATTTATAAGCAAGTCACATCAAGCAGCATCAAGTTGTAGATCTTACCAGGTAAATTGATGTTAGGCTATTTAATAAAATAAATTTCCGAAGCTTATTATTACGACTTATCGTTATTTAAGGCCAATAATTGGGCAGTAATTGGATCATTTATTGTCTTATTGGCTATCATTTTCAGAGGTGGGAGAAATACTTCGATCTTAGATGGACAAGTAGCCTACAAGTAGAAATACCAGAGTATAGGAATACAATACAATACAAGGTGTTATAACAGAACAAAGACACAAAGAAACACTAAACATAAAGTCAACAATTCATGTGGCACAACAGCATAACACAAAACATACTGTATGCGAACAACGTGCAAATAAAAAAATATATACATATTAGTATATAAATAAAAAGTGTGTGTGTGTGTGGGGGGGGGTGTGTGCGTGTGTGTGGTCACTCACTGCTCCTGAGGTTGTGACAGATTACTGTTACAAGTCCTGCATTCAAAATGAATACTCAACTAAAAGTACAAAATGATCAGCATCAAAATATACTTAAAGTATCAAAATGTTGTCTTGAAAAAATGTACTCATCTTAGAATAATATATCATATGTTTTGATTATAAATATTGATGCAATAATGTGTTTATCAAAGCTGGTAAAGGTGCAGCTATTTTTATATTAACTATTTATGCTTCAGGGTTTTTCTTGTGTAAAGTCTTATGTATGTGTTGATTACATTTCACACCATTGATCCAAATCGGCAAAGCAAGTAAAGGTATTAAATAGGTAGGCTATTATTAAATATGTAGGGTTGTGTAGTGCGGAAGAAGTATACTACAAAGTAGTACAGCATTGAAATACTAGTATAGTACAAGTGCCTCAAACGTGTACTAGAGGAAATCTACTTAGTTTCTTTACGATCATTTTAATGAATGTATTCTCTTGTTAAGCATTGGTTCAGGTCTGAGATCAGTGTGAGATGAACTATTTATGGCCTGTCGGGCTACTCTCGGCTCGCGATCACCAAGCGGCACTGCGTGTGACGACAGCGGCGGAAATATTTTCTCGCTATTCAAAATGGCACCGTCTCAATCAGGAAGTGGAGAAAACAACTAAGAAGAATAAGTTGGATAAAATCGCTATTTGCTGTTACTTTGACGCGAGTCTTCGTTGAAAACCATCCCGTGTGGTCGGGGTTTGGATTGAAAATAAGAAACATATTGATGGTAAGTGTAATTCGAAGATATTGTGAAAAGGCAGGCGACACATCGGCAGTTGCCTTTATACAACAAGATGCGTCCAGGGAAGCCTCTCCTAGGAGCGCACGTTTTTAACGACGGGTTACGCCGGTCATCAGTTGTTCCCCTGAGTTTAGCGTTATCATAGACGACGATATCGGTAGTCTTGGATAAAGTGGAGATCAAGAGAAGTTGGGTTAGGGTTATCTGTAGCACAGGATAAGACGCCGTGTTGTTGGTATTCGCAATTACGATTCAACGGTCAAGAAAGGCCGGTAGCTAACCACTAGCTTATTCCAAGCTAGCTAGTTACTACGTAACGTTAGCTAGCTTGTACTAAGCTACTGCTCTGATAATCGGTAACCACCAAGTAATGTGGCTCTTCACAAATACGTGATAACGTTACTTTAAAGTGAAACATGCTTGCCTAAGTGCTTGTTACACAGACATGTCATACAATAATCTTAGATGTTCTTCAACACACTAACTAGTTAAGATAGTGAGGCTAATCCAATAACAGACGGAGTTAACATTCAAAACGAACATACCCAAAGTCAGAACACGACTGTGAGCTATGCTAACCTAGCTAGCACAGTTGGCTACACTAAGTATGTCTATAGTATCAAACTAGTCTAAAATATTGCTTCATTTGTGATAATGTGTCAAGTAAACGGGAGTGGGCAATTCACAAATGTGTTGTATCCAACGTTTGGTTTCTTTCTATCTCATCTAAAGTGTTTCGCCGATCGGCAAGCTAACAGTGGCAGTAAGCCTGTAATGAAGAGCCTTGGCTGCCTTTCTTTGTGCTGCTCGAAGATCAGTGTGCCCCGGTACCGTTCTTTATAAACCACTTTTCGTTTACGGTTTTGGTTGCTAAACATTTCACAAAGTCCACGCACTTTAATTCATAAACACGTTAAATAGGAAGAGTTATTTATTCATGCCTATTAATTTACACATAAGGCAACGTCTTGTTTTACTAACGTTATTATCGAAGTGTACATTGAGTAAGATGGATTAATGTAACGTTGGATCTCACAAAGAGTTGGGTAATATAGCCCCAGTTTGTGCCCGGCATGTATTATCATAACGTTTATAAAGGAGATGGTGTAATGCTGTACTTTACTAACTTTAGTCATCAACACGCTAGGCATGTCAGTTTTTGTTTCATTGCTTGTGTTTTAGTAGGGGTGGAAATATCTGATCTAACATTATTTGCTTAGTGTGAGACTGAAACCATAAACTGGCATATTAGGGGTTGACTGGAGGAGTGAGTGACCAAGAGGAAATGAAAACAGTTCCCACAAAGAAGTCCCCCCTAGTTTTTTTTGTTTCGTGCAATTCTCACTCTTCAGTTTCCAGTGGGCCTGTTGCCTGTAGCCAAGGTTAGTCAAGCCTCGTCATAGTGGTTTGCTATTTTTCTAATGATTTCAAATCCCAATTTTCATTATTAGAAATCCCCCTTTGCTGATGGACACTTTTTGGTGACTGTTAAGTCAAAAGTTCCCATATTTTACTATATGCTCTTGACCCCGGGGACATGGTCAACAGCCTTGGTGTCATTTGTTGTCAAATCCCTCTTGCAACAAGCTCTGTCTCCCTCATAGGTTGTAATAGCAACAGGCAGGCTGCTCAGCTTTTTGATTGACTAGAAAAATTAAGGGCTAATAAACACAACTCACTGTTCCCTTTTTTCCTGTCCACAATCTAGACTGCTAAAACTTATTAGATAGCTGTTCTCAGAGGCAAACACACAGGCAGAAAGGTGGCTGTATCCTATGTTCTTTTTTATTTGCTCTGTCTTTTGATGTAACCAGAATAATTGTACTTCCCAAGTGAGTGGACATATTTTATGGCACTGGCTACTTTTGGCACACTGGTGTGCTGTGGTTTATTTTGAGGATATCTGCAATTGCCTGGCCCCTTATTGTAGTCCTATTAAAGGTTACTTCTGTGACAGTTTAGTTGCATGTTTGTGCTGCACAGCTCCTGCTTTCCCAAGTTTCCTGTGTCAGACATTTGAGGGCTGCATGCCCTGCAGGGACTCTGATGGTCACAAAACACACCAGATGTGTTAATACTACGTCTACAGGAATTGTGAGGATGCAACTCAGAACATGGAGTATTTCAAATCAGTATTAGCCAATGGGTCCGCAATGTTTCAAGACATTATTATTTTCCGAAATGTTAATTTTCATGGATATTCTTAATTGTATTGATCTGGTTTTTGTCAATATGATACTCTTAGGATATTAGTTTTTTCAACACTGACTGGTGGTGTGAACTCAAACAGCTGTGATGCATGGCTCAACCATGGCTCATGGCCCCTGCTCTTTGTGACTTGGCTTCCATTCTCCCTCTGCCTTCATCTTTGCTAGTCCCTTTTTTCTCCCCTATCCAATTGGTGCCAGTGATAAATCTAATTTATGGCCCGTGGACTGATTAGAGTGAGAGTGAAAAATGTGGAGTGGAGGAGGGGAATCGGGGCTAGGTAATACGTTTGATTCAGTTCCTGCTTTCCCGGAATCTGGCCTTCATTAGATAATAGTTCATGTATTAAACATAACATGGATGTTTGGTCATAAGAAAGCAAGAAAAACAAGACTTTGTTGTTGGGGACTATGTGGCCAAAGTGTTCACTTCTACATTGTGACGAGACAAACTGGTCCTTTACAATGGGCTATTTGAGTATCCCATGTCTCAACTAGTATCCAGACCTGGAGGCTATGTGGAATACTCCCAAGCCACATAAGAGCTCTGTACGAGTTGACTGAGATGCAGGATAGCATGCAACACTGTAGCATTCCTCACTGCTTTGCCTTTTTTCTGTGGAAAAAGTGTGTCAACATCCTTCTTAGAAAAGCAAACAATGATTCCAAAATGGGATTCATCCAGGAAGGAAATTTGAGAGAAATATAAGTGTCCACGTTGATACATGACTGAATACCTTGTGTGTCATTGTTTCACTTATCAGCCTAGATTTATATCCAGCACCATGTGATTAACAGGGAAGTAAAAAACAAACATTATTTTTAAGGCTGACATATAACCTGGACTGTAAATGTTTGGAGTAGCGTAATAGACTGGCCTTTTTCCCCACATCTAACATCAAAAGATTTGTGATTAACTAATGTTATCCAACATATGGCTGTCCTGCCTGCTTTGGGGGTCTTATAGCAGTGTTGATGACCCATATTGTTTTGATGAATGTTGCACTGGTGTATTTGCATAATATGTTAGAACATATGTTTTATATGAAGTTATTTGCTGTTAAGCAAGTTTTCATCATTTCATATTATCTCATCTTCTGAATGCAAATTTGATTGCAAATTTCACCTTTCATCTCAAAACATTTTATTTGCCTGTAGATCATCTTTGTTGTAAATACATTGAGTTGATTCAATTTTACATAAGGTCAATTATTTTAAGAACATCCACCAATCTGCAGACTTTTATTTCCAAATGTCCATTTGATACATGCACCTTTCTCTAGTCAGGGCATAGCTTTATACTATATATTTGTTGAAGCAATGCATTATCTCTAGCCCACTGCTTGACTACAAATCAATGTACTGTAACAAGTTACAACAGTTAAGTTGTGGGTGGAGGTAGTTGCTGCAATACACAGACCACAGCAATATTATCACCGGCCACTTTACGCCCTGCTTGGCTGGAGGTTCAGTGTCAACTTATAAGACACTTTACACCTCACCACTGACATAGCATGCTATATTTATTGAGATTAAACTATTTTCTTTTAAATTATTTTTGAATTTCTGGTCTTTGTACCTTTTTATAATCACAGCACAGCAGTTTCTAGACACTGCATTCATTATATTTTTTGTCCATGTCAATTCCAATATGTCTTTTTACAAACTTGTTACAGGACACCCTGAGGTTTGGTTAAGGTTATTTGACAATACAGAATGAGTAAATGTTTGCCATTCTTATTAACTAGAAGACTGACAAGGTTTGAGGATATTTATTTTTGAAGATGTCAGTTAGGGAGTGATAAACGCAGCCTTTACTGACATTCCTCCCAGCCACTTCAGTTCCATTTAAACAATGAGCCACATTTTGACTTGCCTCGTCCTACCCTATAGGCAATTACACTGCTGGCAGCCGACGTTATTAACTTGTCTGATCTAACATTTGTCCTTAAAAAACAGTTCAATTAATCTCACATATCTTGATCCAATCGTATTTGAATGTGTGGTCATTTTTTTGTGAGGCAGCAGCAGTTGGTTTTTTCCTTGTTTTGGTCACATCCTTCAGTTATGGACATTGTACCTTTTTGAGAAGATTAAATGAAATGGAGTATGAAAAGATGAGGGGATGTCAATAATGATATTTTAACAAAGAATAATAACTATGTTGGCTGATATCAATTTCTTAACAAAGCAAATAACCTTTTCAATAAAGAGTGTGGTACTTAATAGTTAAACATTTAACTTTAAGTAATTATTGTTCCTCAAAATAACAAATATTTTAGATATGTTTGACACATTCACATACACTCAATGCATTTCTTAATTTGATGAAATGTAACTTTTAGTTTTGTCTTCCACAAATAAGCCACTAACATGTTTTGAGAAAATACATGTTTCTGGCTAATCTTTATAATTCAATGGCTTACAGTAGTTTTACCTGTCAATGAGTATGCGCCTCAGTTGATACCAGACAGATGACCTGAGTTTAAATGATTTGGGCAAAGCAAAGGGTGCAGAAGGACTGATAAAGACTGCTCCCAGAGAATGGAGGTCATTGGAAGTGGAGCAGAGTACTATCTGGATGTAAACAGCAGCACAGCTGAGTTCACTAAACTGAAACACTTACTCTACATTGGATACAACACTTACCTTTATTAAGTCATTTTTAATTTATTTAAGTACTTCAAGCTATTTAGATTCTGAGCCGCAGGTTTGCTCCAGTTGCCATTTCAGGATAAGCTGCACTTAGAGCAAAACAATTGTTTTAGTACTATCTATGTAACATAACATTTCGTAACATCACAACAGGCACGTTTAAACCCTGTCTTCTATCTCGCGCTCTATTGCAGCAGTGCACATTTTGCTTCCCTGTGCTATGTTAATTGTTTGTGAAACGTGCATCTGATAGCTTTCGCCTGGTGTTTTGACTGCCTCTGATTAACTACGACTAAGAAGGGTGGGGGTGGAGGTTGAGAGTCAAGGAACCAGATGCCTCCGATCAGCAGAATCCATCTGGGGGTCAGGCTGGGTGAGAGGGGAGAAAGCAAAATGAACATAAAGAAAATGTAGACATGGCTAGCACAAGGCAAGAGAGGGATTGTGATGGAAATAGGAAAACAACAGGCTCTCACTAGAAAGGGATAGTGATGGAAATGGGGAAGGAGTCACAAAGAGAGTATGGGGCAGTGAAGGGGCGGCAACAGTATAGAGTGGGAGGGGGAAATAAATGGGGACAAAGATGGTTCAAACTTTTTTTGAGAATCTAAAGGTCGAGAAAAATGATTGACGCCAAGAGATCAAGTTGGATAATAATACTTTACCATCAGAACAAATAAGGAAAAGGAGGAGCTGTGTTGTGTCTGGGCGGATGAAAGTAAATGAAAAAGGCTACATTGTATTTTAATGAGTCGTTTTCTGTTCATTAAGTAATCCAAAAGATATAAATAGAGATTTAATTACAACAAAAAACGCATATAACTTTTAAGTTGTGACTTTACATTGGTCTTCTTTTCTATCTTCACCTTACAACAGTGGAAAAGACACTTAGCTGTGAGAAAATGCACCTAGAATCACTAGCCTGAATAACAAGCCTTAACTAACCAATTGTTCAAATCGGTCCAGCCTATGAGTATTTTCTATTCTACTTTGTTTATTTAAAAGAAGCTATTGTCTGTTCACCAAACTAGTTGAACAAGAGCAATGCATGTTAGAGAGCTGCACCCAGCTAGCATGTGTCATCATCCCTCTATTCCGAGGAAATTAGATGTCAGAGGAAAACGAGGCAGCTAAGTGGATCCTTCTCTCTCTGATGTACACATGCTTTGATCTATTTCTGGTGGGGGCTGGTGGTGGTAGAAGTAGATGTACTCCTCAAAAAGAGTGTCATCAAGCCATTGCAAAAGCAGAGTGTGTGTGATCTGTTTCTACTTCTCTGCACTGCCCCAGCTTTGGCCTTTCTCAAACTCACCTTTCTTTCCTCTTTCTTTCTTTACCACAACAAAGGCATCCATTGAGCCACAAGTGCTGGATTAAGCCCCCCCCCCCCCCCCCCCTTTATGGACAAATCAATGTAATGTCTCATTCAGCTGGTGTTTGTGGGCCCAAAGATATTTATCATCAAGGCAAACTGGTGCTGAACAACCACTTAGAGTGGGTTAATAGGAATCTAATTAAGATGAATCGTTATCGCTTTGTAAGGATCTAAATCTTTGAGCCCTTCTTTTCAGTCAGACCAAATCATTGAATTGACTCTATTTGTTCAATGTGTTCCTCTGTGCTGTCGCAGTCCAGAGAGCCTCTTTGATAAATATTTGAACGGTGGAAATGCAATAACAACAGGCTCTTAAAACCCAAATTGTTTCCATTTCCCGGCTTTTGATAAGACAGCAGATAAGGTTACGCAGTCAATCGATCATTATTCTCTATCCAGTGTCCTGCCCGGTCACTGGGCTGTCCGCAGCCCTTCATGGACATGACTATAATGCTGAATGCAGAGTGTGAATGTGGGGAGGGGAACAGGAACAGATTGGTAGCTAATGTCTGTCCTCTCATCCTTGTGCTTAAGACAGGACTCTGTGTCATCATTAATGTGTTTCTGCGTGTTTGTGCACGTGCACACAGAGGCAGGGATAAGCCTTTTGTGTTGAAAAAGGTGCTAATTAATAATGTAGGCTGTTTTGAATGACGAAGCCCTGTGTTTCCCTGGGAAGTTACTTGTTCCTTTTATGAATATTTTATCACGGTAGCTAATGAATCCAGCCATTCTAGGCAATCATAACCAACTAACAGCCCCCTCGCTGCTCTGGTGTCAGGCAGCTGCTGCTTGATCATTTCTAACCTGATTACTGGCAATGCTGATGGACTCAGATTGGAGATCATGAGTGAGTGTCGTGCATTGGATTAAATGAATCATCATTAAGACAGATACACATACAACAGAAGAGTGGAAGATACAATGAGATAGTTGTCAATGCACTAACGGTACAGTTGCAGATAAGAATTAGACTACACTAATATTATTAGTATAATACTATTTGTACAATTTGTGTCTGTGTGGGATTGTTTCCAACTCTTGTGATCCAAACTTTTTCAATACTTCCAAAAGTCATTATATAATGAAAAGGTTAGATGTAAAACACATCACACATGTAACGTACAGGACATCTAATGACTTGACATGGTTTCAGTTTTACGTGGGTGGAGCGTCAAACGTCATACAGCCAATGTATGCTCGTACTTTTGTTAAGATGTCTGTGAGAAATGTGGCTAAAATGATTCCTCTGTAGGCCATGAGCATGTAGTAATAAAGATAAATCACAGATACGTGTTGAAGGATTCTCTCTGTGCCTAGAGAAGGATTTAGTACTTGGGAGAGGTGATGAAGCAACAATTGAGGGGACACAAAAGAAAGTGGGATAATGACCATCCTTCTGTCCAAACCTTAGCAAAATGGTGTATTTTCTCAGTCATACAGTCTCCTTTTTGTTTTAGGAATTTGTCACCTTACCATAGAATAAAATATTGTACAAATAGTGGAGTGGAGGATTGATTATATTTCAGCACTCTACATGTGAGTGTGCATTTGTGATTGAAATGGCACACGCGCCAGGCAGCGAGGTTGTTCTCCTCGTGAGCGTTAATCGTGATCTAGGAGCTTAAGGAAGTCACACTTCCCTGGATGATCCCCATGTGCTCTGGCCACAACTGATACTCTCCAAAGGCCAACAGCATAAAGCCTGACAGTGCTTCCTGCCACACTCTGCGTTTTATCTCTCACCTAATGTACTACTTGCAGCACATGTTGGTTGCTGTGAACATAAAAACAAACATCTTGTGTTTGTGATGTGAGGGTGGCATGCTGCTTGTGAACTTCTGTCTGGCTGACAGACGGACACAGTGACTCACACAGATAAAGGGAACCAACTGGCCACTTCTCACGAAATGCACTCTCTAGCGTCACTAAATCTCCATGTTTGCACTCCTTCTGCCCACACAGGTCATTGAGTGTATTTTGCAACGATCATCATCGCATAGTGTTTGAGCTTCATTTCTTTCAGATTTTCACAATCGGTGCACCTGAAATGGCCTAATCTCCCTGCAGAGAGCTTTTGCGCCAGGCCACCCACGGAGAGAGATTGAGGGAGACACATGGGAGGGGGGTTGTACAAAAACCAGCAGTAACCTTTGAAGTAATTAACAGATTTAACAGATTACCCTACAAAATAGTCTCTTTCTCTACTGCTTTATAACAAAGGTGTTGTGTGTGTACATCTTTATACCATGGCCATTCTCTTTTCATCATTTGGATATTTAATTGAACAGTCTTGATACACATTATAAATCCAGATATCGGCAAGAAGAGACATCTTTTAAATAACTAGTCAGGGTTTTTTGATGAATGAACTCCTTGTGTCCCCAGTGCTGCAGTGGGCATGCTTCGTTCTTATCTTTCTTTCCCCATATCTCCAACCCTCTTTCCCTCATCACCTCCCTCTGCCTGTCCATGGTGTTTAGGAGTAGTAGGGGGTTTGCTGTTTTCCGGTAATGAGAGGCCTTACAGGAAGCAGATATGTGGGACCATGATCAGTATCGATTATCTTCAGAGGCTGGCTGAAGGAGTGGGGGGTTGGCTAACAGGGGACAGCAGAATACGGAAATGTTTCTGTTGCTAAGAGACAGTAACTGCCATGGTGGTGGGTGACGTGGGGATGGAATGACAGCGACTGTCTGTCTGCTCAGGCTTATCAGGAGAACTACCGTAGTGTGTTTTCAGCTGTCACAAATACTGACTCATTTATTCTGTCCGCTGTAGAATGTGTACTAATACTATTAATACTAGTACAACTACTACTGTATTCCTACACACAGAGCAACCTGTGATTATATCATTCAGAAACTTAACTATAGTTTTATAGACATCACCCCTGAACCATGTAATGCAATATAATAACACATAATTACATCAGATAGAGACAAAATCAAGTTTCAGTTTAGTTTCTCTCTCACTCACCCGCTTACAACTTTCTGTTTCTCTTCACCCTTTTTCTCTGCATGGTCTTTTTTTAGAGTAGCTAGTTTCCCTATTATAAAACAATGCTTTACACCCAGGTAAAGCCTAATTCAAGGATGGTTGTGAACTGCTTGTATACTATTGGCCCATTGAACTGCACCACCTGTGGCGTGCATGTTGGGCTGAAAAGGGTTATAGTAATTTAGCAAGACCTCTGACCGAGATAACCCTCCAAGAGGCTTAAGAAGCTTTCATGCATCCAAGCTTTAAAGCCTCCTTTGGGTGTTGCATTGAGTACAATTCTACAACACCAAAGGGGCCTCGCAGGCTCTCCACACACACTCCATGACTGCCCCTTGTTTCCCTTCCACTGCATTCATCTGGACCTCAGAGGCTGGAAGCTGTCCACACACGTTCACATCAGATCCCATATCTTTTTTCTGATGACCTCCTGCCTAGAAGGTTTGCCTGTTGGTCCTTTGCACATGTTCTTATACCCTTATCCAGACAGTATCAAACCGGCAGCTTTAGGGTAAAACGGCCTTTCTTTGTGTGTTTTGGCAATGTGAATATATTGGGTAAGGTCTCTCTGTTGCACACTCTCTGACACACAAAGGCCCTCTTATTTGGACCCTCATGAACTCTGTTAGGATTTATTACCTCAGCTTTGTCCCCAGTGAACACGTCAGGTCTATGTCGCAGATTGGGGGGGAGGGGGGACGGAAGGTAACAGTCTGATTAGTTTGGGGCAAGGAGTGTTACTGAGGCTACACAGACATGCATTGTGGAGAGCTAGGTGATTGGATTGATTCAGAAGTCAAAATGATGAGTTGATGGTTTCTCTTTATACATGTATTTGGCATGCATTTAGAATCAGTAGTTTATTTTTAGGGAAACAGATTTATTATAAAAGCACATACGGTGAAAGTGCTAATGCTGACTTCATGCACATCATTTTATATTTTCACTTTCATAACATCTTTGAATTATGCAGCAGAGGCACAAAGCTGCCAGTTTTTTGACTCAAGAGTTAACCATATCTGA
This sequence comes from Notothenia rossii, assembly GCF_949606895.1. Classification (NCBI taxonomy): domain Eukaryota; kingdom Metazoa; phylum Chordata; class Actinopteri; order Perciformes; family Nototheniidae; genus Notothenia; species Notothenia rossii. Next base: position 86,565,187 of record NC_136912.1, on the reverse strand, counting down.
AGAAAGTAGGTCATTGTGGTTAGTTTCCCAATGATAGGGTTGGTTTGCCTAATACATTCTGACAGATTCAAGAGAGAAGTCTGCAATTCAAATGTAAACACAATACTATCTTTAGCAAGTTATAGCATTGTGTACATCTTAATATATGGTTTGATTTCTAAAATGTGCGTATGTATTAGAAAGAGAGCCCAGAGTGTGGAGCTTGTTAGCATCACACAGGGTTCTGTCTGTGTCCAGACGGTCTGGTCTATCCAGTCCAACCTGTCATCATATCAGGGACAAACAGCTTGCACACACACACACACACACACACACACACACACACACACACACACACACACACACACACACACACACACACACACACACACACACACACACACACACACACACACACGACTTGCGGCTCATTTCTGCATGACTTCCCCCATTCCTGTCTATCTACGACTGTCCTAGGCAAACAGTGAAAACCTACCAGCACAATTATTAAGTGTATATTATGTGGAATATGAGTAGACGTATACATCAGTGATCAGTTGCTGTACTCGAGAGAAGGCCTGCTCCTCTGCATCCCGGCCTGTTTGCTCCGTGGACCTCCTGCGCGGATATCAATTGGTCCTCTGATGAACGTTGAACCTTGAGTGATGTTGGGTGATTACCATCTGATAAGGGCTGTCAATCAATATATATAAGCTCACACTATATTATGGTTTAGATCTGAATTCAGTTTTTGTAGTCTACTAGAAGCAGTGTTGATGGAGAAGAACAATTATTTTTGTCATGTCCTTCATATTGTAACAGTTTTTGAATTAACCCAATAAAACATGTACCGTACATCTTTTTTTTTTTAATATACGTTAATTTAAATGTTTCAAGAGTGTATAGGTAAAAACATTGTCTCCTATTAAATTAATTGATTTGACTTCTCTTCTTTCAATTGTAGTTTACTCCCCCCTGTTCTTTACGAGGGGATTGCAGGCGGAAATGTATTAAAAGAAGAAAAATAAAAAATGTATATTGTTAGTTTTTCCTACTTTCTTTTAATGATTTTTAAGTCCGACCTCATTGATGCTGTATTTATTATCACTGTGTTTGCTGGAAGAAATTCCCTACAACTCTTCTAATGTCTCTCTGGCCCTTTCTCCCTCTCCTTTACATCCCTCCTTATCTGCTCTCCTCCTCAGGTCATGGAAAGCCTTTGCCCTTGTTAGAAGTACTATCTGGAACACAGCCAGCAAGTGGGTGGTGGTCGGAGGGAACATAGCCTAAGTCAGCTGGTGGTCATGTGTGAAGCTCTGGTCTGATGCCCACCCTCCCCTCAGCGCTGGCCATGGACGCGGAGAACTACCTGCATCCAGAAGGCCCTCAGCTGGACAGCAACTTGTTCTCTGTGGCCTCCCCTAGCACAGAGGTATGCTAACAGCTTATTTACATTTATTTAGATGCTAGATGCATGTTACTTCTTACTTGGGTGGTTTTTTCTTGTAGTCCTGTCCAATTTATTTATAATTATTTTATAGAAAGCAGATACATTCCTTGGATGGTTTTAATTAACCTTTTTTTGTTATTGTTTATAGCATTACTCAGTTAAAAACATCAGGTATTTTTGAAATAGTGTTGGGAATCAATCCCAGAAGACTGCTTGAATGTATTCATTGCATAAGTATAGAGCAATGTATTTATACATAGGACTGTTGGATAAATCAGTTCTAACAATACGATATATTGTCAAAATTAAACTCCTGCAGCGTAATGCCCCTTTTCTTTTCACTTTCCCCACTATCACATATCTATCATGTTAAAACACACTCTAGCTGTATCTCTACCTCAAATATTGACTGTGGGACATCTGAGCTCATTCATTAGCCTATAGGCAGGTTAATCATTTGCAACTATTTTGATAATCACAAATAGATCAACCATATCAAATAATTGGCAGCGCAGCCCTAATCTCAGCTGGGACTTCTGCAGAGATTCATCTAGATTTGTGGGAAGTGATCCTACTTGTGGTAATAATAACCAGGCAGATCTGCTCAACAATTTTCGGGAGATTCCAATGTAGAGGGAGGGCATGTGATATCACCCAAATGCTAGGTGTCCACATGTTTTGGTTTTTACTTTGAAGGGTTAAGCCCTCTGAGATCTCTTCTGTCACCCTAGTATTTGGGAGAATGTTCAAAAGTTTGTTCTGTTGCCCACAGTTTTTAAAATGACATTTGGAGAAAGTCTGTTTTAGTTTTTACTGTAAGTGATCTCTACCAAAGAAATTATCTAAATGGACTTTAAAACCATCTAGAACCCATTACCAGTAAGAAGTAAAAACATGGCTGAACTGACCATACAGTTACATTGAAATAAAATCGCAAAAACCTGCTGCTCTATTTTTAAGATTACGAGAGATTGCTCTTAAGATCTTAACTGTTATATTTCAATGTGTTTTTTCCTTACATGAAAGATTTTGTCCTTCGTCTGTTTCAGAGTTCAATATATTCCTCCTCTGGTTCCTGGGGATCTTACTCTCAGCAGCCTGGATACAACGTTCACTGCCCTATGCAATCTGGAATCCAGTAAGTCCATACCCACTCACAAACCCATACCTTGTGTTATCATGAGCTAGGAATAATATATTTATCAGCTGAATAGCATGACCAGTGAGTTTGAAGTCACACATGCTCTGTACTTGATATCTTTCCTAACAAGGCAATGCCTTTCACAATGAGGGCTGCAAACGGTTGAAATGAGGCAATACCTACCTCAAGGGGTTTCACACGTGAGCAAAAAAAAGGCCTAATGCCCTGGAGTCTCAAGTATTACACAGTTACATGTAGTTGTTATGAGTGTGGTGTTTGTGTTGAGCGTCTGGTGAATATTTAGTCAATAGTGTTTATGTTTGACTCATGCGTGAGACAGCCACATCCACATGGCAAACAAACACACTTCCCCATAATCCTGACCTTCTTTAAAGGACACAGAGTCTGAATCACAAAGATACAAAGTGCTATGTTATTATTATATAGGACACAGATACCATACATTTATATCTGTATGTGTTCTGCAAAAGTGCCATAAGATCTAAAAGTCCCTAGCTGTATTTATATTCCAAAAATATTCCAATATAAATGTTACTGTGTGACAGTGACTGAAAGGATAAATGTAAGAGATGCTGCTTCATTGAGTTTATTCGAAGCTGTGGTTCTGATTAGTGAATCATTTCAATGGTTCGCAAGAAAAGAAATGTGGTCGCACCCTAAAGCTGTGCCTACCCTAAAGGTTGAAGTTGTATCCTTCCTATGAAATAACTGGAGTGTTAAAACGGGGCCTTGAAGGTATTCAGACTCTTCTTGTGTCGATTGATTTTGTATTATTAGTTATTATAAGGTCCTACTATTGATTTCCTGAAGACACCTGAATCAACCTAACACAATCAGGCCCTCCTTTAAACCTGACACTACACCACCTGCTCACGTCATAGGGGAGGGTCTCCTTTATCTCACATCCTTCATTTCCTGTAGTGGGTGGCCCGGTGTCAGCGTCACTGGGTGGGGGGGGGGGTAATAATCTCAACATCTTGACGCTCTGGTGTTTTAATGACCTCACCACTAAATGGGAGATGTTTGTGTCTTTCTTCCCACATGAAGTGTGTGTGCGTGAGAGAGTGTGTAATTCAAAGGCTGAGCAATTTCTCGACTACACCGGCCATTTAGCAGAAGCAGCACCACATCACAACAGAGCAGAAGCAGATGCATGCAGACTTTGTCTTGTCTCCATGGCACCCGTCCAACCACATGATTGCTGTTCACAAATACGTTTTGACAATAATCACAGTCCAATAGACAATCACTGTGGTGGAATAATGGAGCTGAGACGTCTATCTGAATTAGTCAACATACTTTTTCTTATGCAGATTCAGTTAAGGGGTGCCTGGATGTGGGTTTGACTTCCCTGGCTTTTGTTAAAATGGATTGAAATTCCATTTAGCATTATTAATATTTAGACAACATTTCAACAATTAATAAAATAGGGCTTAAACTGAAACTTCTATCATGTCGTTTTCATTTGATTTATTATTTATACTTTTATTGTCATTACACAGTAGGCCTACTTACTATGTAACAAAATGGTCTCTCTGCATTTGACCCATCCTAGTGTTAGGAGCAGTGTATTAGCAGTGTAGTTCTGGTGTGTATGGAGTGTGAAGAGCATGTATTAACTGTGTGAGCAGTCTCGTATGTACAGGCTTTATCTAGGTCATCTTCATGAATGCGTGTTTGCATTAGAGCTTGGCACTCACTATGGACCATGTATCACATTTGTGAAACAGGTTTTTATTCTTATGTCAGAATGATAACTATCAATGTTTTTAAAAATGGTCATCATTAGCATAGTGTTTTGTTTAACCAATGCAAATGTCAGGACTTTTTGGATTTAATTTGAGAGAGTGTGGGTTTGTATACGAACATATAGCAGTCTTTTTTTATAGACAACATTTCGTGCTTTTAGGCAAAACTTTCTAAATGACTTGGATTCAGTCATCGTCAAACCTGTGTCATACCAAACACAACTCAGGAAGTGTTTGTTCGCAGAGTGGTGTTTTGTTATTGCTGTCTGTGCAGTGTTTCTTTGAAATTTCACGCAGCAGATGATGTGTGAGTACGTGGTCTGTGGTTTTTGATTTCGCTCATAGTAGTTTTCTGACATCAGGTTGGTTTTACAAGACCCTTATCTCACTCTCTGTCTCATAGTGTACTAACATCTGGATCAAAATCATGTTTCTGTGGTTTTAAAGAAGCAATCGGTGTGATCAAATATCATCTCATGACTTAATTATTGTCTTGTAAATACCATCATGTAGCAAGAAGTGGTTTGAAAAGTTGTTAATTCAGCATTTTCGATGTCAGTAAATGTTTTGGCCCAGAGTTACCGGACATGATGTTTTGAGAAATAAACAGGATTCTAATCCGGAGAAATGCTTTGCAATCATTTTTTTTTTATACTGGTATAGACATTTTTTGTCAGTTGGAACAATCCAATTTTTGCCTTCTTCAGTATTTCTGATATTCAGCAAGGTCCCTTCATCATTTGTCCCTTTTACGCTCGTCTGTTCTTTTATAATCTATAGACTACTGCTAAAGTGTGTCTGACTAACACTGAGGATTCAAGGATCCTTGTCATTATGCAACACAAGGCTGCATCAGGAGGAATGTTAAACTCAGCAACACAATAATTATATAGGCAAATAATATGAAAGGCGTATCTAAATAAAGGCATTGGCCTCAGGGGAAGCTCGTTTATCAATTTTGACTGTTTGCACCGAGCGTCATCTGTTCACACAGACTCCGCCTCCTCTTGTCTCACCTTAGTCCTGCATGGCACGAGCTCTTTCAAATGCTTTTATGTGCACGATCATAAGACGATTAGAGTCATTGATTGAACTTGAACGCCCATACGCTAGTTCTCTTCTCACAGGGCCATTGAGAACAAGCGTATAGGAGTGAATCTGACACATTGAACCAGTGAGGAGAAAATGTGAATGGGCCAGCGCTTAGATTGCACTCACTGGAATGCTCACTCACCTGCAAAGCATTAAATATTCTCATGCTTGGTGATAAACATGTCCCAGAGACAGTGAGTCAATGTTGAGTTAGCTGAACAATAACCGGTTCATTCAAGGTGAGAACACTTGATTTAACTAGTATAGTGTCTTAAACGGTCCCCTACCCATCTGCACAGAACCAGTCAACAGTACAGTTACATAATTAGGTGATGGCAAATCCATATAAGGCTCTGTAAAAAAAAAACATATGTCTTATGAAATAATGTTGTGTAATTTTCCAGTTCTGTTATTATTATCGCTATATTTTAAAACAATTTAAGGGTTACTGTATAGCTCGGTGGTTACAGGCAGCTGTTGGCCCATATTTAGAACATTTCAGGCAATGTCACCCACATCTATGTTACCCTTTAAACACTGTATCTCTAATAAAGGCCTCAGTTTGTGAGGTTAGGTCGTTCCACACAGCTGAGTCTGGGTGTTTGTTTACAGCATTGGAATAAGAAACAGGCCACAAATCCGCTTCTATTTTTATGTTTTGTTTGTCACTGATTGTTTATGACCAACTCTAGGTTATTAATCACAAAGGTTCATATTGTGTGCATCTTAGGTTAACATGGCTCTGTGAAATAGGACTACATTGTGTTACTTAATACTGTATATTCCTTTATCACTATAGACTACATTTAGTTACCTAATACTGTATATTCCTTTATCACTATAGACTACATTTAGTTACTTAATACTGTATATTCCTTTATCACTATAGACTACATTGTGTTACTTAATACTGTATATTCCTTTATCACTATAGACTACATTGTGTTACTTAATACTGTATATTCCTTTATCACTATAGACTACATTTAGTTACCTAATACTGTATATTCCTTTATCACTATAGACTACATTGTGTTACTTAATACTGTATATTCCTTTATCACTGTAGACTACATTTAGTTACTTAATACTGTATATTCCTTTATCACTGTAGACTACATTGTGTTACTTAATACTGTATATTCCTTTATCACTATAGACTACATTTAGTTACCTAATACTGTATATTCCTTTATCACTATAGACTACATTTAGTTACTTAATACTGTATATTCCTTTATCACTATAGACTACATTGTGTTACTTAATACTGTATATTCCTTTATCACTATAGACTACATTGTGTTACTTAATACTGTATATTCCTTTATCACTATAGACTACATTTAGTTACCTAATACTGTATATTCCTTTATCACTATAGACTACATTGTGTTACTTAATACTGTATATTCCTTTATCACTGTAGACTACATTGTGTTACTTAATACTGTATATTCCTTTATCACTATAGACTACATTTAGTTACTTAATACTGTATATTCCTTTATCACTGTAGACTACATTTAGTTACCTAATACTGTATATTCCTTTATCACTATAGACTACATTGTGTTACTTAATACTGTATATTCCTTTATCACTATAGACTACATTGTGTTACTTAATACTGTATGTTCCTTTATCACTGTAGACTACATTGTGTTACTTAATACTGTATATTCCTTTATCACTGTAGACTACATTTAGTTACCTAATACTGTATATTCCTTTATCACTATAGACTACATTGTGTTACTTAATACTGTATATTCCTTTATCACTGTAGACTACATTGTGTTACTTAATACTGTATATTCCTTTATCACTGTAGACTACATTGTGTTACTTAATACTGTATATTCCTTTATCACTGTAGACTACATTTAGTTACCTAATACTGTATATTCCTTTATCACTATAGACTACATTTAGTTACTTAATACTGTATATTCCTTTATCACTATAGACTACATTTAGTTACCTAATACTGTATATTCCTTTATCACTATAGACTACATTGTGTTACTTAATACTGTATATTCCTTTATCACTGTAGACTACATTTAGTTACTTAATACTGTATATTCCTTTATCACTATAGACTACATTTAGTTACTTAATACTGTATATTCCTTTATCACTGTAGACTACATTTAGTTACTTAATACTGTATATTCCTTTATCACTATAGACTACATTTAGTTACCTAATACTGTATATTCCTTTATCACTATAGACTACATTTAGTTACTTAATACTGTATATTCCTTTATCACTATAGACTACATTGTGTTACTTAATACTGTATATTCCTTTATCACTGTAGACTACATTTAGTTACTTAATACTGTATATTCCTTTATCACTATAGACTACATTTAGTTACTTAATACTGTATATTCCTTTATCACTATAGACTACATTGTGTTACTTAATACTGTATATTCCTTTATCACTATAGACTACATTTAGTTACCTAATACTGTATATTCCTTTATAACTATAGACTACATTTAGTTACTTAATACTGTATATTCCTTTATCACTATAGACTACATTTAGTTACCTAATACTGTATATTCCTTTATCACTATAGACTACATTTAGTTACCTAATACTGTATATTCCTTTATCACTATAGACTACATTGTGTTACTTAATACTGTATGTTCCTTTATCACTATAGACTACATTTAGTTACCTAATACTGTATATTCCTTTATAACTATAGACTACATTTAGTTACTTAATACTGTATGTTCCTTTATCACTATAGACTACATTTAGTTACTTAATACTGTATGTTCCTTTATCACTATAGACTACATTTAGTTACTTAATACTGTATATTCCTTTATCACTATAGACTACATTTAGTTACTTAATACTGTATATTCCTTTATCACTATAGACTACATTGTGTTACTTAATACTGTATATTCCTTTATCACTATAGACTACATTGTGTTACTTAATACTGTATGTTCCTTTATCACTATAGACTACATTTAGTTACTTAATACTGTATATTCCTTTATCTCTATAGACTACATTGTGTTACTTAATACTGTATATTCCTTTATCACTATAGACTACATTTAGTTACTTAATACTGTATATTCCTTTATCTCTATAGACTACATTTAGTTACTTAATACTGTATGTTCCTTTTATCTCTATAGACTACATTTGAAATAGATTAGCAGAAGAAACATCCGAGGCTTTGTCCTTTGCCCTTTCCTTCTGCTTGCTTTCTCTTCGCTGTTCACTCTTTATACAGCCTGCAGCCAAACTGATGTGCTTTCAGAGCTGGGTCAAAGTTCACTTATTGCAATGCGCTCTGATGATAGCATGAGAGTTAGAATTAATTATTGTTTTGCCAGTAAGGAAGAGCTCTTCCAAGGAATCTCAGTATTTGTTTGTTGATGGGTGTGCCTTTGTAGCTGAATGGTCTCTGGGTATTTGACTAAATATTGATACACATGTTGTTCCGTGGACAAGAGCATTATCCTGTTTATTATCACTTCAATGGAGATTCTGCTTTCTCACAGGGAGTTTCATGGACCATTTGTCTTGAATTGACTACTGTTGTTCTTTGTTTCAATTGTAAGAAGAATAGTTTCTTAGAAGTCAGAGTACATGACATTTTTAACTCCATGTTGTGCCTTGCTGGAACAGGGACAATTGTCACTTTTCCTTAACCAACAAAATCAATAACAAAGTGGAGTATTTGTTTAAACTACTTTTTAAATGTATCTTTGAATAGTTCTAGTCCTAAGTATCTACCTTGATTCCTTATTTCCCATGTGTCTTATCTTATTGTAAGTTCTGCAGTTGAGGTATTGTGCGTGTTGTAAAGGATATTTCTTAGATGCTAGTTAAGTGTGTTTTGAAGAACAGCCATTATGCCAGGTCTATAATGTTTGAAAGGTACAGTACATTTAGAGCTGATTCAGTGTGGACTTGTCAACAAATAAAGAAGACTATCCTTTAAAGCTGGGGTAGCTCATTCACTTCAGATACACTTTTTGCTATATTCCATGGAATGCTCTTAACATCCCGATAGCAATGAATACATTAAATGCTTTGACAATAAATACATACAAAAACCTGTCACCTGTGGAAGCCGTAGTACTGTCAAAAGCACGACCAATCATTTTAGCCGGCCCGGCTAAAATAACTGGATGGCCTACCTGCCTTCTGTCAGCCTTCCATCTGTGCACAAACTTATTTCGTGCCCACATTGGTCATGTGTGTGTTCGTGTGTTGGAGGAGGGGCTCTGTAAGGAAGTGGCAGATTTTTTTCCAGATGTGTACTTTCAGATTCTAGCGAACTCGAGCTGGTTTCTCCATTCTTACCTACCCTACCTTTTTAAGGAATGAGGTTAATAAAAACAATGACTATGTAAAAAATGGTTTCACGTCTGGTTAAATGAAATACACTTTAAACAATAACAATGGAGAAAGAGTACTAATATATAAAGCTACAAAGTATGTAGGATGGCTTTACACATGCAAGCAGAAAGTCAACCAGGTCGTTTGGCACTGGTCCAGAACCAGCTTTGTGTTGTTGGAGAGCAGGTACTGCGGCTAGCCAAGACTTCTTCCTTCATAATATCACTGACGTGTCGTTAGCTACAATTCCAGGTTGGGGATTTCCAGGCTGAATGATTGATGTGATCTTTCTTGGTACTGAAACCAACCTTTTTTCCCCTAATTTATGTTCACCACTCATCATGATTGAAAAATTGAATCTGCCCCCTTCCCTATTTCATTGTCAAATATACCTTCTTATTTGGTTCATCATAGAAGACAGAAGCATAGCAAATAAATACCCAATTAAAACCTCCTATATAAGACTCTATATCTATGACACCACAACCCAGTTGCATTTATGATTATCTAAAAAGGATTTTCTAGCACAAACTCAACCAAAAGTCTTAATTGAACATGGAACCTGATTTGAAATGGAGCTGCTTCTGTACACCGGCTCAAGTCTGCCCTTTCCTCCTCTTGGTGGGTTATGATCTTAAATCAATCAGTCTCACTGATCTCTGGCCTCTTGTTGACGGCGATGAGCCAAATCCTGTGAATAGCTTTGGCCGAGCTCAATCCCTCTGAGCCGGCGCCCTGGTACATGATTGGAAGAGAGGAGCGTGGGAGGTCACGGTTACAGCTCCACCTTAACAAAGGTTTACTTTTCCTTTCGTTTTTAGTGTATGCCCAGTGCCCACTACTGTCGGCTAAATTGGTTGTTGTGTTTTTGACTCGACTTAAACTCAGTAAGAAACTGAAAACACCTCATGTCTGGAACACAAGGCATATGGACCTGTCTCTGAAGAGGATGGTTGGTACTGTTGAAAGTTGGACCTTTGATCCTCAAAGCGGGTATGATCTGTTCTTCATTCATTGACTCAGCAGAAGCTTGCCCTCGCCCTCCCTCTGTCGTTCTCTCACCTTATTTAAATCGCTAACCCTTTCTGCCCGTCTGACTTGATATACGTGTTTTCATTATCTCTCATGTATCTTTGGCAGTTGACGATTACTTTACCAACTACTTTTTTGGCTTTGAACACTTGCATTCTTAGACACTTAAATTTAATAAGATACAGGAGCATATTGCTTCACTTCACTGGCTTCAGTCCCATTCCGTGATTACATTTTCAGACCGTTTTCGTCAAAGGAAAACTGAAAGTGTTGGGTACATATTTGCAATGAGTTGGACTTGCTGAAAACATGATGTAATGTAGAAGGAAAGTGTTGAATCCTCGTATTTAAGTATTATTGAACTGGTCCACCGTCTTCAGAAATTATCCTGACACTTCTTTTCATTCCTCTACTGGAGCTGCGTATTGCATGGTTCAAGGTGTACATTAGGGTATCTGTATAAGGGTGAAGAAAACAGCATGTGTCAGTTTTACTTGGAGAAGTAGCTGCTAAACAAACTAAACATCATTCCTTCCCTCCCCCTCCCCAGGCCATACCACTTGGACAGCAGCACTACCACCACCACTCCGGATGTGCACATGGACATGTACTCGGGATTCCCTGACGTCGACTTTTCCGGCCTCAACCTCCCTAGGAATGGAGACTTCCCCCAGGTTTGTTCCACATAACTCTCTTACATGTTAGCCAGTTAAATGTGTATTAACGTAACACTGACAAATTGTAGTGCCTACAAGAATACACTGTTGGACGCATTCTAGTACTCTTTTTTTCTTCCCTTCCGTCTTACTCCCTTTATCAGAGGGCAGGACCTTGCCTCCCACCCACTTCTTTCATCCTGTCTTTCAAGTGTATTCAACTCTGCTTAATGTACCATGGAGCAGCCTGATTAAAGGCTTGTGTTGTCTAGACGACCGAAGCAGTACCTGCCCCATTCCTGCCGAGGCATGTCATTAATAAGACACTGTAATTGAACGTTCTTCCAGGCATTCCCACTACGTCTTCTGAAACCACTGTTAGGTAAACCAGGAATCCACACAGAGAGATCTGTTGAAAGTTTTGAAGTAAACAATTGGAGTCATTTCATTCCTAAACTGGGAAAACACAACTATAAGACTATGACGATTGTTTCAGGATGCACAGACGTAGGCACTGAAGTTCAATTACCTCACCATGCCAGATGATTACTATTCGTCATTTGCATTTTCTATGAGTGTGTGTCCGTCCAACTTATTCCTTATAGCCACAATCATATGAATAGGAGCTATGCCATTGTAATAACACAGGTCAGTGAGTTTCTAATCGGAGGCCTCTTGGGTTGAGCAGATGAGTGCCATTATGCAACCATATAAAAAAATATGCCATGATGAGTTTTAAAGAAGGGCAGTCATGGGTTACAAAGCAGACATGCCGTATTCTGATTAACATGTCTCACAAAGGATAGGGATCAACCATCGGGGTTTTTTCTTGGTTCAAATGAAGGACAAAGCAGTAAAAAAAAAAGGGGGCAGGGTAAGGTGTGTTCAAAGCCCAGGGGTATGTGTATTTTCTATAAATAAAATGACTACACACATCGCTAGATAATGAAGCCCAGCGAATCAGGAGCAACAATGAAGGCCCTGTTCAATTTTGAGAAAATTGTTTGGTTTGATTATGTTTTTCTTTGTTATTATTGAATACATGTAAAAAAGCATTTCAAATGCAGTGAAATAATGTAATGCATTTAATTAAATTCTAATACACCAGAGAATGTAATTTCTTGGATAAACCAACACATTTAAATATTAGCAAAATTGGCATAGAGGAATAGGTTTTTCCTAAACTGCTGTGTGCAAAGCTTTTCTCCTTGTCTCTCTGGAGGCTACAGAGTCAAACAGCCTGAGGGTCTTATAAAAGCTTATGGTTGTGTTTTACATTCATTTAACTTGATCAAGGTTTTGCCAAATAAGTGAGATTCTTGCAGGCGCATCTTCTATTGTGGCTGGCACAGGAACACTGGCAAGTCCTGGGAGTGAGTGTTAACTCATTTTTACATCATTGGTCCCTTTTTAGTTGAAAAATTATTGGATATTTCCAGTCAATATTCATCCTTTGCTGGTATTTTCAAGGCTTATATGCATGTTTTGTTATACCTTATCAACCCACATGAGAAAATTCTCACATCTCACATACATTGATGTTGGCAGAAAAAGCAAAAGTTTATAGGAAAGCACAAATAGACCAGAAACTACAACGTAACTTATTTGTAGTCGCTATGGGTAAAAGCGTCAGTGAAATTAAATGTTAAAATGGAAAAAGTTTCACTTCATGTTTGTGTCCAGGTGTTTGGAGGAGCATAGTGGTTCTGTGGAAAAAAAAGAAAGAAGAATGCTTGGAGTTATATTAAAATGTTTGAATTGAGTTTTTAAACCGAGGGGAATTCAAAGACTACGAATGAAGACGTTTCTATATAAGAAAGTAATGCGTCATCCTGATCACGTGCTTAGAAGTGATGGCAAGGATTTTGTGATTCACATGGGGTTTCCCTAGCTTTCCTGTTGTCTGCAGTGTTTACCCCCTCTGGCTATAGCTGTATTCCCTACGAGTAATTACAAGGATCTATATTTATGTACACATATAGAAAAGTATCTCTTTATAGTTGTCGCTTTTTTAACGTTTAATTAATTTAAATGGGCTCTTTCATCATTGGTGCATTCATGGTCTGCAAGTTCCCGGCAGTTGCGACGTGGAATGTTATTGAGCCTCAGAAAGAGAGAGAGAGGTTTTCTGCTTGTGTTGTGCTTTCTCAGCTGTTCTCTCTGGTTTTCGACACTCCCTACCATGTGAGGCATGCAGAGAAAATGTAAGTCACGGGGTCATCATGACTAACCCACCACCTCACCACTCGGACCATTTTTCGCCCTCCACAATCCTTCCGATCATGAGAACACTATGCTGACTCTGTCCTTAATACACTGCTGAACCATGACGGCACAGAAAACGCTCAGTCAGTGGATGTCCTAGTTTAGTTTGTCAGGTGACTGCCATGTGTATCTCAGCCATGTGCTTGTTTCAGTCACTGCACAGCTGTTGGAGAAGTCTCTTTTTGGTTTGACTTCCCGCAGTGTAACAGTTTATTTATGCAGTTCACCAGAGCTCGGTTGGAATATCCTCTTATTGTGAGGAAGCACACTGTCGGAGCATGTGGATATCCGTCTGTAAAGCTAAATATTTGTTTGTTTTACATTTCTAGACTAACATTACAGACTTGATCTCCTTTCTGGATCATTAGTCAATTACACTTTATCACAAGCTGAGAAAATAATTTCATGGGCACCGTACTATGCTGTATATGAATTTGGCCTCTCACATTTGAAGTTACATGTATTGGATTTAGACAAGTAAATGATTCTCTAATTCACCGGAACATGTACGGTAGATACTTCTACTGGAACTTGTGTTTCCTTATTTTACAATTTATTTTATAATGTGGTTCAATTGCAAGTGATTCATGCATAAGTCAACAATGAAAGTCCCCTTATGCATTAAGTCTCTTGGGAGGTTCCTTGGAAACTAATGACATCCTTAAAAAGCATCAAAAAAAACAACTCAGTGGAATTTATATAAACAATGGAAACTTTGACAAAACTAAATTGAGATCATATTTACTCAAACATTAGATGGCAGCTGCTTTATATTTTGTCAAATTAGCTCTGATGACTCTAACAGTGCTGGTTCACTAACCACCAGAGTTAATACAAAACATATCCGTAGCCATCACAAAATGATACCAATACTTTAGAAAAACATCGACTGTGCTTCTGAAAGTAAATCACTGTGGTTTAAAAGTGAATTTAACACTCTGCCTCAGTGACACGTGCACACCTGTCTATGGTTGGGTCAATGGTGGAGTATTTGATCTTTATGCAGAACACCAGAATATTAACAAGACTTACTGGAAGACACCAAAAACAGAACTCATTCACTCACACCACCACTCTTTGAGGCTAACCTCAAACAGTCAACAGCACGTTGCAAGCATGCAGATTAACACACATACTGTACACTCGTCGAGTACTGTACGTACACATGTACACACACTGAGCACGTTTAGGAATATTCACAGTGATATTCTCTTGCTACATACTCTCATTCTGTCTCTCTGCGGTTCCTCTCACTATTACACACACACATACTGTATTCATGTCCAGAGTGCAACCTTTAGAAGAACTGAACTGCCGTCTGCTTTTACAGCTTAGTTTTGCTTAGAAATGCACTGGCAATATTTGAAGTTATACCCAAAACCTAAATGTGTCTTCATCTTTTAACACATTGCAATTGTATACCCCGGACGAACTGTATATGTATTTTGAAAGTGCGAGAAATTCAACAGCAAACTCCAATTAGTCTTTAAACCTTTGTGACCCCACAGACCCTTTAGCAGCTGATCCATGGGTACATCCTTATTTGTTCAAGCACAGTTCAAACCGACTTACATATATCTTCAGAGTCCAAATATGAACCGTGCCATGCTAAATAAGAAGGACACATTCAAACAGATATTATTTTAGTGCCGTAGTAGATCATCTTGTTTTTTTTATGTTACAATTGAAATCAGTTGGTGTTTTCCCGTGACTTCCTTGAAAGATAGTCTTATTTCAATGCCCAAGTTTAAACAAAGAAGGTCTATTATTTTGAAGGGTTAACAGGGTCACAGTTTTCTTTTGGGAGTGCCCCACCTGATCCACCTTATTTTTAAATAAGCCATGGATGCTTGAACATATAACTAGCCTGTATTTGATTTGGTATGTGCATGTGACAATGAGGCTGCATGTTTAATGGTCTGTACGCAAACTGTTTGGTCTTTAATAAACATGCATGGATTCAGCCTTCTTTAGGCTGGGATGCAATGAGGTGTTTTTTAAGTATTCAAAAGAAGCTCATAAATAATTCATCCCTACCCGTGTAGGCGTGTATACACACACACACACACACACACACACACACACACACACACACACACACACACACACACACACACACACACACACACACACACACACACACACACACACACACACACACACACACACACACACACACACCTATTATTCAGAGGATTCCCACTCATAGCATGATGACACCACGGACAGGCGCCACTCAGTCTCTGAGAGTCTGGCTCCCCTGCAGTCCTGCAGAGACGGACATTACAGTACCTTACCACGCTGGCTTGATATCACATATTCCTGGAAGCTGGCTGTGCAAATTGACCCCTCCATGCCATCCATGAAGGAGATAAATCACATTATTTCTGTTTTTAAATACCACCATTTCCTGATGTATGCCCCTTAAACAGTTAATGTTGGGGTTCAATCAGAAAAACAAGTGTTACAACACTGTCTTTGATCAGTATCTTGGATTTTCAAAATAACTCATTTGCCATCAGATTCCCAGAATGTTCTTTTTTCAACAATTCATCCCTAGTTCCAGTAAGCGGGAATTATCATTTATGAGGATGTATTTGTGTGCACAGAGAGAAGTGGTGGCTGACTCCTTAAAGACCTTTTTCAAAAGGCACATTTGTAGCTTGCTCTTGACCTTTTTAACACATTGTTGAACACTTGAGCTACTTTCTTTTTACTTAAGTGTTTTTTTTAGAATACTTTGATGGGAAACTGTATGTTGTTGCCAAATGTCTTTAAAAGATCATTAACACAACAGAACAGAGGCATGTTTTGACTGGCTAACTTTTAAATAAAAGTGTCCTGGGAACTACACCTGCTAATTAACGATAACAGTAGTCATCACATTATCTATAGAAAATAAAAAATGTAATCCTTTAACATTGTTTATTTATCATTTTGTCTCCAAAACAATTTAGACTAATCCGTGTCTGAGCCGTTTGGGAAGGGAGACAAAGTGAAAATGCATAGAAAAGGAAATGATACAAGAAGCACTGAATTATTTACATTGAATTATACATTATCATCATTTTTTCATCATTCAAATATGAGTGTTATCGTCAATCCCGGTATATTGCTACACCCTAGCTCATAATATCACTCATTTATCATTACTAAAAAAAAGCAACAATGAAATAGAGCCAGCTCAGACAAAAGAAAGACAGAAAGCAGAGTATGAGGTAAGAAAGGCAGCCTGGCAGGGAGTCTGTCTCTAAATATAATAATCATTAAATAGCAGCTCAGGCCCATTAAACATAGCGGTAAGCAGCGGGGTGTGAGGAACGGCCAGGTCCACAGTGCAATGCTGTTTACACTACAAATGCGGTTGAGTTACACCATGTACAGTAAAATGGGCCCGACTGCCAGTAACTCTAGTCACTTACCAACAAAAGCATCATTTCCTGAAAGCTCCTCCCTCCTCCCTCCCTCTCCTCCCCACCTCTCCCCTCCCCTCCCCTCCGCTGCTCTCTCGCTCGCTCTCCAACCACCTTCAGAGCTCTGAGGAACTAGTCCACAATCACTATGAGTAAGCCCTCTATGCAAATACCTGACTGTCCCGCTGAAGCAGGAAGCATGTGTTAGACTTGCCCCCTGTCTGTGAGCGGAGCAGGGTTTGTGTGTGTGTGTGTGTGTGTGAGCGTACCTGCTGTAGAGGGAATGTGTGTGTTGAACCAGAGGAACTGTGAAAGAGTGAGAGTGAACTGCGTGGTGGGAGTGCACCAGTTGTAAGGTGAAAACAACACTTTGACCAACATATGGAAGAGGCTGTCGCTTTCAGGGACTCTAGGTGAAGCAGGAGTGTGTGTGTGTGTGGGTGTGTGGGTGTGGGTGTGTGTGTGTGTGTTTACCCCCACCATACTGCAGCATTTGGACCCATGTCTCTCATGCAGCTTTGGACTAAATTGTATTCACAACTGGGACGACCGCTTCCCAAGGTATTGTTTGCTTTTATCTTTATTACGCTGAATCAAGTCTGTTGTTGCTGTTATTTTATTGAAAACTATTTTTTTATAATCATTGTCACTGTCAGTCATAATAACTTTCTGAGTAGCATCTGTGTCAAACCGAAACTTGTTTGTGTGAAGAGTGTTATTGTCTTCCTCCTTGCCAATGAACTTGACCAGTAAAATGTTCACTACCCACTTACGTTATTTTATTCTAACTTCCTTGAATGATTTGTTATATAATATACTTCCTCATTATCGTAACACTTATAGTAGAAAGGAAAGTAATTTTTTTATTTATGTATTGTCATTTGAATTAGTCTGACAAAACAAAGGATAAACACGTGATTCAATTGCAAGGAGCAGGTTACACACCTTCAGTAAACAATATGAAAATCTATTTCAAAAAAGGTTTTGAATTTGTTTCCCGGCAGTGCTTACAAAGGCGTGTTTCCTGGACAAAGACTGAGCCACGTCATAGACTAAGGAAAATGCTCAATAGAAATCTACATTTGGATGTATTCTTACGGAAGAATAAGACTTAAATCTTGTCACAGGAAACAAAATATACTCTCCTCATTTCCTTTTCTGCAAACTTCACTTACTTGTCTGCTGTTTATGAACAAGAGGTATGCTAAAAAAGCTAATCAATGGTTGGGATTTGGGCTCTCGATTCCCAGTTTGCTTTTGTCCATCATCAAGTCAGGCAGTACATTTCCATGCTGGCACACCAGAGTTGCCAGTCAGTCACACATTACGTCTTTGATGCTCTCCTTCCCAGCCAGGAACTGTGACAAATGATTGTCCGTCTCACTCCTTCCTTGCTGTCTTCCAGTAAGTGTGAGAACCTGATATCATGTCAGGCTAAATAGCACTTTTGTCTGTTTACTTGATGGCTATTAAATATGGCCACGGTTGCATTGCACTGTAAGAAGCACTGCACAGTTTTTTCCCCATTTGTCCTATATTAGACTACATAATGTTAGTCTGTCGATGTGCTCATTGGTGTGAGTCTTGCACATTTCCACTGAATCTCTGATTTAAATTGTTTGGCTAATCCCACTACGTCAGCATTTATATTCCTCACAGAAATCAGTGAAATTACACAATCGGGGGCGTCGATTCGGTTTTTCCCTGAACAATGTGTTTTGTCTAGTACACAGCAACCTGAAGATGGACCGTTTTTTAATGTTTCTTCCATTTGCGCAGACTTTATCCCGTAGACCATTTTCTTCTCTTGTCCCAGTTTGTACATAAAAAGGCAGATATGAACATTGAACGATGTTTTATTTCTCATGTTAATACCAATCATTTAGAGATACTTTTCAGAAGCGATACCAACAGATGGGGTGGTAATTTATTCCAAAGTTGATCAGAAGCTTATATGAGTCTCCAGCCGTCTGAGTTAGATGGTTTGATCCAGATCTACAGTCTTTTTAGGGCAAATATCCTGAGCACTGTTTTAAGACAAACTTGAACATTTGTGAATTTTGGCTGGAAAAACGAGGGGTGCCGCACGGAAGCCTCTTGGTGGGAAAGTATTTGTAATACGTTAAATTTTAAAGCATGACCTAGGTGTGCAGTTTATGAGATGTGAATAAATGATTTTGAGGATGGGTGAGAGCATGAGGGGATGGAGTGATGATGAGTGGATGCCAGTAATGCAGGTTGCTGCGCTCAAAATAGAGATTACATGTTGCCGTCTTGCTTATCTGCCATGTGTAATTGCAACAGTGGAATAATTCATGGGGGTGCTAGGTGAAAATACAGGGTGGTATTCTGGATAATTATTCCCGACTGTTAAAACAGTTCATGCAGGAAACAAGGTGCAGTAAATCTGTCAGGTCTGAATGTATTCAGAAAGCTGGGCAGCAGCTGCAGTAGGGTACGAATATTACATTTCACTTTCACGGATCATCTAGTTTTACTGGTAATGAATACCGGTAATTGCAGTTTCTTTGCACCAGTGAGTAGTCTTGGCAAAACGGTAGCATTTCACTTAACAGCCCTTTAAGCCTTTTTGTTTTCCTTTTTTAACTTTGATTTGAGATAGAATTGAATACATTCTAGTTTGTATTAATATGTGTCACCAACAAACTACTAACCTGTAGCTGAATGGTGTTATGTTGTGTTAAGCGTTAAACTACTCTCTCCATCCTTGTTCTGTCCCTATACCGTTGGGTGTCATTTACATTTTGGTTCAGGGTGTCTCTTTCCAATTTTCTCAATACATTGAGTACATATTGGTTTTAACTGTTGTATAATATAAGCGTGTTTGTCTCCTAGCCACCATGCAGTCGTCATAATGTGAAGATAAGTTGAACTTGATTCCAGCCAATGAGCCCGGGGTTATGAAAGTAAATACAATCCCCTTGCTAGAAGTTAGATTCTTGGCTAAAAACCAAACGAGCAACTTACGGGCAACAAGCCCACCGTCATGAGTCACAGCGTGTAGTTCACTGGGCGCAGGTGTGGGAAAGCCTGGGTGTGTGTCATACACACGAGACAAAAGAGAGCAAGGTTATTTGGGGTGATACGAGAAGCTTTGAATATACATTTTAGACGTTCAGACAATTTTGAGCCTTCTTGTTGTTTAGTATTGGGTTCCCACTAGAGCATAACAATAGGATATAGTCAAATGTCATTTCAGACTTCAAATAGCATCTTCAGTTCAGGCTGTATGCTACTAATTAACCCACAGATATGAACATCAGATAATGAACTCAAGACATTAAAAGGGCTTGGTTTAGAGGAATAAAACTCCTAATTGGTAGATGTTTTTGTCCTCTAGAGATAATACAATTTTACGCATAAAGTGTTCCCGAGAGAAATGTCATTACCTCACTCAGAATGTTGATACATTCTGAGTGATTCTTTAGGGATGTCCCATGTGCCTGTAGGAAATGACAGCCCCTGTTGCAAGGGTTGTGTGGTATGTTGACATTTCTTCATAACTCAGACGTCATCTTGCGTCAAGACTCCCCTCACACCTACTTTCCTCTGCACTGAAGACGCAAGCTCATGCAGGTCATCACACATACACGCACGTAGATTGAGACTGTGTGTACTTTTGTGCCCTTTTTTTTGGCGATTGCAATTCTTCTCCAAAACCCACCATATTTTTTCATTCTTATTTGTCAATTGGCTTTTCATCATGGCACCCTTCTGTGGTTGACTTCCTCTTTGCACCCACCCCATGAAATCTCTCTCACTGCTTCTCTCTCTCTCTCTCTCTTTCCTCTGTTCTCTTGTTATTTACCATCTTGTGCTACTTTTTGTACTTGAACAAGAATCTGAATTTGCCAGACTTTTATTTAGTTGTATTTGCTGGCAGCACATTGTGGATATTGGAGCCTGTTTGCCGTGTTTCTAGTAGTCGGCTCAGTGGAAGTTTAAAGCTCTTCCATATGAACAAATAACTGTTCTTTGAACCAGCACCGTCATTCGGCTGCTAGCTGGGAACATTGACATGACATCCTTTTATTTTCCAGAACATATGAAAACACTGGAAAGTTCCAAGCGTTTGTAAGCAGCAACAGTTCATGGCTCACTTTACTCAGACTTGGCAGGACATGAAGACTTGCCTGTCATGAGGTTGCTGGACGGGCAATGCTGCCTCGATTAGCATTGAATAGTCGGTCAGGGATAGGCGAGACTTGGCTGTCTGTGGGCTAGACAAACATGACATGATCATTTACTTTTGACCCTATAATCATTAAAGTGTAAATACATTGAACATTGTTAATCTCTTTTATTTCTTAGACCAACATTTCAGCACAGATGTCAAGAAAAGTCAACCTGGGTATTAAATAATATTGTCAGAGGCCTTTTAAAATCATCTTTGGCTTGGCGGGGTCCTGAGTGGAGCTCTTTGTGCTTAGTGAAACAACTGAAGCTGTGACGACCGTTCTCTAGGCCTGAGACTTTGAATTATCTGTGATGGACTTTAAAAAGTGTTCAAATGTATCTTTTGGCTGCAGGCTATGTGACTAAAGGGTCAAAAAGAAGATTTAAACCATTCGAGGTGTACTCATAAAAACACAATGGCTTTTGGACAAATTGGACTCTTGATCCTGATTTATGTCTGCATGTCTTCTAGAGTCAATTGAGGATACAAAGAGGTTTTCTACTTTTCACAAAACACCATTGCAGGTTGATTGAATACCTCATTTGAAAAAAGTGCACGTGCTACCAGTTTACTCAAAAACACATCTATCAAAGAAGTGCTTTTGGAAATATTTCCTGTCTGTTTCAAGGAAACAGAAAAGCTTAGAGCAGCGCTATTAAAGTCACAGCCTAATAGATATATCAGAGTTGAAGGACATGCATACAGCTTAGCATAACATACCCCAGACAGAGAGATACCAGTGGAGGCCTTAAAGCCTGACCACACACACACACAACATACACACACACACACACACACACACACACACACACACACACACACACACACACACACACACACACACACACACACACACACACACACACACACACACACACACACACACACACACACACACACACACACACACACACACACACACACACACACACACACACACACACGTCCATCAATCAGGTTCTGTTGATAGCATGGACAAGGTTAACAGCTGACCCCAGAATGGAGGGTCTGGGGTGGGGGTTGTTTTAGTCAGCTGATCAAGTGTGGGGTGGGTGGTTTAATACCACTCTATTTCTTTATTTTGCTGTGTTACACTAGGATACACACTGTCATTTTGACAACCTACATTATAGTCAAGAGCAATGGCACATTAACATAAAAAGGCCGATTGGGAAAGCAGTTGCTGCTCTAAGACGCCACTGGACTTCTAACATTTTTGCTTTTAGATTTTAGTTTGCCTATATCAGTACACACTGCATTGTACAAAAGGCACACATTTACATTTCTCTTCATCCTTAGTGGCATAATGGTGCTTTTAACATAAGGCCATTTTTGTCCTGATTGATCTATGTGACTGACAATATCTACCAAAAAGGATGTTGATACAGATAAGTGTTGGGTTAAAGAGATCCTCTTCCTGGTCTTGCAGAATACTGTGGGAAAACAAAACTACAATAAACACAAAAAGAGAGGCTGAACATGCAGGGAGAAAGGGGAAAGAGAGGGATGGGGAAACAAGGGGGATGGAGTTTAAAACACTAGGGAAAATAAGAAAGAGATGACAGAAACATATCATGAGGTTATTTGAGGTGTGTGTTTGTCTATGTGGGCGTGTGGGGTAGGTGGGAGGACAGGGTGAGTTGTTTCCTGGCCTTGGAAAAGCTGGCAGTGTGGAGGAGGGGAAAGCCCAGGGCCTGGCCTGCCTGGGGCCGCGGCCTGGCCCCTGCCCTGGCCCTGCCCAAACGCAGGTTATTGAGTTTAACAGGATGTGGCCTAGGACTAGATACAGTACTTTTTACCTAATATTTGCTTTTTGATAGCAGGGGGTAATATAATCTGCGATATGTCTCATTGAGGAAACTGAAGGCATACAACATGATTTATTTCTCATAATGGTTCAATACATCTCCAGTCTTTATCTTGGTCATGAACTGCATCACAAATAACTACATTATATTTACAGTATATTACAGGTGGGAAGTTGGTAAGGAATTAGCCCCTGTTGTTTAACCAGCGTCATGTTGACATGTCAACTGTTGTCAACATTCTAAGCATGCCAAAGCAACTTCTGGTGAGAAGGAGCAGCTGGCAGCACCATGTGTGTTCCAGGAGGCATGTGCTGTCCATATATTCCCGTTGAGTAAGCAGTGACTGAACCTACAATGCAGAAGAGTTTAGCATACAGAATTAAAATAAATAAAAAGAACATTTGCCGAGTGTAATCAACTTTTCCTAAATTGATTTGAGAGGCTATGATTGTAACAGTGGAGCTTATCAGGACACACACGCTGCTGAACGTATTGTTTTACAGACCTCTGATTAAGAAAGGTTATTATCTAATAAACCAAACATATTTTAAACTATGTTGTCTGATGAAGGTTTTATGATTGGAAACTTGATTGTTTTTCCTTTTAATGGTAACATTTAGAGACAAATACAAGCATGGAAATGTATTGTTTTATAAAGCTCACTAAAAGATAATGCTGTCAGACTTCCTTGTATGATAGCGCCAGAGCTTATCACCGGTGTCACAACCAGTGTCATTGTACACGTTGCTGTTATTCATTTCAACCAAAGCATCTGTTGAAGCTAAAGATAAATGCCCTTTCACTGTTTTGTAATTGCTAATACGGATTCTGACTTAATTTTTAGCACTTACCTCGTGATAACAGATTCACTGTATGTTACTTTTAAAAGAGGGGGTTATTGTGTGGCAGATTACTCATCACACTGTAAATACATCAACCATAACGGATGATGAAGCCAAGCTGTCTGTGGGTGGTTAGTGTGAAAAATGTATTTTTCCAGTTCTGATTCTTAGTTAATAACCCCCACCTTCAACCACCACCATCACACTATGCAGCTCCGCTCTACAGAGAAGATTTGATCCTGTTTTTCATTGCTTTGTGCCTCTATTAATCATCTCCAAGTAGACAACTTTCATTATCGAGGCACTCAAATGCAATTTTACGGCCTCTGGGTTTATGATGTGACATACAGTACATGCATATGCGTGTTATGCTTCTATACAGCGCTTCAATTGGCATACAAGGTTGTTAAAATATCACCAGTGGTCAGAAGGATGCCAGTAACTGTGCGTAGTTTCTACTTTACTGTGATGGTCGTAAGGGAAGATTATGCTGCTGGGTTTAGCATTTATAGCAGAGAAGAAAAATGGAAGTGGAGAGGAGGAACACGTGCAAAGCAAACAGCAGAGTGAACAAATAACACTCACATGGGCTTTCACATGTTCTCCTCTGAACATGCACAGATACACCCATACTTTGATTTCCTTTTTTCCCTACATATTCTCAGAAATTGCAGTAGAGAATTCAAGCAGATATTATTCCCTGAAAAGAATCAAAATACACACATTCAGATTTTGGATTCACAGTCAGGATAAGTAGTTATACGGCTGTGAGGCTGTGTGCTGCGGAGGGAGCCAGATTAGCATCAGAGCAGTTGGAATTCAAGCCTTATCTCTGCTCGGCAGGACCCTCTCTCAGGAACAGAAGATGAGCTGGCCCTCGGTACGGAGCGCCAGGGGACAAACACTGCTGCCTCTGTTATGCTCTGCTTAACAACTCGATTAGCATGGTGTTCAGGTCGGTCCGACTTGGTTAGCATAAACCGACCTGCTGCAGTTCTCTGTTATGCTTTCATATCAGGACTCTAATAACAACACTGCCTCAGCAGCACAGAAATGTACATTATATGGGAAAGCCAGAATTGACATCCAAACGTAACACGGAGCAATGACCTACATGTCTCAATGCAAATACTTGAAAACAAATAGATTTAGGACACGTTTTAACTTGAGCTTGAATGAATCCAGAGGGATGCTTATAATTAGTCATTCATTTAATTACACATTATTTACAAGCAAAGCTATATATGACAGCCCATACATTTAATCTAACTGTATTTCATATCAAATCTGAGTTTTTAGTTATTTTTTCTGAAATGTATTTATCGACTGTTTATGATTTATTCTGCTGCTGGAAAGAAACAACGCCGTTTTCCTGGGATAGAAAGACACACAGCTGATAGAATCAACAAAGAATGTGGAGGAAGGAAGTATGGTAGAAAATAAGCTTATGTGTTTGGTAGTGATATTTAACAGGAACCCTCTCTAAACACACCCCTCTGACACCCTAGAAAAGGCAGTTGTTCCACTCAGCTGTCTACAGTGCAGAACCATTTCTGAGAGCCTGCTTTCTGAGCTCATGTCTGATCTTGCCCTCAGGAAACACACACACACACACACACACACACACACACACACACACACACACACACACACACACACACACACACACACACACACACACACACACACACACACACACACACACACACACACACACACACACACAGGGAGAAATAGAAAGAGAGAGGCGGAGTGACAAAGTTAAAAAGAGGCTTTCTCTTATAGCTTCCAGTAAACACTGATAAGCTCAGGCTGTACCCTTGGAAGAGCTCTTTCCAACACACAAACATCCCCGCGTTACGGTCAGCAAGTTGTTTCTCTAACATCAGAGGGCAAAAATATCCACATATCTGTGAGGGTTGAGTCTCTGTTGGTCTCCCTGCTGTTTACCACCCTCACTGGGCCCCATTCCCACATGATTCACTCATGTTAACATAAGCGCTCTGCTTCTTGTCTTCTCATGCCTATGAAACATTTTCAGCTGAACTGTGAGCAACAGCTAGGAGGCAGCTATGACAAGTGAGCACGGCTTCTCACATTAATCAGAAGCAGCATATTGTTGAGGTGGCAGCAACACAAAGTGTCGTGCATTTCTGTTGCCTAACAGTTTTACTTTGGGTTCGCACAGCATGTATTTTCCCTTTGTTTAATAGTCATCTTCAGTCATAACACCATGTTGTGCGTCAAACCCACTTATTATCACCGCTTGTTGCTGTACAGTATTCTTAGGTGAGAAAGTATTACTCTGTAAGAAAATACATTTAACCATGTTTAAGTTACAGGGATATCTAATACATATGTTCTCTTTTTGAATATTATATAACGCAGTGGTTTGTAGCGCAGACAATCGGGCCTTAAAGGAACAGTTCAACATTTTGAGGAATAGGCTTATCTGCTCTCATGCCAGTACTGAAAGGAACATGTTAATACAACTCAGATGTCTCAATATATGTCCCTGGAAATAGAGGCACTGAAGCAGACTTACGTTTGCAAATCAAAGACAATTTTCTGTTTTACATGCCTATTTACTACTTTCATGGAGTCTCTGCTGGTTAACTGTCAACTGTTTATACTAAGCTAACTTAACCTGTAGTAAATCCATACATGCAGCACAGACCTATCAATCAAGATGACACTTTTCTTCTTTATGTTAGCTAGTTTTCTCACATGTGGAACTGTCCCTTAAAAGTGAGTTAAACTGTAGTATTATATTCTGGAAGTATTCATGCTGCCTCATGGTCCTTTTGTAGGGTGTAGTTGGAAAGGGGGGTGTGGGAATTTCACACATGGCCCATGTAGTATAAATATACATGCACACAAACTGAGGGACTACACACAGGAATACACATACACCACAATGTAGACCCATGTTCCCATTTCCCAAAACATTTCTCTCCTCTGTTCAGCCTGTTGTGTCTTCCATATTCTCTCCCCCCTCCTCACCTCCAAATCCCTATCTCCCCTCATCCATGTTTACAAGTCTCAGGGGGCCAAGGGGTGCCTGTGAGGGGCTAGTTAAAGAACATGGCATGCTAATGGTTTGGAAAAGGATATGAATAGAGGGGCGTCTGGAAGGCAGCCATAGCTGAAATGACACACATATACAGACGAAGACACAAGCACTTTCATTATGGCCGCCACTCGCTTTCTATTTTATGTGCTCAACCTCGCACATCTGTGTATGATTAGATTTTGTTTAGGCTTCTCGTGTTACTCCCAAAATATTGCTGTGTTGGCTGAACTCCAGAATGAATGGGCCACCTTTATTGTCTGTGGTTCACTCCCAACTTTTCCCTTCTGAGGTATGCACCGAATAGTCCTCTGCTTTGTGTTTTGTGTCTGCTTTAGGAAATATATTTAGGATTTAGTAACTTTTTTTTCTCCATGACACTTGGTAATGAGAGTACTTGGAAATGTTTCTGGCTGTGGTTTTCTTTTGGCAATCCACATGTCATTTCACAATATTCAACTCTTTCACAGCTGGACGGAAATCGGTATGTCTCGCTGCTCTGCCACAGATGTTGCCCTTTCTTTAGAAGTTGAACATAACATCCTTTCTCTTCCTCTCTGCCTTCAGGACCTGTCCTGCATTGATGACCTCTCTACAAACTCCCTGTTCTCCTCTCCGGCTGACTCGCTGTCGGAGTATGCTGATGCACAACCCTTCATCAGCCCAGACAACCTGAACACAGTGCCCACCCTCTGGGACGTCAACACTAGTACCACCACCACACCAGCACAGAGCCAGCTAGAGGTCAGTAGCCAGCACCCACTCACACATCACCCAAAACACTCTTGTCCCTCTTCTCTGTAAACATTCGTGCTGTTCTGGCTCTCTGCAACCTTTCACTCTCATGTGGGACTTTTATGGTGTAGCTGGGTTCATGTTCATTCTTTTGAAAAAAACTAAATAAGCCAACACCAGTCACATCACAAAACCCCGGCACCAGTGCAGTCTTTTGATAGAAAACAGTTTAATACATATTTGTATCACACAGTGCAGCAGTCACGTGGTACCATCGCTGAACAACAGATGTTCTGCTTGTTATCGACATTAGTTGCCGAATGGATTTTAGCCAATTTGTATCAATTATCTACTTGGGAAGTAATTAATTGCCACAATCAGTTAATGTATGTTTTAACCATGGCTAATGCTCTGCATCCTCAAATAAGCTATTTAGCCATTAGACCACACGAAAAAGACACTACTAAACCAATGCAGCCTTATTTAGCTTTTATGTTAGTGCTACACTTCTATTTGGACTTCTCCACAGCAAATTGGACACAAGAAGAAGAAAAATAGTATCTTAAAATAAAAATATATGATTCTTACTGCATCAATACAATTCTGCACACACAAACGGATCAATAGACAACAATGAGACCTGGAATTGGGTCACTAGACTGTAAATAGGTATTACTTTGATCAGTTATTGCACACACTCAAGTTTGAGTCATCCAGTATTCTCAAAAAGTAAATCCTATACTATATTGAATGAACGTTACCATTTGTAACAAGCTATATTGATATTTCAGACATGGTCACATAAACACTATACAGACATTTTGAAGCCGTTCACCAGATTAGCCCCCGCTACAGAGACTCGTATGAGACTTGAAATGATAGCCGTCTTTGTTTTGGATTGATTGTCCCTCAGTGTAGTTTATCATGATCTTAGAGTCAGTGATTTGAGGAAAGCGACTTTGTTGAGTGTTATTTCTCTATCCCTGCTTGGTTGCTGTTGAGCCCTCTTTGACTCAGAGGGTTCAGGGATATCTTTGTGATATGAATCAGAGCTCATTCATTCCTTCCGCCTTCTGAAAGCGTTTTATATTTTCCTTTTCATTCTGCCCTAATTTCATCCATTATGTTTCCCACACACACACGGCTTTATCTGCCTTTTGTTGTTGTTGTTGTTGGCTTTTCACCGCCTGACAACAAATTGCATTTTCTTGAGTGCTGCTCCATCAGACATCTATGAAGCGCCCACATTCACTTATGCACATTCATATAATATACACGCACTCCATATTCAAGGATTACTCATGTTTTTGTGTTACTCTTTTCTTATGCATTGTGCACTGTTTTCATTTGTGTTTCTTCATTTCATTTCATTGTTGACAGCAGAATGGCACCAGCAGGTTTCATGGCTTGGCCAGTTTGGATGATATACATGCTATTATCAGCACCCCACCCTTAGGAGGATTCCAGGTAGCCACACCAACCCCTCTAATCGGATCTGTTATTAACCTGGGTTTAAGGCTTAGACTGTTTTTCATATCAACATAAAAAGCCACTAGTCTAACGCTGAGGGTCACATTTTGACAGTATTCAAAGCTACTTGCATGTTAAGAGTTATAGTGTAAGTGTGCATTCTCTGTATTACCACAGATGATGAAAGCATTGCTGCATATTGCATGGTTTGGACATTCTGCCAATGCACCTAGAGAATGGACTATTCCATAATACTGCATTGTCTTTTCCAATAGTTGATGTGACAATACAAAGAGACAGTGTAATATTAACCTGTCAAAATGGGACCCTTTTGCATTTCCAGCTTCTCAGATAACATTACTGGATGTTGCCTGAATATGTAAAGCATTCTTTTATCTGCAGCTACAAACATGTTTCAAAGCTCTCATTCATTCTGCACCTTTCAGCTTTATCTGTTATTTCACTGTTGCCCTGGTTACCATGCCCTGATAAGGGGTTTTAAATGTGCTGCGTTAACCTCTCTACTAACAGCTGACCCGCCTCTATCTTTCAGCTACTGTGTCTTTCCTTACTCGCTGAAACGAGAAGCATAACTCCCATATGTGGTTTTCATTAACGTGAAACACATACTCACCTTTTTGTATTTTGTTTGCCCAGCCTCAGAGAACACAGCCGCCCCCAGAGGAGGAAGAGGATGCTGAGGAAGAAGAGACTGATGAACTGGGACATGTAGACACATATGCTGAGTACAAACCCTCCAAATGTAGGTTACTAGACTGAATGCCGAACATGAAGAAAATATAAAATAAATAAATAAACATAAAGTTCATTTTTAATGTATCTACAGTGTTCTGCTTAAAAAGGCCCTATTATGCTTTTTTTTTTCACTTGTAGAGTGTCCTGTAGTTTGTTATAAAGGTAATGAGAGAGGTGTGCAAAGGTTAAATCCTAAAGTTGAATCTCTCCCAGACACTCCCCCACTGCCGGGAACGTCTCCATTGGACTCCTTTTATTTACTTCCGTAGCATAGTGACATCACTGTGTAATACTCCTGCTTTTATTGACTAGCAATCCAACACATTGAATTGATTTGCTAGGGGCAGTACATTTCCCACACTTCTCTAGGCGGTTCACCAATCACAACACAGCCAGCCAGATAATAACCAATCAGAGCAGACTCTTTCAGACGGAGGGTGGAAAGAGGTGCTGCAGCACAGGCAGTATGAGAACAATAAAGAGCTTTTTGAACATTAAAGCATGGAGACATGTCCCAGTAGAGACACAACATACTAATATGAACCTGAAAATAAGCATGATAGGGTCCCTTAAAAAACAGTTATGGATTTATCATTCATGTTTGTAAACTGTTCCCCTATTTAAACTGCTGTTTTCCTTTTTCTAGCCACTATAGGAATTTCTCATCCTGACATAGTGGTGGAGACCAGCACTCTGTCCAGTGTCCCTCCTCCTGACATCACATACACTCTGTCTATCCCTGAGCTAACTGTCAGCGGGGGCCTGCTGTCCGCTCTGCAGCTAGAGGCTATTATCTACGCCTGCCAGGTACACACACTGTGCATGTAGTAATTATTCATTCTGTAACTGTGATGGCTAACGTTTTATGGCCCATGCATCTTGGTTTATATATTTGCTCTTTGTGCACCCTCAGCAACACGAAGTTATCCTGCAGAACAACCAGAGGGCGGGCTTCCTGATCGGAGATGGGGCGGGGGTTGGAAAGGGACGCACTGTGGCAGGAATCATCCTGGAGAACTACAATAAGGGAAGGAAGAAAGCACTATGGTAAGAGAGAATTACAACTCTGATTGACTCCAGAGTGGATACATGGAGCAGATCCCGACTGAATTAACGACTTTCCTGCTCCTGCCCTCAGGTTCAGCATATCCAATGACCTGAAATTTGATGCAGAGAGAGATCTCAAAGACATAAATGCATCATTTCTTCCTGTGCATGCCTTAAACAAGGTGAGTGTGATGAGTTAAGAGAATGACATCTCTTTTTGGCAACTGTTTAAATGGTGCGTGCATCCAAGCAAATGAAACGAGCTGTGTTTGGAAACGGGGTAACTTAGCTCTGTATTTCACAAACGCTATCCTCTTTTGACTATTTGATTTGTTATTTTAGATTAAGTACGGAGACACAGCTACCTCAGAAGGAGTCCTATTTGCAACTTACTCTGCGCTGATCGGAGAGAGCCAGGCAGGAGGGCAGCACCGGACGAGAATCAAACAGATCCTGGACTGGTGCAAGCCAGACTTCGACGGAGTTGTATCCTTTCATTCAAAAGACCTCACTGACATCTGACAGTTTTCAAACACGAAACGATATTCTACGTCTTTGTTGTTATGCCCTTGACATTTCCCCGTTATAGATCATCTTCGATGAATGCCACAAAGCCAAGAATGCCACATCTACAAAGATGGGCAAGGCAGTGCTTGACCTGCAAAACAAGCTGCCGCGGGCCAGAGTGGTGTATGCCAGTGCCACAGGTAGGCGGACGCTTAAATAATCACACAATCTTACATGTGCATGTGTAATGCAATATGAACAAGCATTTAAGAATACATCTTTTTTAAATCTTTGCCCCAGGTGCCTCTGAGCCAAAGAACATGATCTATATGAGCCGCCTGGGAATCTGGGGTGAGGGCACGCCCTTCAGAGCATTTGAAGACTTCCTGCATGCCATCGAGAAAAGGTTTGTAGGGTGACATGTTGCAGAAAGTGTTATGCGTTATGCCTGCCTTTCAATCATGTTGATATATATCTTCAATGGCTGTGCCAACTGGCACATCTCTTGCAATCAGTTTGTGGTTATAGCTCGTTGATCCCTGATTGTGTTGTGTTGAATCATTTATATGCTGTTCATAAACAGAGGTGTCGGTGCCATGGAGATCGTTGCCATGGACATGAAAGTGAGCGGGATGTACATTGCCAGGCAGCTGAGCTTCTCAGGGGTGTCTTTCCGCATCGAAGAGATCGGACTGGACAGTGACTTCAAAGTGGTCTATAACAAAGCTGCCCGACTGGTGAGCATCATGCCTGACTCTCTTCCATATCTGCAGCCTCTTGGTGTTTCCTGCTAGATGAAACTATAACAATTGTGACGGTTCACATCTGTGTGCAGTGGGCAGAGGCTCTGCAGGTGTTCATGCGTGCAGCGGATGAGCTGGGCCTGGTCAGCAGGAAGTCTCTGTGGGGGCAGTTCTGGGCGTCTCACCAGCGCTTCTTCAAATACCTCTGTATTGCAGCCAAGGTGCGCTGCCTGGTGGAGCTGGCCAAGAAAGAGCTGCTGGCCGGAAAGGTCAGCACAACACACTGTCACACACTGAGTCATATAGTATATATAATCTAGAGGACTCTTCAATGGAAAGTCCAAGCAGGAAACACATGTCTGTAAATGTTGCTAAAGAAGGGAGAACTGCATAGAAATAAGTAAATAAGAGTTGTTTTAAAGTATTGTTAAACATGTTTTACACTTCCTTTTACACATGCTGAGTCGAATGCATTTAAGGATGTTAGAATATGTCCCATCGTGATGCCAGGAACGAGTCCTCAATACTTCAAGTGACACAGCAGACCCGTTTATTGATGTGTATGTTTGTCACCTCAACCACAGTGCATCGTTATCGGGCTGCAGTCGACTGGAGAGTCTCGCACCAGAGAAGTCCTGGATGAGAACGACGGCCAGCTCGACAGATTTGTGTCTGCAGCAGAGTGAGTGAAAAGGACTATTTCCTCTGCGTGTTTGTGTGTTTCTGTAATATTAATCTTCTTATAAAGTTGTTTGAAAGAGTGTTGTTTATTAGAAAGAGCGTGTTTGTGTGTCTGTTTGGAAGCGATAGCAAACTGGGGGTTTCTTACATTTCATTTTGTTGCTTCATCAAAGTGATTTGCCAATATTGAGGCGAATCCACCCTCAATACATAAATGTTATATAAGAGCTAATCAGCTTCAGGCTTTAGAAAGCTTGCCTTTAGGTGGCACATCAGATCATCTTTGTTACATAAATTCAGTCCTCACCATTTATCCTCAATAAAACAAATCAATCTCTGAGCATTTGAGCAGCTATTTAATTATCGAACAACGTCAGTCCAGAATAACAAGTGAGGGAGGCTACATGTGATGAGCGCTCTGAACTGGTTCTACCCTGAACCTCTCAAAGCAGACATGCCTGAAGGTTTGAGGATATTAGACCACACACACAACATGTTCGTCACCCTGTCAACAACTGACAGTATAATTAGGCCAGATCAGAAATGTATGCGGTGTCAAACTGCCACAACTGTCCTGTGTCGTCCGCTTTGCTGTCAGATTCAATGTTTTTCTCTTTTCCTCTTTCCTTTAGGGGGGTATTCCAGTCGCTTGTAACAAAACATTTCCCGTCAGAGAAACAGAGGAGAGAGAAAGCCCCGGGCCCAAAGAGAAAACGTAAGTGCCAACATGTGTACTCTACATAGTATTAGAAAAAATATGTTTTTTAACCTTGTGAATAGCCAGAACTCAGCAGACATGTCAGGCATCTGCCCTGCAGTCTAATTGACCAGTTAACAGTGTTGTTTGTATATACATGTATTTATGTGTTTCTGGCTGTTTGATTACCATCTGCCAGCTTTGATTGTCTGTCAAACCCAATTTTCTTGCATTATGCTTTTATTTCTTGGCCTCTCATTGAGTGTGAATACAAAAAGTCAAATATCTTAATACTAATTTGATCATTTAATAACATGATGTGTCCTCCAATCAGGGAAGCCCCCAAGAGGTCGCCATCCCAAGGTACCCAAGCACACGGTGGACAGCGGGGGTGTGATCAACATCAGCGACGACAGCAGCAGTGACTCCGACGGCATGGACACGGACTCCAACTCCTCACCAGACTCCCTGCTAGACAATGATGATGTCATTTTTGTTAACCACACTAGCCACCAGACAGGTAGGGAGATGTCCTTTTCTCTGGAAGATATTTCAGCCTAAGTAGGTGTGTCCAGTAGGGATGTGCATCTCCATCACTGAGGCCGATGCGATGCGCATCTCGATACGTTGCCACGATACGATACATTAACGATACCTTTGAAACACCAGGCGATGCGATACGATACGATTCACCCCTGTTGCGATACAGTTCGATACGATTTGATTCAACATTATGCGATTCGGGGCGATACGATGCGATTCAACACGATGCAAAAATAATGATACTTCAATATGGTACGACAGAGGATTTTTGTTTTATTCCTTATATGCAGCAAATCATACATTAACAAAAAAGTGCTTTACATATTTGGTACTGCACATCCCATCATGCCGTCTATTTTTTTACCTTTAAAAGCTCTCCAGAGTAAAATTGTATAACACCTCAGTTAAACAATTTAAGGATGCATTGCTCATGATTAACAATGTGCAAATAACAGCTACCATAGAGCAATGCCCATACAGCTGCCAGCCTGATGTGCTTAACACTCAGAGGCTAACTCACCAGAGAGCAGAAAGCAGTGGTTTCTATCTGAACAATAAAGAAAACAAATAACCTTTCACAAACAGGTATTTCATAACTGCTTACAGTAAGGAAGACATTTAAATTATTATTGGCCGTCACAGGCTGCTGTAAGCTAAACACCTCTCTCTGACAGAAGACCTCACTGAGTGATTTAACTCTATGTCTCACTTTCAGGTTTCTCTTTTCAGCCGCAGACCCCACGTCGCCTCTTTATGTGCGTCGCTAAGTTCCTCGTACTACTTGTGTACTTTAAAGCGGCTCGGCATCGTTAACAATTTACGAGTGATTTTTCAAGTTGACCGTCTGTAGTAATAGTGCCGCGCACATATACCATCAGGACGTTACTGATGGGGTGCGGCTGCGGAGTGATACTGTGTGTATGCAAGTCCGCATCTAGAACGGATCTATGTATCATGGCTGTAGACCTGTTAAGTAATAAAGATACCTCATACAAAGGTCTACGGATACCTTATTACTCTCCATGACCTGCGATCAACTATATAGCATAAAGGACTATTACACCGTCTTTCTTGAACAATCCGAAGTGTTGACAAACGTTTGATTTGTAGGTATTTTTCGGTACGCTGTGTTTCTCTTTCTCCTCAACTTCCGTGTGTGTTGATAACTGAGACTCTCGGCCTTCGTAGTGGCGAAGCAAATATCAAAGATCGTCTCTGCTGAGCGTTGACAAGATGAGGGGATTTTATATGAATGAATCGGTTTTTTACCGATGCAAAGACGCTACGCAATCGATGCATCGCGAGTTCAACCCGGTTCAACCCAAACTGTAGCCGATGTGCACTCTTTCAACCGGTGCACTCGCATCTTGAACGTTTATGCCGTTGCACCGATGCGAATCGGTGAATCTTAACATCTCTAGTGTCCATTGTTGATCAAATACTTGCATGTCTAGACAGAGAAACAAACCTTCTATAGCCTGTTGTTATTGTGACACTCAACTATTTGGTTTTTATTTTTGTTTGTTCATTGTGTAAAAAACACACATTTGTGGATAAAGGTTAGGCTACAGTCATTTCAGGAGTATTATACTATTTGTAGAATAAGATTTTAAATAACTCTAAAACGTTGCCAAGTCCACAAGTCTTTTTTCTTTTAAGTAGATTGTTTCCCATTCACATCAGCCTTCTCACTTGAGCCAGAAAACGTTTTGCTGTCCTTCTAGCTGCACACAGCGGGAGGGACACACCTTTGTAGTAACTTAGTAAAACCATGAATGAAATGTATATAAGGAGTCAGCATGTCGTTGTATCCCTGTTAAAGACACTATACCCCAAATTGCCCACAGTATTGAATTTATATAAGTCGCTTTGGATAAAAGTGTCTAACAAGTGACATGTAATATAACCACAATAACAAACTCTCGATGTCAGGGTTACATGGTTAATTTCCTCTTTGCTTCCTGTTCACAGCCAGGATAGAGGAGATGAAGCAGGGGCTCCTCAGTAAAATATCCGTGCTGGGAAAAGAACTACCTCTCAACACCTTGGACGAGCTCATCGATAAGTTTGGAGGACCAGATCAAGTCTCAGAGGTAAGAGCCAAAGCAAAGAACGATAAACGACCGCGCTGTGTGTTTCTAATGAGCCTAAATGGTTTCACTGTCTCCACTTCAATCAATGTATTATTTATTTACTTGACATCGTGATGAATTTTTTTTCCCGCAGATGACTGGTCGCAAGGGTCGTGTGGTGCGGCGTCCTGATGGCAGCGTCCGCTACGAGTCTCGGGCTGAGCAGGGTCTGACCATCGACCACATCAACATCAAGGAGAAAGATCGCTTCATGAGTGCAGAGAAGGTCAGAAGCCCCAATCAATCAAGGAGAAATAGGTCCTTCATGTGACATTTCATGACTTGGCTGCTAACATTCTGTATCTTAAAGGTCACCTATTATGCAAAATCCACTTTTTCATGTCTTTTATACATCAACATGTGTCCCTTCTGTGGAAAGAGATTCTGAAAGTTTCAGGAAAAAAGATTCACTCACTTTTTGTCCTGATCCATTTATATTTAAACCTGTCTGAAAATGAGCTTATCAGATTTTGACCACTTTATGATGTCATAACGATGTTTTGGCTTGTGTGACCATTAGCCAATCACCAGCCAAGGTAACCCCCCCCACCTTATCACCTGAATCTCCTCCTAGAGCACCATTGTGTTCTTTGTAACCAAATATCTCTCAGAGAGGCGTGGGGAGTGGCTTCTTATTTTCATCTAAAGTAACAGACAGAGAATCAGCACTTTTGAAACAGAGGGGATTATGGGATGCTACAATGATCTGTTTGCTATTTTGAGGCAAACACTTCAGAGACATGTTTTGTATATATGTGAGACCTATAATATATTGATGAAAAACAGTATAATAGGAGACCTTTAAAGGAAGGTACTGCTTTATTAACATTGCACAATAAGATTTATTTTTACTAACTATCCTAACTTTTCCTTCAGTACGTGGCCATCATCTCTGAGGCGGCCAGCTCTGGGATTTCCTTGCAGGCGGACAAGCGAGTGAAGAACCAGCGGCGCAGGGTCCACATGACCTTAGAGCTGCCTTGGAGTGCAGACAGGGCCATTCAGCAATTCGGTGAGTCAGGAAATCGAACAATGAGTCTTTCAAAAGTGAACAGGAGAACATGGACCAAAATAAAAGACAACAAAAACACATTCCTTCTTTCCCACAGAAACCAGCCAGGGTTCTTTTTGTGGTCTGAATCTTGAGTATCTTAAGCTAGCGCTAGCCTAACTGTGTTTCTCGTTTTTGCTGCTTGTTAAATGTGAGTTAGTATTTCCTGCCCATGACTTAGTATAGCGAATAATTTCAATTTAACATAGTTTAATTGTTGTTATAGTGTCTAGTTCAATCTGCACATTTTTTAAATAAGGTAGTAAATACATTCAAGTTACTATGTAGGAAATTGTGAAAAGGTTACCAATACAAATATGCTCCGTCAGAATAAAAATCATCAAAATAAATTCTCCCTTTTTTCATTTTTATTTTTTTCAAGGTCTGAATATATCTCTACTACCACGACTACTTTTTTTATCAATGAGCTGGAAGTTCTTTGCCGCTGCACTTTAAGATTTAACATTGAAAGATGGGCTGTGTATAAGCCTGAAACGAGCAGCCGTTTCAGGGTCAAAGGCTATCAGGAACGTTAAAAGAGAAATGTGTCAGGACGGGGTCTCTCCGTGCAGCCCTGCCTGGGTTTATCTCTCACTCATGTGTAGAACAGGGATTACCAAATTAGGACAAATGCTGTCTTGTCTCACTGACACACTCCTCGTAATGTGCGGTTTTCTTTCTGTTAGTCTACATGGTGAAGTGTGAGTTTGCTGCCAGGCAAAGGCAATAATCTAGTCAAGTAGCATCTCAGCATTTGTTGTTTAAAAAAAATGCTGTACTCACTCAAAGCACACACCATCGTATAGGACAGGATAAATAAATAGTTTGACGTAATTATAAAACTGCTTACTAGTAATAATTAGTTTGTAAGCAGCTTTCTTTCTTATTGTTCTCTTATCTTAATTCTTGTTTGGCAGGTTGGCACACACACACACACGCACGCGCACACACACACACACACACACACACACACACACACACACACACACACACACACACACACACTGTTACAGTTATATTCATTTCCTCATAGAGGTTCTAAGGAATTCTTCTCAGTTTCTAGTTGTTAGTGAATAAGGCACTGTTCAGGGTCTGAAACATGGTGTGAAACTGTCGATTTAAGAACAGATCTCACCTGATGTTGCAAAACTTCTTATGTCTTCATAAAGATCCCCTTTCTTACTCCTCTTTTCTTAAGAAGAAACAAGTTGTCATCAAATCTGTAACTGTTTTTGTCTGTCTGGATTTTGATACTGTCAGTTGAAAAATGTTGCACTCAGAGTGACTGGAACTTTTCAAATGTTATCAATAATGTCTTATCATTGTTTTTGTCTCGTCTCTGCAGGTCGCACACATCGGTCCAATCAGGTCACGGCTCCAGAGTACATCTTCCTCATTTCAGAGTTGGCCGGGGAGAGACGTTTTGCCTCCATTGTGGCGAAGAGACTAGAGAGCCTGGTAAATAGAGCTTTTACAAATGTGAATGTGTGGGTGTTGTTGTGTTGCATCTCCTTTTATTTTGAATAATTTTTACTACTTTTATGTGTAATTTTCCTGTTAACTGAGTGAAACCTGTCTTATGGGGAAACAATCACTTTCATCTTGTTGTCCTTTGGATTGTGAAAAGAGTGTTTCTTTTGTAAATGGAGAGTTAGTATTTATTGATTGTTATAGGT
Organism: Notothenia rossii; assembly: GCF_949606895.1. Classification (NCBI taxonomy): domain Eukaryota; kingdom Metazoa; phylum Chordata; class Actinopteri; order Perciformes; family Nototheniidae; genus Notothenia; species Notothenia rossii. The sequence goes on along the minus strand of NC_136912.1, from coordinate 86,526,036 downwards.
TGCCAACACGTTGCCCTCTCAGCCTCACTCCTTGCCCTCCCTGTGGCACGGGGTATTCCCAGGCTCGTCCATGGAGTCTCTTTTATTATCAACTTTTCTCCACAAACCTCAAGAGATTCTGGGTCTTCCCCTTCTCCGGCTCAATAACGGAAAACTGAATAAGCAGAAAAAGCTCAAATGTTTGTCTGAATAATTTCTAACTCTCGGGGTTACTTTCCATAATTATCAATGCATTTCAGTGCAAGCAGTCGTTTATCTCCATAGTGACACAGCATGACACTTCTTTTGGGAAAACAGCAAAGAAGGGTTCCAGAAAGTCGTTCATGCGGTTGCCAGGTTTGTTCGGTAAATCAGCATCAAGCATAGGTCACATGTCCTCTGCATGCCTGAACCCGATGCAACACACACACGCACACGCACACACACAGTCGCTTATACTTGGATTGTTGACGATCGCTAGAAACGGGCAGACTTCAGATCAGCAGTGAAGTCATATTTGGCTCAGATATTCTTTGTTTTGGTATCTCAAGACATCTTTCTGTGTAGGCAGAGCCAGCAGCTTGCTGATCTTCTGTTGACTTTGCTTCTTCTTCAAGTTTTCCCTCACCGCTCCCTTTCCAGTTCACTTAAGATCTTACGGGTATGGAAGATAATAAAAGGCAGGCTGGGCTTTTAGTTATACCCATCATAAAAATAAACTTGTGCTTGAATGATGTTTCTCCACTATATCACAATGCTGCTGTTTGGTGCAGAGTCAATGTACTTGCAATAACAATGTGACCTTTTTCAAAGTGAGACTACTACAGGTTCAATCCCTGGATCTGTGACTGGATTTTAACTTTGCTTTAGGTACACATTACTAGGAAACAACAGCTGTATCAGACATATTAGGCATATTTGCTAATCATAGTTAAACATTTCCAGGGAACCCAAAATTCTTATTATCTTATTTTTATCTTTATTTCTGTGCTTTGCCAACTTGTGAATATTGAATTCAATATCCTCACTCCTCAATGATGTTAAATACTGTTTCTCTTATCATTAAAAGAGCAGGATCTATGATCGAGAGGGCAACAAGTCCACGCTCTTAGCCATTGTAATCAAAGTAATCCTATAACGGCTGCACATTATCCATTCGTGTAGGTAATGCTCATCCTCTCATACCAACGCTAAGCAGTGAAGTCGGGATGTGTTCTATTGATGAACGGCAAACACAGATTTATCCGACGTCACTTTGTCCATCTGTATTAATGTGACGAAGCTCTGAAGGCTGTAAACCTAATACTGCTAATATTAATAGTACCACTTGTGCTAATCCACTTTGCAGGGTGCATTAACCCACGGAGACAGAAGAGCCACAGAATCCAGAGACCTGAGCAAGTACAATTTCGAGAACAAGGTAAGAAAATGTAACTGACCTGACTTTGTAAAGTTTGAAAACATGATTATTTTTAACTTTTTTTAAGCTTTAAAGAGGATTTATTTTTCTCACTGTTCATTTGTGTTGCTAAATTCCTAAGGGATCTTTCTCAGATAATGTTCCTATACTGATTACATGCCCCTATTTCTTGCAGTATGGCACCAAGGCTCTAGATAAAATCACCAAAGCAATCCTTGGCCATATAGAGAACAAGGTGCCCCCTCCCAAAGGATACCCTGGGGGTGAAGCCATGTTCTTCAGAGGTGAGTTATTTGAGGTGTTGTTTACTGTCAGCATCTGTAAACAGAGAACCAACTCCCAAGCATGTTCACTTTGATTGATCACTAAAACCAGTGTTTTTTCTTTTTTCAGAGATGAAGATTGGGATGATGGATGTAGGCATCTTTTGTAGGGAGCCACGCTTTGGGATCAATACTGAGAAAGGTAGAGTGTCCAAGATGCACGCAGACACAATTCCTTAGCTCTGTTATGCCCCTTTCACACCAACGCGTTTTCAGCTCCGGCTCGGAGCTGGAGCCTGAAAAGTACCGGTTTTCCCTGTTCACACCGCAGAGTTTTGGACCCAGCTCCAAAATATTGTCGGTCTGAGCAAGAGCTTCGGAGCTAAGAGGCGGCGTCGCTTAAGTCTCTCTTAAGGGGGCGTATATTTACCTTCTTTTCCCTACGGATTCGTCGTTGAAGTAGATGCTGAAGACCACAAAGAAGTCTTGCATTTCGCATGTGATGTTTGTAAAGTTCCAAGTAAAGTCGTCCGATGCCTTCCATTTCGTTTCGTAAGAGGATAACCAAAGTGAACAGCGCTTCAAAACAATCGGCCATTGTTGTTGTCGATGTGAGGGATTTCCGCGCGGTTTGGATTTTATGAAGCAGGCACGTAAACGGTGACGTCATGACGCAGCAGCGGTAGCTCTGGGCGGTGTGAACAGAGCGGGAGCAGAAAAGGGAAATCGGAGCTGAACCAGAAAAGCTCCCGCTCGGACCTAGAACGGGAAAAGCGCTGGTGTGAAAGCTGCATTATTTGTTTATTTGTGATGAAAAAATGAGCCACATTAATTGTTCTGCATTTTTATCCCAGACTGCAGCATCACAAAGTTCTTAAACCGCATCCTGGGCCTGGAGGTCCACAAGCAGAACCATCTCTTCCAGTACTTCACCGACAACTTTGACTACCTGATCGAGAAGGATAAGAAGGAGGGCAAATATGACATGGGAATCCTAGGTATGGAGGTCAAATGTGGAGTTTAAGCACTTGCATGGTGCCACTGTTTACAGAACATTAACCTCCATCAGTGTGGATTCTAACATCGTTATTTTTATAAATGGTATGATTGCTAAATCTGGCAATAGTGTCTGTTCCTTTCTTCAATTGTCGGTGTGCATACCATACATTGGTATGTGATTGTCAGACAGTTCCTGATCTTTTAATGTTAGTAATCGTCTTGGTTTGCTTGCTCTCTTTTCTCTCTGGCAGACCTTGCTCCAGGTAACGATGAGATCTATGAGGAGAAGCAGGAAACGTTCATGACAGTTGGAAACCCTCAGGATGGACAGGTTGTTCTCTATAAGGTAAGCATCTCATGTCAAGTACATTGTTAGATAGCTTTTGTGAAACATGTGTTGTGAGACTAAAATCCTATGTTCAAAATATCGTAATTGTCTCTTGAGATACTCCTTGAAATCTGCTTTATTTTCAACATGATCTAGTGTCTTGTCTCTTAAATAATCCTGTAGCGGTATTGGAGTGGAGCAAACTGGTCAAATAAACAGCTCCAATCAACAGCAATTCTTACATTTAGTAAATAGTGACAAATTAGATTTTGAAGAGAAGCTTTGAGAGACTGGATCAATCCCTTCAGACAGTGTGAGGAGCAGAGGCACATTAACAGGCTGATCTTGAGGCATCACACATCCCAAACAAAAAGGTTAATTCTATGAATAAACATGACCCCAAAAATATGCAAATCTTCTCCTCTCCTTTTATAATAAACCCAGCGGGGCTTGAAGGCTCCCAACAGACCAAAACTATGAAAGTTCATGTGAAATGCCAACAAAGCAATATCCAATGATGGTGTAGGAACATCCAATGAATGAGGATACATTTATTCAGGATTTCCTGACAATGTTTGCACAGTGCACAAAGGATTTGCATACAAAGAAAGTTGGTAAAGAATGTGTTCCACATTAGCTGCAGACCAAGAGGTAACTCGAGAAGATACCTCTAGACTAAATGACAATGGATGTCACTTTGCCAGAAGTAAGGCTGTTATCGTGCAGGATTAGCCCATGGCTAAAGGGGGCCTATGTAGACATGAGTGGCAGATGAGAACAGGATAATTACGATAAATCTTCTTCTTTCGGCTGCAGGCTGACTTGCCTTTGACATTTCAAAGTTGTAGCCAGGCAGAACGCTGCACAGCTAGGACCTGTTATGCGAGTATAGAGGAATAGTGAAGCATGAATGAGTTACAGAACAGGCCTGCAGGCACAGATGCCAAGAGTGTCACGGCTCCTCTGGGCTTCACCTGCAACTGTAGTCAGTTATCGCCAACAACAGAACATAAAACAACTAAGAATAGACACAATGTAAATACAAAGAGACACCAAATGGCTACAAAAAGTCTGAACACAAAACACTGAGAAACATTTACCGCACAGAGACACAAAACAACCATAAAAGACACTAAACAACCACAAAGGAACACAGAATGTCCACAAAGCGAAACCAAACGACCATATAAGAAGCAAAATGACTACAAAGAAACGCCCAATGACCACACAGGGACACCACACAACAATAAAAAGACACTCAACAACTATAAAGACCGTGTCGTGCTCCAATATAAGACGGGTGGTGGGGTTTAAATGTCTGTGCCCACGGGCCCATTGTCTCATCATCATCCCGCGACTGTGTATACTTTCTGGAGGACATGCTTTGGAGTTTCCATTCAAGAGTCGGTCTCACCTTCCGGACAGCAGTGTGTGGTTTCGCAGCTGCTTGGTCCCCCATCTTTCTTTTTCCCAGCACATGCTTACATCTCTGATTCCTTGTGTCCCTACAGATCAGCGTGGACCGAGGCATGCCCTGGGACGAGGCCCTCAACCGGTCCCTGAAGCTCAGCGGGCCCGATGACGGATTCTACCTGTCGCTGAAGGTGAGTCCATGTTATAATAAGCTAACTGAACCAGAGGATTACTATAAAAGGCATTATATCTCTATTTGAATACAGACCTCTCAGAAATTGAATGTGATGACTCAATGGTTGTCCACTGAAAACCCTATTAGTCCCTTAAACGGAGTAAATATTTAACCACTGCTCTCTCCACAGCTGCGAGGGAACCACCCATGTGTGCTGCTAGCTGAGCAGGGAAGAGGCAAGAACCTCATCGTCTACAAGCCCAACATCGGCAAGCAGACGCACCCCGAGAGCCTGGACAACCTGCAGCTGCGCTACAGAAAGGTAATAAACTAAATTGTGGATTTTTTAATCTGTCGGCATTATAGTTTTGTCTCTATGGTTTATGTACTGTAAAATGTCTCCAAAATGATGAGAGAACATTTTTTTCTTTCATCTAAATATGTTAAAGGTCATATTTGAGCTTGTTGTGTTTTCTTCAGAGTTTCTTTAAGATAACAATAAAAATAATTGATTATAGGGAAGGATTGACATAAGAAAAGCTTGAAGTGTTCCCTTTGCTATTTGGAGTAAATGTCATTTAAATATGGAGTCTGATGCCCCCTGGTGGCCATGGAGGAGTACTGAACTGTGAAATATTCAAGGCAACAATTAGAAATACATGAAGAGGATGAAGTTCATGCCAATGTTGTTTATTTAAATTGTAACTGTTTCTCTTCCATACATTAAAAAAAGTTATTATTAATGTTCTTTACCCCTAAACCAAAAACACAATAGTTATTTTCATCTTGACAATAATCAAAAACAAGGTAAAACTAAAATATGACTTTTAGTCTGAAGTTAAAGAAGCCTCTTTTAACTTAATTTTCCACTTAGGCTAAGATATATTTTTTAAAGTTGGGTAATTGAGGTTTTTTTGCTGATTTTAAATGTTGCAAATGTTCTCTCCCAGGTGACTTCAGAGGAAGCGAGGGACAGCTGGGAGAACCAGTTCAACTTCTCCTTCAAGAAGTGTAGCCATGCCAACTGGTAAGCAGCAATCCCCATTGTCCCGTGGGATTATTGGCTCAATCCATCCAATCAGGCTGCTACTATTAATGCAGTCAGGGTGGCTTACAGGTCAGATGCCATTCCTGAGGATTTGCAGATCACCTGAGAACTAGTCATGAAGAAATAACCCGCACATGTGCCCGCGTCACCGGATGAACAATGAACTCTAACCCTTAGATGCATAAGTGGGTCTTTTTGGACCCGGTGAGGTGGTTTTCTTGAAGTATCTTTGTAATTACATTTTTGTATCATTTCATATTCCAGCTATTCCTCAAACATGTTTTGGATATAATGCCATTCACATTTTACATTTACATTTTAAGAAATTGTAGTTTTTGTATTACTACCCCAAGCTTCCATAAGTGGGTCAAAAATGACCCGCATGCATTTTCTATGGAACTTCATTTTTTTTCTTCAAAATGTAAAAAAGATGTCCAAAATTATAAATAGGAAAAAATTAAATATAAAATATTTCTAGTGTGAACCAAAATATAATACTAAATATTATAAAAGTGATTTTTCTTAACCAAAATGACAAAAATGGCATGAAAACAGAATTTCCGGGCCCTTTTCGACCTACTTATGGAAGAGTGTAGGGTCCAGTCACTCATGCATCTAAGGGTTAAACCCTTGTCTCTAATCCTGCCATACAGTTTTCTTGAAACTGGTATGGTAGAAAAGTGAGTGCTTCTTAAAAATAATATTCTTTGTCTTTCCTGTCCTGTCCCTAGGAATGGGAAGTGTAAGAAGATAGAGGAAGGTCAAGAGTGTCTGCAGGGCATGCGGCTTCGTCAGTACCACATGCTGTGTGGAGCTCTGCTGCGTGTGTGGAAGCGTGTGTCTGACGTGGTGTCGGACATCACCAGCTCCAGCATCCTGCAGATTGTCCGTCTAAAAACCAAACACCATAACAAGCAAGTCGGTCAGTACAACCCGCCCTTTATAAAAAATCATATTCACTTTCCTAACACACATTTCCACGAGGTGTTTAGAATAGGTCCCACCTTTTATATAAGCAGGGATATTCTGTAAACATTGACACAATAGAAGAAACTGTTTTAAATGTGGATTTGAATGTCCTGACAGCGAGTTATTTTGATGCTGTCAAAGTGCTGACGCCTCTTTATGACACATTGAGGAAATGAAATTGTCGCTCACTCACATATTTGTCTCCTATGGACTCCTGGTTGCACTAAATTGACGCAATATGACTGTTATGAAATCATTAGGCCAGACACACAGAACATTTCACAATTGAACATCCATGTAATCCCAACAGCATGACGCTCACCAGAGAATCAGTGTGGGATCTGTTTCCTCTGTGCACTATACACAGATGTTATACATAGGAGTTTATATTGCTTTTATAGGAGAAAAAAATATTTATTTTAAGAATCATAAACTGGAGCACATGTTATAATCGGTGCTAAACTTACCAGTCTGTTTACTGTTGCATTTAATACATGTGCTGTGATACATAAAATAAAACAGCCGTCAACAGCTGTGTTTATCAATAAAATAATAAATTGAGTCTTTAACAGGGTTCTCATGGATTCTTCAAACGTAATTATATTAATGTTTATGAATAAAAAAATATGGCCGTCATTAGTTTGATCGTTTTTTAAATCAATCTTTCAAAAGTCCTAAATATGCAATATTTTCTGTATTTTTTCTGACTGTCCATTTCAAATGATTCTATTATTCTCAAATGATCTATTATTTAAATAATTTACCAAACATCTGATTGCGGATCAGGATAGCTTATGTTTTGCTGCTGAGCAACAAAAAAGGGGTCTATTTTATGTTACAATAGACATTTCGTTATTGTAAAGTGGGAAATTCCTAGTGGCATTATTAAAGTCTTAAATCTATAAAAACACTACTTTAGCATTTCCCTCCCTGAAAGCTGTGACCTGACTGTCCTCTCATTCTGACGCAGGCATCAAGATCCCGGAGAACTGTGTGGCGCGCGTGCGAGAGGAGCTGCTGCAGATGGACGACGAGGTGAAGAGGAGGCGGAAGGAGCGGGAGCAGCAGGCCGTGGAGCAGCGGCAGGCTCAGGACCGCAATCGTAAGATGGAGCAGGACAACAAACACCTGGCCAATCTGTTCATCCACAAGCCGATGCTCAACCAGTCCCTCGCTCAGACTCTCGCCCAGAGCCAGCTCCTCAAACAGAAACCCAACGAAAACGCTCAGCGAAGGCAGAGCTTGAGCAGCTCTCAGCTTCAGAGACTGCAAGCCCAAGCCAAGTCGGCTTTACAGCAGCCCTCCAAGAACGTCCCCCTGCTGTCCTTACAGAGAAACCCCGGCCAATCCCAGCAGAGGACCCACAACAGCTGGCTCAACACCAACCAGGCCTCCAACATGGCCAGCATCCGCTCCCAGTTTTTCTCCCAGTCCTTCGCACCGCCTTTTCAACAGAGGAAAAACGCTTCACTCCAACAGACCACGCTGTCGCCCAGCTTGTCCTCCAAGAATCCCCTGGATGACATCTTGGATCTGACTATGGGCTCCTCCTCCTCCCCGGACACCATGGACGGCGGGCTAAATCTGGAAAGTCTGGCAGGCCACGCTGCATTCACAGACGACTTTAACCTGGAGTCTCTGATCTCTCAGACTGCATCGAATGCTCAGCAGCAGGCTGCACAGATCCAGCAGCCGCTTCTCTTGCAGCAGCAGCCGCTTCTCTTGCAGCAGCAGCAGCAGCAGCAGCAGCAGCAGCAGCAGCAGCAGCAGCAGCAGCAGCAGCAGCATCTACAGCAGAGGAGCCAGAACCTGCTGGCCAACAGCCACCAAGACTTGTTAGATTTATTTGACTTGCCCCTGTCTCCCCAGATGCCCACACAGAAAGCCAGCCCTTCCTCCTCTACCTCCTCCTGCTCTTCCTCTGCGTCCTCCACCTCCAACAACCTGGTTCCTCTCGCCTCTGCCGGCCTCCCCCCCGCCTCCAGCCTCCTCCCCACCCCCTCCCCGTCTTCTCTCTTCTCCAGCCCGTCCCCGTCCTCCTCTCTGTTTTCCAACTCGTCGCCTCGCTTCTCGTCAAACTATCTCCTCCCTCAGTCAGACTCGCTTTCATTACCCAACGGACACCCCGGCACCCTGGACGCCCGCGAGGCTCTGAACATCATGCTGCAAGAGGCAGCAGATCGCAAGTCCGTCATTAAGTACCGCCCACCAGAGTGAGAGCTCGAACAGCTACACAGCTCGTCTGGACTCTGCTTCTTCTTTTGTTGTCTTTTAAAGCAGATTGTGTCTTGTTTGCTGCTGTCTATGAACGCCTCCTCGGACCTTCCCTCCCCCCCCCCTCCCTCCCCCCCTCCCCCTCAGGGCCTATAGTCACGTCACTGCCTGTCCTGCGCTCGGCTCACCCTTCCCTTTACCCACCTGTAGCGTTCACCTGCTTTAGGCCATACATAGCGGGCTCCATCAATATCAGATTTCTGCACCAAAGTGAAAGGCAGCTGTATAAAAGAAGTGAAAAGTAATAACTGTATTTTATTGATCGTACGAGCTGTCCAAACAAAAGCTCATTCATAGAGGTGTAGAAATCTTTAATAAACCTCCCGCTGCTGATTTGACGAGGTATGATTGGTGAAGTTGCTGGAAGCTCTCAATGCCTTTCACCGGCTTTAACCACATCTTTAGACTTTGCTTTACTGTTACTTCGCTTCATGGCCGTTTTGTCTTGACTAAAACAAGGCTGTATGCAAGGCTTGGTTTGAGTGGAACAAAAGATACATTGAACTGGAAGATGGGGGGGGAAAGCAAATAGATGGAATCTTTTAGCTGATAAGCCATGAAATGCCTCAGTTTTCCTTTTTTTTTCTCCTACATGCTCCCTCTTGTTTCCCTCCCTGCTTGTATGAACACTAGTGTGAGGAAAAGGGGAGAGGAAGAGCAGTCTGCTGTTGCAAACAGTGCCTTTGGAAAAAATCTATAAATGCAGTCTTTAAAAATCCATGTAGCCTAATGTATAGATTTGTACTCTTGAGCGTTGGTTTTTCATTTTTTTAATTTAAACGTGGTGTATTTGTATTTATCTTTTAGCCCCCCTGAGTCCGTCAGTCGATGTTTGTGTTACACTATGCTGGTGGTGGTGGGTTTCAGGAAGAAGCCTCCATTACTCTGTGTGTGCTCGTATGTAGCTGCTCCTAAAATAATAGAGCGGCGGACTTCTCTTTCTTCTCTGTGTCCTTCTGTCCCTGTTGATGCGAGCGACAGTGTGGTCAGTGCGGCACGGATGATTATTGAGCAAACATGGATAACGAAAAAATGTCCAAAAATGTTATCACCCCCATTTTTTTTTTTAAATCTGACAATAACATTTAGCGATGTGACTCCTGGTTTGATCTGATTTTGAATTTCTCAGGAAAGTCTTGGTTGTTGTTTTGTGTCATTTTTACCAACAAACATTTAGTTTTGAAGTACAGTGACAAAGAATTTTCAAGTTTTTATTGTCTTGATGTCTGAAAATGAAAGTCATGTTGTTTTTAGAGATCCATTTCTCATTCAAATCTGTTTCCATTTCAGCCAGCAAGACCATAAAAACATTTGAAACGTGCAGACTTGTGATGTTCTCTGTGTATGGTAGTACATGTTTAAAAAAAACCTGTGAGATCTGGCCATGTTTGTGTGGAAACGATGCACTGTAGTTGGTTCATGACAAAATGCCGGGATAAGTTCAAGTGATCAAAAAGCAATAAAACCATATTCTACATTTTATTGTGAAACAGAAATGCCTAAGTACTGTTTACGCTCAACAGGCAAAGCTTTGTGGTTACCTTTGCATGGTATGAATCTTTTCTTTCTGTTGTGCTTCATAGTCTTTTAGTTAAACAGATTCTGAAATGCATACCACCTTTGTATAGTAAGTTTCCACGGGATGATGTTTTAGTCCTCGTTATTATGAAAAGTTATTGTTATTTATATTTAAGGGATATTTAGATTTTAGATATGTTATCCTGCTTATTAGAATAGTCATGGAAATGTTTTTGGTCAGGGAAGTTTCTAGTTTTCAAGATTACTATAAAACAAATTCTATTATAACCTGCCACCAAATAAGATTGCACTGTTCTGTACGTACTGCTGTACAGTGTCTGGATTGATTTACTGCTCATTTCACTTTTGCTTTCACTCGAAAATAATTGTTTCTCCAACTCGTAGACCTTTTTGTCAGGCCTCCAATTTGCAGAGAGATACCAAAGTATTCCACAGACACCCCCGAAAAGTTACTGGCTCTAAGATATCAGACCTTTATCAATCTCAGGAAGAAACCAAGAGGTGTAACGGCGGGCGTTGGCAGAAATATATCATATCCCCTTTTAACAGCGGTGAAACTAACCAGTTCATGTGCTATTCTGTTCTTAACTGTGCTGTGACTCTTGCTGTATTTATGTTTTAGAATTAATGTGATGGGTTTGTTGTTTGTCCTTGTGAACATGTCAGTGATTATAAATGTTTATGCCTTCTTAGGGCAAAGATCAACGGCTATTTCTTTTTAAGGAACTTTTTTTTCTTCTTCTGTGGACAGTTTTATCCGTGCTGGACTTTTAATTCATGTTAAAGCTGGCGGGTTTTAGAGTCGATTCGTATCTTGGTTATATACGTGCAATCGATCTGTCCAAGCCTCAGCGTAAAACAGATCTCTAGGTTCAGACTCCCAGTTTCTCCGATTCTTGATAACGCTTCATTTCTTTTCATTTGCAACATTGCAACAACTTAGCTTTTAATATTCCTCATCAGGCACATTCCCGGACATCGGTCTGCAAAAATACTTGCCTTCAATTTTGTTTTTCTAGTCACAAAAATAAAGCTTTATGCATTTGAGGGATTTGGACCGCGTTTTTAGGAAGAAAAAGCGTTTGTTTTTATTCTAGTTTATTAGTGTTTTTAGGCCTTTTTATCGTTATTATCATTTTGCACTAAGAATGGCATAATCAAGTTACTGTTCTCTTGTGGGTTATGATTGAGCGTTGCAAGCTTGTTGTTTTCCTGATCTTTGATGGATAGCTCTGTGTATACTGTAACCATCTGTTCTTGTTTCTCCACCGTTTGCATATTACATCATCTTATCACTCTCGAAATAATTTATTGCTAACAAAAAATGAAACAAAAAACATGCTACTGATTGTATGTATTTTTAAACAAAGCCTATTTTTTCTGTAAAAAAAGAAACTGTGTTCAGCACTTTTATTCTGGGTTGTGCTTTTGTTTTCTATATATTTATAATTTAGATCCAAATGTATATATTGTAAAATTTGTGCCTTTCGACTAATTCTTTAAAAAGGTTTTCTACTCATTAAAGGAAGGACTATATGGAATTGCAATCTTAACTTTGTAAACAAATAAAAACTTGAAGATTGCTGAAACTCGGGAGTCTTTTGTTCATCGGGGTTGTCCCATTCTTCCCTACCGACTATAAATCCTCTGTCCTCGATCCAAGAGGTTTACTGTGGGCGCTTTTAGGGAGAGGAAACATGGGGGACATCCAGTGGTGGACAAAGAACTTTTTTTAATTCGGTCAAATTAATTAAACCACAGTGTAGAAATACTCTGTAACAAGTAAGAGTATAACTAAAAGTCCTGTTTTCAAAGTTATTTAAATGATTAATATTTAAGGTATTTGCACACAAATGTACATGAAGTGAAAGCACTCATTCTGCACTATGGCCCTCCTGAGAATAATTAGTTACATGATTTAATTATAATTAATGATTTACGGATGTGTTCATCACTATAATGGTCCAGCTGAGTTTATTTTTTAAAAGATATATATTGCTGGGTTATTTGTGCATTTTACCATGGGATCTATACAGTTTTTATCTTATAACAATACAGAATATAATATTAGTTTTTTTCTGTTTTTAAGTTTAGTACCTGACCATCCACAATTGGTTATATCAAGACTAATTCATATAGTTGTTTCCATTTAAAGAAATGAATGGATATAGTTACAGACCATTTAAAAAATATATTTATGAATTGTAAAGAAACATAAAAAGTATTTGAATGCTTTAATCAAAATAAAGAATTGGACCACCTAAATTAAATTGGGCTGAAATAAAAAAGTGAAGAACAACATCAACAATCACCTGGACTCAGCAGACAACCACAAACGACCAATAGTAGTGTAACTCATAGTGAATGGCCTATTGCATAATTCTATATCTTGGATTATATATATTTTTGTAGTAATGTGTCCATAATGTTAATGTTGAATCTGGTATTGGTGGTGCTAATATATAAGTTCTATACTGCTGGGTAGCAGAAGTTCCCCCACAAAACCCTCAACTATCTTCATTTTACTAAGTTGTAAATATAGTTCATTCTACTACTGAATAAGAATTATCTTGCAGGTCTCCCTTGAAAAAGAGATCTATGATCTCAAGGGACAATCTGGATAAATAAAGGTTTGAAATTGAAATCTTAAAATCTGAGCATGCAATACACTTGCTACACACCTATTAGAAATATTGAAGTTACAAACATGTATACACATTGAATTAAATACTTTACTCAAGTACAAGTTTGCCATACTACTTAACTGTTCTTGAGTATTTCCATGTTATGCTACTTCATCCTTGGAGGGAAATAAAGTAGGCTACTTTTACCCCGCTACAATTATTTAATAGTTTCAGCTACCTCCTTACCTCAACATTGGTATGTGTTATTATAGTTTAAACTACATAAAAACATTTTACTTAAGAACAGTTTTGATGACATAACTTTTACTTGTAACAGTATTTTTATAGAGCAAAAATGCAACTTTTTACAAGTAAAAGTTGTAAACACTTCTTCCACCTGTGCTTATCTCAACCAAAACTGGGTGGAGGATTTGTTTATGAGGAGGACCAACTTCCGGTTGGTGACGCTACACTTGCGTGATGACGTCGTGAAACTCACCTGCCGTGGACGCCACTCCTGCTCACCTGTCTTCAGGAAGATTTAGGAGAAAGTTTCAAACTGCTCGAGCAGTCGCTGAGGCAAGTCAACTTTTAAGATTTTATTTTTTTAAACTTCACGACGAGTGGTGTGAGAGGGACGGACACACACAGTTTTAACCTTCAGAGCGGAAGTGGACAGGTGAGTTTGCTTCATTGCTGTCAAATGTTTCCTTGTACAAACACAGATAAAGCGTGGCTGTCAGACATGTTAGAAGCCTGACGAGGGGTAAGAGAAACATTTTAAAAACAGAAACGCTTTACTAAACCAAATTAAGAAAGAAAACATATTTTGTGTACATTTGCAAGCTTTAATCTCACCTCTTACGATGTAGCTATTAGCTACAGAACTAGCTTTGAGCAGTTACAGGCCTGTGACTTGATATATACAGGACTACATTCATAATGGCTTCCTAATTATTGTTGGTTATAGACATATAAGCCTGAGTTTCACCTGGGTTATCACGGTGTGAGAGTTTTCCTTGGTTTACCTTATTCACTGGGTATTTCCTTTTTCTGAAGCATAGGGGAAATAAAATACAAAGAGGAAGGCCATAATTCAATCAACAATGGTGAGATGATGCTATAACCTCAAACATACACAAAAAATAAACAATAGAAGTACAATTCTACTTAAAATCAAGACATAAGAAAGGGGATTGAAATAAAAAATAGACTAAGCAACACAAAAAACGAGACACAATCAAGTAAAGAAACAAACAGCATAAACAAGGTAGTATTGATTATAGTGAGTTCAGTGAAAGACGGAGTACTGCCTTTCAACTTATATTAGTATGAATATCATATGTACCCATTGGTAACAGGATATTTTGAAACATGTCCTGTTGTGTATTTGTGTGTGTGTTTCGGTGACTGTCAGCTGCAAGCCCCACTTTCCTCATCCTCACTTTACTGGTTCTGCCACACATGCAAGTTTCTACCTGTCTGTCACAGAGTTTCACAATAGTTTCGTCTTTGCATTCCCAAACATCGGCGTCTTCATTTCCCTTCAATACAATCAGTGCATCAGTAAATGCTAAACATTAACCCAAAGCATTTAGACTGGTACGGCTTGCCACTGTTTTAGGCCCTAGTTTCACTTCCTGTGTTTTTGTAGGTGACATGAAAAACATGCTCTATCAATTCGGAATCTGTAAATGGATTAAAACGCCTGCTTTTGGCTGATCAAGAGAATCTAAGATGTCTTCATCACATGTATGCCATTTAAATAAGAGCCCTTCAAGGGATGGGTATGCAAATGAACATCTGCTCTTCCCACAGTGATACTTGTATCTAATGGCTGTTTTCAGTTTGTCTGTACATTATATAGAAGATGTCCCTGTTAAATCAAATGAACTTAAAATATCTAATAATGCTATGAAGTAGACCTTCTCATTGATACAAGAGACACTGATTTCTAGGTATAAATTGAGTTTTAGCCTTTCATATATGGAGGTTTTCTGCTTTCGGTTTAATATAATGATAAACCGAATGTATTTGGGTTTTGCACTAACACAGCTAGACTTTTAAAAACTCACCTGAAACTAGGATGGACGTTTGTCAATATTTCTGACATTTTATAGGCCAAACAATGAATCAATTTACCCAGAAAATAAAAATGTAATAGCCTCATAGTACATATTACTCTGTTATAATAAAAAAAAAAAAGACTATTTATCTACTTTTAATTATGTTTATTTAGCATAACATTTGTAAACAACGTGCTCACTTACTTACCCTCAGGTACCTCTATGTCACACAGTTGGTTTGCACTACATTTCACATTACAATTGATCATATTTTTAATAGAACCTAGCTCTAAATAACTATTTGCATTCATTCTTTGTACTGTTTTTGAAGTGTTTTCCTTGAGGCATTCTTTTTGCATTGATTGATTGTTATAGATGCATTTGAGTTACTTTTCCTTGGTGTGTTAGGGTAAATTTCTCCATAACCCAAGTGAGGACATCTGTATGTGACTCCAGGTAGCTAGAACTGGTATGTTTGCAGTACTTAAACACTGTTGACAGTACATGCCATGAGTAACTACACTGTGAGTGGGAGCTACAAAGCCCCACTGTGTAATTACAGCCAGTCTGTGGGCTCTGCAAACCTCTGGAGTATTTGTCCTTCAATTGCTAAACACAAGAGGAAGCTTTGGTATTGCTCATTAACCACTAACCCCTTTATGTTGAAGGCTTTAAGTCTGTTTCACTCATCAATATCTATCAGAGTAGCTTGTTGCACTGTTGAAGAATTCCAGTTATGTATCATCGTAAAAGCGATTCTGGATTTGGTTTTGGTGGAACAAGGCACACAAGTAGATTTCTTTGCATTTTGCGAGGCCAACAGAAGTGGCCTTAAAATGAAATGAAGACAGTGGAGCTTGTGACACAGGAATTATTGAGTGTTTACCTACTGGGAGGGGGGGCATACCTTTGCTGAGTGTTTGTTTTAGTAACAATAGTGGTTGCTTGTCATGCTCTGTTTTCTTCAGACTTATGAATAATTTAGCCCGGAGGTAAACTGTTCCACTTGGACGAACTCTAGCCGAGGATCTGGCATCTGTTTTGTTATTCTCCCACGTGTTTTTAAACATCGTAAAGAAACCAATCTGCGTCAGACATTCTTTGGTTTAAGATTTGATAAGCTGTTTGATATCACTTTCCGAACACCCTTCAGGTAACTTCTCCTCCCATGTTATTCCTGCTCCCGTTAGGTTAGAGTCACTGTGACTCTTCCCTAGGCACGGCACTGATTATCAAACAGAAAAAAAGAGATAGCAGCACTCCCATGATTTGACCCATGGATGAGAGAGCCCTCTGAAGCCCTCTGTTGTCATGTCAGTGCAGGGCCTGTGCAGGAACCCATGAAACTTTACTCAGGGCAAGCAGACGTGTAGTGTAGCAAACACCGCTTCAATTATTAACAGCCCAGCGCTCTCATTCCCCAACGTAACCATAGCAGCCAGCGGACTGAAACACAGCCAACAGCCTGCCGCTGCCCTGTGGGAAACACTGCCAGTTACCCAAGAAACACACACACCTCTGACAGTGGGAGCAAGTGGACCTGCGTGACTTTATGAACCCGTCCGAAAGGGAATAACTGAGGACACAGATCATTGGATACACGAAGTATCTGTTGGTAGCTTTTTTTATTTGCTTTTTTCTAAAGTTGAATACTTAAAGTGCCTGGTTTCTTGTTTTTTTTGCCTTTTTCTCTTGATTGTTTTTGTTTTTGGAGACTTTAAAGACCTTTTAAAGACAAGGATCATGGTTAGACCTTAGTGCATTTTTTTTTAAAGAAGATAGTGTTATCATCATGAATCTGACGCAGAGAATGAAACTACTGAAGCACTTTGGCTCTCTGCCCCCGGGGCCTCCACCTCCTCTGCTGGTGGTGCCTGTAAGTGGATTTATAGTACTGGAGCAAAGTCTTTCTTAATGTCTTTGCCATTATTTTTGCATGGTTGTGTATCCTAATTCAATGTATTGCACTTGATCGGAGTGTCTTATCATTCTTTTATATATTTTAAATATATCTTTATATAATATAAAGTATATCTTTATTATACAAATCGAAAGATTTGCAAAAACAAATCGTTTACTCGGATGTAATGTTAAAGGTCAGTCGTTTAGTTGTAATATAACTACCACCTCTCTGCTTGTAACGGCTTCAGAAATGCTAAGATTTTAATTTGGTTTTCAATGATTTCTAAGAATCTAAAGATAATATAATTGTATGATTACAAAAATATACGTAGAATTGATAAAAAAGTAAACCATTTATTTATCTAGTGGAATTAAAGCCTGTCTGTGAACATAAAGAGAGGTAAAGGACAGAAAAGCAATCTGCATTAAACTGGCCCACCCATGTGTCAGCTGGGCCTCCTCGTGCATACTGCAGAGGGTTAGGGGTTTGCTTATCAGACTTTGAAATCCCCAAATATTGATTGACACGATTCATCATTCGTTATATTGAATGCTTGGAAATCAATACACCTCGCAGCTCTGCAAACATGGCAAGATTTGCATGGGACATGATGAGTTTTGCATTGCAAAATTGGGAAGTGGATTGTGAAAGTGAAAGTCGCTTATTTTAAAGAAATCAACATAACATTTGTTTGAAAACAGCCAATTTAGAGTTTGCAGTTAAGTTGGTCAATAATCGATCGAACGTGCCTCTTGCTGGTATTTCTTTGAAGTTGTATTTGATCTTATTCCTCTCCTCCCTGTGAGTTCCAGTCACATTTGAGATACTCTGCTGGTCTGCTTTGTGTGTTGGGGGGGGTTGCCTGCAGTGCAGCTCCACCCTGAATCCACGTTTATGGAAGGGCGCTGGAGAGTGACTGAGAGTGGGCAAAGGTTGGGTGGGGGGAGGAGCGCTCCAGGTGAGGTTTCTCCTCCAGGTCTCTTTCTTTTCTGCCCGCTGAGAGAGAAACACCACAGCTGCTCCAATTACAGATCATTTCACCAGGAGAAGGAGGTCAGGTTTTCTTCTGGGCGGCAGCCACCATCCTCACAGAGCTGATCTGAGGAGGAGGAACGTGGAGGTGGAGAACTGTGGGATCTGGGATTGTTTTTGCTTTTGCCATATGGAATATCAAGAGCTGGCTGTTCATTGAGCACCGGAGGCCGCAGGTGTTTCGTTCAGCTTAGAAGACACAGTGGGAAATGGAAGTGAGGTTCAAGGATCATGTGGTAAGTGGAGAGGGAAGAACACAAAGCATGTATGGTCTAACAGTGTATCACTGCCTGGAAGTAAAGCAAAGCTAGCTGTTAAACATTAACAAAGGACATCCATTATTACAGACATGTTGAAGATGCAGGAGGTTGTGGCCTCTAACCTGGCTCACTTAGCAGACCGTACATTACTTTCCTGAATGGCCTTTCTTACTTTTTTTGTTAAATTATTTTGGTAAACTTCTAATTTTTAGAGGCTTTTGCAATATACCTATGTTGTCAGAGGAATTAGTTTGACTCTGATTCATCGAAACGCCCGCTTGTATAAATATTTTTCAGTGCAGACAGACATTGCTCTCCTTTGTTCAAAAGCCAACATTTTCTTAGACGATCTCAACCTATTTTAAGAGAATCACCTCCACGTAGGACTGATAGCTTGATTGAATTTGCACATTATCTTTCTTTACCTTTAGCTGTGATCAATATATCAGTATCATGGCAAAGAGTTCCTCTCCAGTGACTGTTATGAAGTGGTTAAACCGACATGTTTGCTTTTTGTTCCACATTTGATGAATTTAGCTCTGGTTAATGGTTTGGCGTGTTTACTCTGGACGACCTGCTGTCCCCAGGTTCAAAGGGCTTGGTGTAAATGAGCTGATTTTTTTTATCTTTTACCGACTTGTATTTCCAAAATGAAAGTTTCTCTTTGGTTCATCCATTGCTTTGCTAACAATGGACTGCATGTTGTAGCTGATGTGAAACAACATTATCAAACACAGTTTTAGTGTCGGGTCAGGTTGAGAAAATTCACAGGCAGTTATGTCAACCAGTTGTCCTCAATTTTTCTTTCAGGCTTATGATTAACTTGTGCAAACAAACGTCCCACTGTTCACAGGTCACTCACTGAACACCTGTGTTACACCCACTGGCAGTTTGAGATTGTTGTGGTGAACATACTTGACATTCCTCCCCTTTTCATCAGTATAGTATTATTTTATTTGTATTCATTACTTTGTGAGAACAACCTGGTTTAACATGTGCCATTAACATGTATTCATTTTCTTTCACTAGATGGTCTAGTTAAGGATCCTTTTCACCTTTGTTGTTATTTCTAACCCTCGAGGGGATTCAACCTTTATCACTGTCTCATGTTACAGCTGCGATCAAAGTCAGTTATCTTTATTTACTTTGACAAAGGAAGGTTGACTTCATTGTACTGACAATATCTTTGCAGGATCAATACATTAATGTTGTTCTTTAAGGTGATGTGTTCAAGTCTATCAGGACAGTTGACACTTGTTGTGTCTTGTAATGCAGGTCAAACACCTGCATTTTCCACAAGTGTTTGAACAAGCTCCAAACTCTTCACCACCGACAGTATCTCTCTGTCTCTGACTAGAGGAGCTGGCTCTACTCGTTCTCTTACTGTAACCCGGCCACGAATTAATTATTGTCCAAAGGGCACCCTGCACTTTGTTTTAGTTTGCCTTTGAAAAGTGCTGGTGTGTGAAAAAAGATAAACACGAGAGGCATGTTGTCACGTTGGTGCACGGAGGGAAAATCTGTGGTTTGGTTTGTAAGTAAATGATTTGTATGTCGTCAAAACTGAATGGTTTTTTGTACAGAAACTGGAGATTTGCTCAAAAAAGAAGACAAAGAGAAGATGAGCGTTTATATAACAGAGGGAGGGGTTACAATGACGGTGTCTCAGGTGGTTTCATAACAATGTGCACCTTTTATTGGCGACTCTCGGATGACGTTAACGACTCCCATGTGAGATGAAAGCAAGAACAACCCACAATGATTCAAACCTCTGAGATTAAACAGCACGTTTAAATGATTTCTTCTAAATTCAGCTTTCAGTAACCAAAACGCTGAAAGTGTCTTCATAGAGATAACCGGCTGCTTAAGAGAATATTCACAATCTCCTAAACAAACAAATTGGTGACTGGACACTTGAGTATCTAGAAACGCTCTACAGTTTCAGCCTGCAGGGCCAAGCGATTTGACTGTGACCGTTTACAGGGTCTGTTCACAGAACAGCCACAATGTGCCATATTTAGTCTACAGCTGGAGCAATCAACATTTGACGGTTGCACAGCTGTTTTAAGCCTGTATTTATGCACAGGTGAAGATGTGCTCACTTTATTAAAATTGAAAATATGTTTCGTTTTGATTAGTTTTTGATTTTAGTGACATAATCGCAAGACAATAATTAAATGCAAATAAAACTACATTCAGTAGAGCTCTAAAAAAAATGTCGCGCACATTTGTTATCTTATGTCAGAATCTGTTGCTTTTCTTTGTCATACATATATCACTGAAAAAGACGTCACCTTAGCCTTTGGTAAATCATATCGTTTTTTTTATTATGCATCTACATTTTATAGACAAAATGATACACATAATCATCCAATAATAAAAAAATAGAAAATAAATGTTAGTTGCCATCCGACTTGCCTCTGAACAATATTTTACACAAACTGAACGTGTTGTGCACACACACACACACACACACACACACACACACACACACACACACATACACATACACATACACATACACATACACATACACATACACATACACATATACATACACACACACACACACAGGTAGCCCCTCCCCCATACCGGTCGGGCAGGATTGGGACAGGTGAGAGCATGCCGAGATCAGGTTGAGTCGTACACACTCTTCCTGCTTGGCTCAGTCTCAACTGTCCTCCCTGTAAGATCCTGGATTATCTATTGATATGAATTATTTTGATATTTATATTGTGAAATAGTAATTTATATTTTTTCTCAAGAATACATTTATTAAAATCCTTGTTGTGTTTTTTCTTTCGTTCCAGAGACCAGGAATGGAGGAGCTAACGATATGGGAGCAACATACAATAACACTGCTCAAAGTAGGTGGTTGTTTGTTACGTTGTATTATATACGGGTATTGAAATGATTTGCATTTCAGACAATAAGGTGTTGGTTTATGGGCATTCATGTATAATCCTACTTTATGTCATATAAATACATTACATTTACAATAAACCAAAGTAGACACTTATCTTTGGTGCATCAGTGGAAGTCGGTCTGTGTTTAATCGCTACACAAATACAGAAGTGAAAGTCGAAGCTCGTTGATGACACACAGTCAGCTTTGTGTTTGGGGGTATTGTAAAAGTGCTCGTTAGGGATGAGCTGGACCTGCTTCAGTTTCACAGCAAACAGGAATTCAGAGTGACACACCCTGCTGCTGCACCCCGGCCGACTTCACTGTCCTCCCACTGAGCGCCGCTGGAATGTGCTCTTCCTCCCTCTGCCTCTCTGCACATTTACCTTCTTTATCTTCAGTTATATAACTCTGTCTTCTACTTGCTGTCATTTCCAATTGCCTTTTTTTAAAATCTCGTTCTCTCATAATGACAGGATCCCAAGTATGGGTTTGGCTTTGCCATTTCAGGAGGCAAGGAGAAGCCTCACCCGGACAACGGGGACACGGCGGTGGTGGTGTCCGATGTGCTGCCAAACGGACCGGCCCTAGGACGACTGTTGTGAGTTGACTACTATGTACCGTGTACTATGAACAAATAAGTCTTATTTTTAGTAATACAAGTATGGATTGAACCATAGATAAGCTATGTTGTGAATATTAGAAATAATTACATATATTATTTGTTTTAATAAAAAGCTCTGTACTATAATCTAGGTTTGGAAAGAATCCTATAATTCTACAAATAGTATCATGTAAAAAAAAAAAAATGTCATTTGAACCTGCACAGATGCAGATATACCAGATTCAAACAGAACTTATCTGAAATGAACTTGACTCTTTCATCAAAACACAGATGATGTCCTGTCTGAATATATATGTACTCTTCCTTAAAAGGCTTTTTAGCCTGGACTAATTTATTCCGTAATCGCTTTCATTGTGCAGCAACAAAGACCAAATTGTGATGGTCAATGCAGTGTCTATGGAAAACGTCCACTCTAACTTCACCATTCAGACCCTCAAGTCATGTGGCAAGACTGCAAATGTTGTAAGTATGGAGATCACAACAACTGGAACTGTTTAATCTCCAAAGCACTGCCGCCTACTGTCTCTAAACCCTTGCCCTCTCCATCTTTCTCTCTGCAGACAGTGAAACGCCCTCGAAAGATCCAGATCCCGGCCACAACCAGACCTTCTCGGGCCGTCTCCCACTCCAACCTGCTGGACCCGGACCCCCCGAGACGAACACGACGCTTCTCCGACGGCAGCGACAACAGAGACTCCAAGCGCTACGGAGGCCGCGCTCGCAGCTCTTCACCCGAGCGCAACGGGCACGGCAACACGTTACCACTGATGTCCTCGGGGTACAAGAGGCTACCGCATCAGGACGTCCCAGAGAAACCACTCAGAACTACACTGATTAAAAAGAAAATCACAGATGGTAAGACTTCACCAGGTTGGTTTGCACTGACATGGGGAGAGTGCAGATGTCTGACTGAACTCTTTTTGTCGTCCTCTTTCTGCAGAGTACGGACTGAAGCTGGGCAGTCAGATCTTCATCAAACACATGACACAGACGGGCCTGGCTGCCACAGAAGGAACGCTGCAGGAGGGAGACCTCATTCTCAAGGTGAAACATAAGATTTGGATAATCTAAGATGGGGCTTGGTCTTTCAATATATTTATATAAAACCCTTTTTATACATATATATATATATATATATATATATATATATATATATATATATATATATGCGCAGAAGCACTGAAAGAGGTATTCAAAAGCTACAGTGCATGATGGCCGTAACCCAGGAAGACTTTGAGTCCTCTATCTTTACTTCCAGAAGTGAATATCCGTACTCTTCCTATTCTTTCCATCACATCTAAATGCACCCGCATACCCTTATGTATACAGCCTACATACCTACGTACTTCTACTTTATTCTGTTAGCATTTTCCTACATATTCCCATCCCACACTCTTCTAAAAATGTATCTCTATACATTAGAACCATCATTTCTACTCGTCTCATCCAGAAAAGCATTGGGGTTACACATTTGAATATTAAATGCACATTTTATAGAATGTATTTGGACCAGCAAAGAATGGGTTAACTTCTCCATTTTAAATATTAAATATATTATTTCATGACAATCTTGCAAAGTTGTTGAAACTGGATTAAGGCAATGGAATGAATCCATGATGGATTTTGTGTTTCCCGCCATATAGGCCTGTAGCAGCTTTGTACCCCTCTACATCAAAAACAAAACGCCCTCTATTGAGTCGCATTGTTTCCGACACGTCAAACTCTTGTTTTTCCTGGTGTGGGACTTCCTCACTTATTATATTTTTTGATTGTTCTCCTCGTCCAGATCAATGGCATGACGACGGAGAATCTGTCCCTGCTGGAGACAAAGCACCTGGTGGAGAAGAGCCGGGGGAAACTGACCATGACGGTGCTGAGAGATGACCGCAAGTTCCTGGTCAGCATCCCGGAGGTGGCGGACAGCGCCCCCAACAGTGGGGAGGAACGCCGCCAAGACAGCAGCTCTGAGCTGGAAGGTGAGGATGAGGGGAGGAGAGGTGGGGTATTCAATGTTAGCTTGGTGTGCTGAGGCGATAGTTAAAGCTAGACTGAAATAAAATGTGTAAAAAGGAAGATGATCATTGACAAAGGAATCTGCTTTCAGTGAGATGTTGCAGAATTCTTGGCCTCGCTTATTGAAGTGTATCTCCAGCTCTCTAAGCTAATCTTTCTGTTTCCTATCAGACATTTCAGACCTTGATGAAGACATCCCTACTTACAGGACGTCCCGTCATCCCACCCGAGAGAAACGGACACGCAGGTACACGGCACCCACCTCACCAGTCATAACAGAAATAATTGTAGATGTACTAGTTGTCATTTTAGGTGGTTTAATGTCTTTCCTGACACTGTTATTTCTCTTGTGGCAGTTCATCTCGGTCTGTCTGTGAAAAGGCAAAACTGTTGACATCACTGAATGTGTTTTGATTACTCAACCCTCCAGGCCATCTGATGTCATCTGTTTAACAGACTTTTCCATGTGATTAGAATGAGCAAACAGGTGGTGAACACAGTAACTGTTATATAATACAAATCAAAGACAATACAGTCAAATACAATTTAATACATGATTTCTTTAGGCTTCAGGTTGTGGAATTCCAAATATGCATTGGAAAACGTCTATGGTAGATTTGAAGTGTATTTTGAGAAAAAGGAAGACACCCATCAAGAACTTTATTACTTTTTGCTTATAATGTTAAAACAAAGTGGAGAAAAAAAGGCACAAGATTGTTTCTCTAACTTTTTTAATATTTATTTTTACCCCAGAACGAGAGCTGAAGCTCCTCTCCCAAAGTCTCGGGATCCATCACCGCAGCGCTCCACCTTGGCCCGGCCTCCTGTGAAAACCTACACTCCCCGCAGAGGTCAGTCCCGCTGAGTATCACTAAACTATAGCTATTTTAAGTGTACCCCTATCAATGTTGGGGATCAAAAGCCGAGACTTACAGCGATCGGGGTAACTTTATATAAATATGAATAGAAGTCGTACACAGTCGGATAATAGAAATACATTAATGTTGTTGTTGTTGTTTATTGTTTCTTCAGCTCCATCAGAGTCTGAGTCGGACCGCAGTGCCTCTCCTCCTCCTCCTGTCAGGAAAACCAGCCCGGACCTGAGGGACAACTCCAGCAAATACAAGTCAGTAACATTTCTTGGTTGATTTGTTTTTATATATGAAAACGATCATACACAGTTTTTGGGCATAAGATTGATAATCTATTCAGCTGTGGAAACATACAGACTTTTTAGACATGTTAGTTTCAGTTGCATTCTGACTTTCATCTAAATCATTTACGTTTAGTTAGAAGAAGAAGGAACTCATTATTTACTTTTTTGATTTGCTCTTTCTCCAGGACTCTGTCTGGTATGTCCAGCATCCCAAACCCCCGGTCCTCTCCTCTGGTCCCCAACTGGAACACCTCCCGCGCCCCGTCCTCCGCCTCCCTGCCCCGCCGGCCGGTGTCCGGGTCAGACTCTGACCGCAGCACCTCCCCCCCGCGGCGCAGAGAGGGCCCCCGCCCCGACACCAGATACAAGTAAGGACTAAGCTTCATAAAAAAAACGAGTAATACCATGAGTAATACAAACTTAATTTTCCACCAGCGATTCCTAACCGCCTCTTCCTCCCCCCTCTCCCCCTCAGAGTGCTTCCTGATCTTGCTCACGTAGCGCTGAGATCCTCCCCCATCAACGTTCGCCAGGAGCCACCAAGGAGGGTCAGCTCTCCTTTCAGAGTCCCGCCCCCAGGTCAGCACACACACACACACACACACACACACACACACACACACACACACACACACTCAAACATTTTTGATGTAACACATCCTGGACTTTGTCGAACACGTCTTTGAAAATATTTGCTTTCAATATTTGCTGCTGAACAGGTGTCTGCAGTCAAATAGAGCTAAAGACAGAGCATACAATAAAAAAGGCTCTGTGTTTAATCGTTTATTTGAACTGGGACAATGCACATTAATGAACATTTTAAACAAAATAATGCTTTGAAATGTAAATGAGCCTGATTTTAGCTTTGGGCTAATTTCCATCCGCAGTCCCGTCACATACATTATTTATGACATTGGATCCTTCGACATCATGCATACTGTTTTTTGTGCATTTAACTGTAATCAAATGTTGTTCAGCCAGTGTTGAACCTTGTCCAATGCATTTGAGAGACAGGATGTGATTATTTCAGTATTTTTCCCCTGTACAAAGATGACCGCATCATCGGCATACATTTGTACATTCAAATCAGGACATACATTAGGCAAGTCATTAATGTACAGAGAAAACAGTAATGGTCCAAGAATGGAACCTTGTGGAACCCCAACAGGGCTGACAAGGTAGGGGGATTTGGTACCGTTGACCAAAACACACTGTTTTCTGTTTGATAAGTAAGATTTAACCCACTGTATTGAATCTGCCGAAAAATTGAAATAAGTCAGCTTTGTAAGGAGCACTTGGTGGTCAACAGTTTCAAAAGCCTTCCTGAGATCAAGGAAAACAAAGGTTTTAACAAAAAAAACATTAAAAGCTACCGTGTCTGTTTTTCCTTTTTAAAGGTGACTGGTTTAAGTCTGGACCTGGTGTTGTGCCTGTGAGCAAGGGCTTCAAAGTTAATCGAATTGTAGTCTCATCATGATTTGGGCTTCCCACACTTAAATACACATGATCACCTGTAATATTGACGTCTTAAAATATGTGCTCCGCTCATATAAGGGAACCAATAGCCAGCCACCAGCCAGCAATGTTTCTCAAAGTGCAACAGATTTATATTTGTATTGTATTTAACTTTTAAACTAAACTTTAAATATAGCTTACAAAAGGTAGGCTGAATGTCCCTGTTTTTTTCATATTGTGTAAAACAGCAATGTCAGTTTTTCGAATGTGGTGCAGCCCTAATGCTCACATTAGCGGGATTATAACACAAGTGAAATAGTGCTCTGTTTATTTAAATGGGAAAGCGCAATAAACATATTTTATGACTAAAACCAATGAATAATTGTAGAAGTTGTGAGAAACAAATAACTTATACCTTTGACTACAAAAGGTGTGTGTTGTTTATCTACCAGCTAAAAGCTCAACAACACAACCTGATGTTATACCTCTTGTTCTCCTCTTCCTCAGACTCTGACTCCGAGTCTGAGACCAGCCTGGCTCCTCCTCAGAGGCAGAGCACCACGTACAGCCAGGAATCACTCAGCAGATACAGGTACAGATGAAGGTCTGCCCAACCCCCCCACCCCCTCCCCGAAACCCAACACCATCTCCCGGACCGGGACACTGAGCAGACGCCTCCCCGTTTTACCATTAGCTAATCACATGTTTGTTCTTAATTCACCCCTTTGTGTCTCTGCCATTTTGCTTGATTTGCTCATTGTGTACCTTAAGTCTCGTTTTGAAGCCTTTTTGATTTTGCTTGATTTGTTTTTTTTTTGGCTGTGTACTAAGTATTTTCTGTTTTGTGATGATATTTTGTTATTATTAAATAAAAGTGACTTCCACTGAACCAGAGCCTCTCCTGTATGTGGCTAAATGTCGATTTAAACTGAGGACAATTATTCCTGAAGAACACTATTCCAATCAAACACCTGTAAAATAGTTCCATGCATGTTTTATTCAGCATGTATTTAAACAGTTCATAGCAAACAAGATCAGAACATATTTAGAAATAGAATTCTTCTGCTTATGAATGGTTCATTTTGATCAGTTACAAAGCAGTTAACCATGATTGAGAGAGCTTCCCTCAGAGACCTTAAGGTGAATATTCAACATTTAAGTCTCATCATCAATCATCATCGTATTAGCCACGGGTCCCCCTGCTCCAAACGTAACTGAGATTTGTTGTCTTCCTCCTCCCTCACTCCCGCCTCCCTCTGTTCTGTTGCAGAGTTCTGCCCGACGTCTCCCTGTCGCCGCAGGTCGAGCCGCCGCGATGGAGCGCCCCCAGCGTCACCGCCAGCAACCCACCACAGAAAGGTGTGTGTGTGTTTGATATGTATGTTTGTGTGTACACAAGATAGGAACAATACATCCATTGTTCCTATCTCCATTGTTTCCCCTGTTAATTGTGGGGTTTCTATTGGGAGCTTCTCCTTGTGCACTCAGAGGACAGAGGGGGTCATACATGATGAATGTGTAATTTGTGAGATTGGGGTTTATGAATAACAGTTGATAATTGATTGAATGTTTCCAGCATTAAGAGAAGTGTATTTGTCTCTCTCTTTCAAGGAGAGGCATCTGTGTTTTATGTTTTGAATTTAAAGTGTTTTGTGCTTTATTAGTGGCTTAAATATAGCACATCTTACTCTGAGGTAAAAATGGTTGATTTAGTATAAATATTTTTCTTTAAAAAAAAGGACATCTACTGTCTTTTATCTACTAAAATTAAAAATGATTGTTTCCTGATGGCAACTATTATTTCTTCATCTTCACAGCTCCTTCAGAGACTGAATCAGAGGCCAGTTATGCCTCCGTGCCTCGCAGGGCGTCTACCAACAGCACGAGCTCCAACCCAGCCACCGACAGATACAGGTGAGAAACAGAGATGTTTTGTCAGTAGTCAGGTGGATGTTGACAATACTTTTCTCAACAGACATGTTACAAGTATTTAACCCCCTAATATGCGAGTCTCAAGTTCTATAAAACACATTACTTCATAATAAATATATAAAAGTCATGATGCAATACCTTTTTAATAAACACAATCTGTGGGATGAAGCAGAAACTCTGAATTTAACGAGTACTTCCAATGACCTGAATTAGATCTCAACCAACACTGTTGACAGTAAACCAGCAGGCGTTTTATAGTTAGTCAGAAGCAGAAAACACAAGATGCTTCCAGTTTGGTAAATGTTTGTTTACAGTCAACTGATCATTTGTCATTGTACAGAGTCTCTAGTAATCTTATAAGAATAAAGTGAGACCCAAAGAGTCTTTAGCACAAAGATCTTGAAAGTCAGATGAGATATTTTAAATAACAAGCTTGATTTGTTACAGTTAATGCACTGTTCTTGTTACATACTGTATCTCAAGATGACAAAAAAGGTTAAATTATATTTTGTTGTTGATCAAATATATTTGTCTTACCTTCAGAGTCCAGCCTGAGATAAAACCTGTTTCAGTCGCGGTGAAGCAGGATCCTCCTCGTCGCATCGCGTCCCCCTCTGAACCTCCTCCTGACGGTCAGTTCACTCTCCTGCTTCACACACTCCTCCTCCTCTGTACTGTCACCATCAGATCAGAAAGGTCAAAGTTAGTCTTGACCACCGTCTTTGTTTCCTTCAGATTCCTCGGAGTCAGACCAGCTGTCACACCTCAGGAGGTCGGGCAGCTCTGAGCGAGGAGACAGCCACCGCAGGTACGTCTGAGAACTGACACACACTTTATCAAAATCAAGTCTGTATTCCGTGTGCTTGTGCTTAACTTATAAAAAGAGGCTCTGATGAAAAAAAAAAAATCTGTTTCTGTTTTCCACTTTCACAGAGATAATGAGTCCTGATGTTAAAGCATTTTCTTTTACATAATTCCATAGTTTTACATTATTGATTTTGATTCATTTATATTTTTGTGTTTGTATTATACGGGTAAACATGAGAAAATATAATATAATATATAATAGTAATAACTACAATTTTGAAGCCAGTGCTTTATGTTCAAAGCAATTATATAATGCTTAATTTAATGCTGTAAATGCAGCAGTGTCTGTATTTTCTCTAATCAGTTTATTAAAAACGTTTAGGAACTCAGGTTGAACTTGCAAAATAGAAAAATTAAATAAAACTCACTCCCTAATCAAAATGTTAAGCAAAATGCATCAGCACAGCCAACATTATTTGAAGAAATTAAAAAGGGCCACGGTTACATGAACGTGTTAACAGCTTTAGGAACTTTTTAGATAAATAGTTTTAAGTGTATATTTGTTATGATAAATATCCCAACTGATTTCTGCTCTCCTCCTCTCAGAGCTCCTCGTGCTGCTAATGGTACGGTCCGGTCTGGGATTTCAGTGAAGAACAACCCCCCCGCCTACTGTAAGGCTCAACTCTAAACTACTGCAATAACCTCTAACAGCAAAGTGCAATTTAGACTGACTACTAAATAATTGTTTTCAAGTTGCACATATGAGAAAACGTGTTGTCAAAACAAATATGTTGAGCTTTTATAAATTGTGATGTTGGTGTATTTCAAAAAATGTTTATGGACTAAATAGTGAGATTCACTGACAAAAAAGAAACATATATTAGTAGCAGTAGCAGCAGCAGCAGCAGGGAGTCTCACCATGTCCGTATCTCTTCCAGCAAAGCCTGTAGAGGAGCCCATCTACTCCCTGCCTCCAGACTCGTACCCCTCGGCTAATCCAGGGTGAGTGATGCTCATTGGTTCCTTCATCTTTATCTTTGACCTGGTAAATTCGTTTTAGCAGAAATGTGCTCATTTCTAATTCACATAATTCCACTCTCAGGTACAGCTCAGACCTCCACACAGTGTCGTTTGTGAAGGAGGGCAGCGTGGGTCTGAGGCTAGTGGGGGGCAACGATGTCGGCATATTTGTGGGGGGAGTTCAGCCGAACAGCCCCGCGTACGAGGAGGGGATGAAAGAGGGAGACCAGATCATGAAGGTGAGACACTGACGCTCTACACCTAGCAGTAGATCATTAATAACCTTTTTAAGGGTTTAGCCCATATTTTAATATGTTGGCTGATTTAAAAACTCCAGATCAACGCTCTGACAGAGAAAGAACAGGTCAGGTCACCATGAGTCAGCACATTGTATTTTGTTAAGCAAGGGGTTTCACATCAAATCTTCCTTGCCATTTGAGCTTAAGAGCTAAATTAGTTCAATACAATACAATTTAAAGTAGAGTTTTAAAAAATCACAATTTAATTGTTAAGTTTAAGATAAAAATTCAGATGACTGACTGTAAAAGTCAGATGTTATGTTTTTTAAATCTTCACTATTTTGTCAGTAGCTTTTAAAATAAATAACTTTTTTCCTTACAATTATCTCTCATTCATTCAGGTTAATAACGTGGATTTTGGTCATTTAACACGAGAAGAGGCAGCCAACTTCCTCCTGGACATCAAGAAAGGAGAGCAGGTTGCAATCTGCACTCAGCACAAGATGGACAGTAAGTTTACCCCTAATGAGGATTATTATGGGTAACGCTACTCTCAATCAGTGACTGAATGTATCAATCTTCATTTTCCTTCTCCTCAGTTTATAAGAAGATCATCAAGTCTAACCTGGCAGACAATTTCTACATCCGTTCCCACTTCGACCACGAGGCCGAGGGGCCCATCGGCCTGAGCTTCACCAGAGGAGAGGTGTTCAGGGTCGTGGACACCATGCACCGCGGGAAGCTGGGAAACTGGCTGGCCAGCCGCATGGGGAACGACCTGCACGAGATGGACAAAGGCACCATCCCCAACCAGGCCAGGTACGGAAGGGATGGGGGATAGAGGTTCACATTTCTATTTTAAAGTGACCGTTGTTTTTGTGTACAAGTGGGGTTGTATCATTTACTTTTGGTCAGTTTATCACCTACATTAAAAAAAAAAAAACAGAGGTGACAGTGCTTTCAGTGTTGCAGCTCCCAGACTGTGGAGCAGCCTCCCAGTACATATCCAGACTGCTGAGTCTATTGAACTTTTTAAATCTCAGCTAAAAACTTACCTCTTTGCACTGGCGTTTAATACTAGTTGAATTTTATATTTGTATGTGTTTTTATTTTATTTTTTAAAATATTTTTCTAGTTATTGTGCTTTTTATCATGTTTTTAATTATTGTTTTATTATTGCACTCCATTTGTTATTTAATATTGTAGTTATTGCCTCTACAGCACTTTGCTCAACTGAAGGTTGTTTTAAATGTGCTATATAAATAAATTGAGATTGAGATTGAGACATTAGAATGTAGTGCCAGCATAGTCGCTGTAGACAGGAGCAGCAGAAAAACATATTTAAGCCTTCTAAAAAAAGGACTACCATCCAATATTAAAACTGGTTTAAGTGAACGCTTTATTTACAATATTTCCGTTGCTTTATCTTGCCGTCAACAACTCTTCACAATGGTGAACTCTAGCTGGTATCTTTGCTCACTTCAAAGCCACCAGACTCCATTCAAATAAATTCTAAATGTACCTCACAGAACATGTGATTTGCCGTCCTACCACTGCTTTCATTTATTAATTTGTTGTTGGTATTGAGTGACTATGGTGTTTTAAATATTTAAATCGGAATCTATGGATTCTGGTGGCTTTTTAAATGAGCATAGATAAGACCCTCAGTTTCCTGGTTTAAAGTTATATCTGCCTGCAAGATAAAGTGTTGAAATATTACAAATATTGCGACAGTTGTTTTTTAATGTAGTTGTAAAACATTTTGCTGCTGCCCCATCGACAGCAGTATACTGCTTGTAGATATATACACTGTCTACAGATCAGTACCGCACACAACACCACTTCAGAAAGTCTGATCCTTTAGGAACAACCATGTTTGAGTTTGATATCCTGTTATTATCTCCTTCAGGGCGGAGACATTGGCCAGCATCGAGCAGGCGCAGCGGCTGACTGCAGATAGGCAGGTGTCCGGATCGAGAGCCGAGTTCTGGAAACTACGGGGTCTCAAAGGCAACAAAAAGAATGAAAAGAACGTCCGGCAGACTCGTGAAGACCTGCTGCAGCTCACCATCCAGGGCAAATTCCCGGCCTATGAGAGGGTCCTGCTCAGAGAAGGTTGGTGTGTTTTTAACCTCACATACACATTTGATTTAATATCTTTACTCGACTGGAGCAAGTTTAATTTTAACCCTGAATTTCTTTGTTTCCAGCTAATTTCAAAAGACCCATTGTTATTCTGGGTCCTCTTAATGATATTGCCATGGATAAACTGGCTAGAGAGATGCCTGATGATTATGAAGCAGCAGGTTTGTGGGGCTTCTTTTCAATAAGGAAAATATTTCCTTCATTTTCTGTTTTAGTAATTCTGTTGTGTCTTCACTTTGTAAACATTGTTTTTCTGCCTCCTGTTTTGCGTAGACATGGTTCCTCGCAGTGGAGGAGGAGACGGCGCCTCCACAGTTATCAAACTGGACACTGTGAGGAGAATAGCAGAGAAGGTGAGCCAATAAACCTCAACTTTTATATTTGGTCACTTTGAAAAACAACATGAATCTTGTTTAGTTTGTGTACTTGCTTACCCCTTGCATCTTATTTTTCATTACCTCTTTTCTTAGGACAAACACCCCCTCCTGGACATCACGCCCACTGCAGTGGAGAGGCTGAACTACATCCAGTACCACCCGATGGTGCTGTTCCTGGACCCTCACAGCAGGAAAGACGTGAAGGCCATGAGGCAGAGGTACAGCCCCAACTCCAACAAGAGCTCCAGACGCCTTTACACACAGGCCCTGAAGCTCAGGAAACACTGCAGCCACCTTTTCTCAGGTAATCACACAGGAGCAAAGTCTGTCTCTGTCATATATCATCATTGAGAATAAAGCTATATAAAGTTAGTTTCCTTATTCTCTAATTGTGTAGTTGTTTAGTAAAATTGTACAATGTACAAACTTTTAGTTTGATGTTTTTCTATTGACCTTTACAGCACGTATTGACCTGCAGCCAAACTCTCATATCTGGTACGAGACTCTGAAGGATAAGATCCGCCACCAACAGTCAAAGCCTGTCTGGGTGTCTGAAGTGACGGTAAGAAACACTCAGTGATTATTTCACATGTGAGCACTTTTCTCTTTGTTTTTAAGTGAAGCATAGTGCTGCAGTCGAATGCAAATTATTTACAACATTGCATTTACTGATGCCTTTTTGTTTTTAATCTTTTAAGTGTATGATTCGTTTTGGAAATTATGTTTGTTCAAATGTTCATAAAAACATTTGAACAAGAAGAGGAAACACTTTGACTTGGTGATGCAGTAAATAAACAAAGTTCAAGTAAAAAAATGGTAAATACACAAATAAAAAAATATATTAAGATTGATTAAAAAATGTTAGATTCTTGTGTATTGGTTTTCTTATATTCTGAGACTTTTTTTTATTAACCTAATCTGTTATGTAACTGACAGTTCATTGGACGTCTCTTCCTGCCTGTAAAACTAATGAAATGTGTTGTCTTCTCCTCTGCAGCTGGAGACCGGAGCGGAGCAGGACTTGGATGCTCTGGATCAGACGCAGTCTGACTACCTGAGTGCTGCCAGTGACCTGGAGGACACTGACGGAGAGGCCTTCACTGACGGAGAGGCCTACACTGATGGAGAGGCCTACACTGACAACGATGAACTGGAGGAGGCGTACCCCGGGCAGAGTGCCCCCGCTGCCCCCAGGGTCCCCAGAGGGTCCCGGGCTATTGGATCTGCCCTAGCCCGATCGTCTGAGCCCGCCTCCGAGCGCCTCAGCCCCATCGAGGACCCCGAGCCTCAAAAAGACCCGAGCCGGGATATCCCGCCTTTGATGCACGTCCCCGAGCCCAGGATGTCCCGCAGAGAGAGCCACAGCCCCCCGCACAGCCCCCCGCACAGCGCTGCAGAGGAGGAGGACCCCTCCCACCGCAGCTTCTCAGACTCGGATTTCAGTGCACATGAGGTAGTTGCACCCACCCCTCCATCAGAAGGACCCCCAGACTTTATAGCCCCTGACCCGTATGTTCGCCACTCTGTGAACGAGCCATCTTATGCTGAGGCCCAGCCGGAGAGCCCGCCCCGTGCCAGCCTGTCTGTCATCGAGGAGAAACTACAACGGGTAAACTAAATGTTGCTCTTTTTTAAAGGACTATATCTGTGTTTTATGCATTTAAGGCCATTCACTTTAAACCAAATGCACTGGAACAATACGTTTATTAAAGTTTGGTCAGTAAATTAACAAAATACAAACATCGCCTGGTTTTAGCTTCTCAGATGTAAATATTTGATGGTTTATTAGTCAACGAAAACAATGTCAATATATTTGGGTTTGAATTGTTGACGTAACAGGCAACTTGCACTTAGGAAAAACTGAGATGAAATGTTTTTCCTAATATTTTGCAAACCTAACAAGTAATCAAGTATGTAATTAATATGCATATTACTTGAGGATGAGATAATCATTAGTTGCAGCCTCAGTGTACCTCAGTAATACATTTATTTTTTACTACATTATCTATATTTTTTCTTTCATGTTTAACAGTTTTTAAATATGACTGATTTTCCCTCAAACAAATGAATGCTCGAGCAGTGTAAGACAGAAACACTTAAAGCTATTTCAACCATTTTAACCCAGATGTAAAGGTTATAGTCTTAAGTAAATGGACTTTTCTTAACTGGTTTTGAAAATGCTTGTCAGTAATGTAATAGAAGAAGAAAATGTCACTTAATTATCCATGAAAAAACTGTATAATGCTGATTTATTACATGTATCTTTTTAGGCCCATTTTTTTATTCTATAGAAAACTAAAATGATGTTTCTCTCCTCTCTTCCAGGCGCGCTCTGCAGAGCCGCAGGCGGTGGCGGAGGAGAAGGAGAAGAAAGGCCCTCAGTTCATCGTGTAAGTCTTCCTTAGCTCTCCTTGGTATTCACAGTAGAGCCAAAGTGAGGATTATGTGCAACATGTTAACCCCTTGCTCCTTCTTGTTGACAGGCTAGCACACCATCATCAGGCAGTGCAGTTCAGACGCACACAGATCCGAGGCAGCGACAGCTCTGAGGAGGAAGAGGAGGAGGAGGAAGAGGTGGAGGACATTGAATGGGGTCCTGCAACAGAACTCTAGAGTTTACATCAAGGATTACAGCTGGAGTTTACTGATCTAACAAGAACATGAAAACGCTTTCACCCCCCCGACAAACTTGTACAGTTGTGGGATGTTAAAGATATCTTACAACCTTTAACAGATTACTAAACATTTTAACTTTTGAAGAAAGGTTCTCACAGACGTGCCTGATTTCTTTTCATATTTTTTTATTTAAATGTCAAACAAATCATCATGCCATTTGACAAGGCTACTGCATGTAACATGTAAACAAATTCTAGTTTTATTAGAAGTCATAATAAATGAGTCTTTTCAAATAAATATGATAGAATGTTTATGAAATGTTGTCATGACACTTTTTCTACATTAAACTGTTTTCCTGATTTCAAAAGTGGGTTTGTTTAATTTTTACTAAATGCTATAAATGTCTTTGCCAGGATTTACATAAAATACAACCTCGATCTCTGATATTAACTGCATGTGGAATTTACTTTTTTGTGGACAAACAATGATTGATCAAGTAAACTTTAAAGCAACTGTGACACAGTTTTGATATTATTCTCTCCTTCCAGTCTGGATGACCAACTGGGAAACACACAAATGTCACAAAGACAGCAGGTTCTTTTTGTAGCAGTTATTTTGTGGTTTATATACTGAATTGTGTATTTGTGACCTGCTCTTATCGAATTCAGTGGCATTGACCCGAAGACACATTTTGAGTTGTATAAACTGTTGGAAAGAGGAGATTCCTAGCTTTCTAATGATATCAGGATTGTTGTTGTACTCCAAATATTAAGCAAAATATGTCTCATTATATAATGACTGTCACCGAGTCATCATTTTGAGAAAAAGGCCTTCAAAGTTTCCTCTTCTCTGGAATCCATCGATCTGATTGGTTATTCATTTTGTTTAACAGATGCCACTAACTTGATATATAGAGATGAAATGTGGCTTCTGCATTTTACCTATTCTTGTACAAAAGCCCTTTTTCAAACATTGTTTCAAACATTTATTTAGTATATCAGCCTCATTAGGGTGGTCCTTAAAATTGAAAGTGGGAAAGTCTAATTTCCAATCCCCAGAGTTCATTCTATTAGTCAAGAAAACTCTCCTGGTCAACTTTTTCCTCAATCTGACAACATCTACCCCTCCATCTACCTGTCGATGAGGGAGGGGTACATGTTGTTGGAATTTGAATACAATTCGCCAGGAGAGTTTTCTTGACTATCATAACAAATTCCGTTGGTTGGAGCTTAAAATAAATGAATTTGAACATTTACATGGCACCAAGGGTCTAACTTTGGTTTGAGAAGTGGGGGGGACACAAAACAGAGTGTCCTCCGCAATGAAACATTGTTCTCGATTTAATTCCATTTCCTGCCTTTCTACACATATATATATTAGGGACTATGGTGTTAACTAATCCAAGAAAAATGTGTCGTGTATATAATGAGTGTGCAAACTTATCTATCAATAAACCTGTTTTATTTGTGATTACCTCACATCCTATAGGGGGGTCCGGGGGCATGCACCCCCGGTAAGATATTTTAATTTAAATTGAAGTTAAATGCATCAATCTGGTGCACAAATTAAGAGATTTATGGATACAGCTCTCAACACTCATATGAAACAGACCTGTATATATTTCTATACTCCAAAAACCATTAAAATATTCTCACAACCAATAACACATTGATATACTCCTCTCTCCTATTTTTATCTTACCTAGTCTGAATTATTTCTTTTTATTTATGCATATTTGACTAATCACTCACCTTTCAAACTGTGTTTTTAATTATTTACTGACATTGGAATATTTTTTTTACTTATTTTGAACAACTATATTAAATAGATGGACATATTTGTTTAGACCAAACCGTTTGAGACCCACTGAGATAACTTAGACTAAAGTTTACAATATAATCACTCAGTGAGCGGTCCTTTACCTCCCTGAGCTGATGTTACCTCAGCCTCTCAGTCCGACAGGAGAGGACTCTCCCTCTCCTTATTGTTGAAACAGCTTGTAATCTCCGTTAGCTCCGAGCTAGCACCAGATGCTAACAACAACCCCCGTAACTCTCTCTGTCTCTCTCTGTCTCTCTCTCTCACACAAAATGCGCTCCTCCCACGCACACACAGACGCTCCTCCATGACCACTTTTACTTGCGTAAAAAAAAAAAACCCATTTGAAAAGTGGGGGGGACACAAACGGGATTTTGAAAAGTGGGGGGGACATGTCCCTCCTGTCCCCAGTGGAAATTACGCCCATGCATGGCACTAAGGACCACCCTAAGCCTCATGAGAGGCATATTCTTAAAAAATGTACACAAATAAATGATCACAAACTGAGAAGGGCCCCAGGGTTTATCGAGCCCCTCTACTTCCTCTGCTGACACATTAAACATGTATTCTTTCATTTCATGCATTAAGAATTTATACATTTATCGCTGCACACACACTGATTGGAGATCCCAGTCTAAAACACCCACATTTGTTTTGCATCCATAATAGGCCAATTAAAACATGCATTGAAGAAAATGTGTGATGTCTTATGATCTTTTGTTTAATCATATTATCATGTTTAATTTGATGCTTTTAGCATGGGTCTACACTTTGGAGCAGGTGCACGCGGAGGCGGAGGTTTACCATTAATAAAAAGGTCACATGTTCAAACACACGTGTATCAGGATGAGCTGATTACTGTGAAATTGGACAAAGCAACAGTTGTTTGTGTCTGCGTTAGTGCGCTTCAGTCATTTCTCTTTAAAGTAAGTTTAAGTTAATGACAAAGGTTGAGGTTACAGTTCCTTGTCCGTAATTGAAACGTAGTTAATCTTCCCAAAAGTTAGTGAAAAGTCGAGTTTTACCCGCGTGTCCCTCCTCCTCCTACAGAGCGGATGCCGGTGACCTGCCTGTCTCTCCGTCAGTGAGTCTGCGCGCCTCGATGTGCGACAGCAGCAACAGGAGGAAGACAGACAGACAGCGACCGTGGATCAAACACTCCAGGGATGGCACCGAGCTCCCGCTGAGACACACAGCACCCAAGTGGCGAGTCGGGGGGTGGGTGGGGGGTTTGTACGTGAAACTCAAAGAAGTCGGGATGGACGGCAAAGGCACGCTGAAGATGTTCCACAGGAAGAAACGGGAACTGATCAAAACGCCATCCATCTCGAAAAAGAGCCGAGCAGGAAGCCCCGGGCCGCAGAGCAGCGCCCCGGCCGTGAGTAGCGCATCACTTCTGGTTTCTGCAAGTGTGTGTGCGTGTGTAAGTGTATGTCAGATGACCTTCAGCTGGAGGGACAGGCTACAGAAAGGGCTCAAGACAAGTGGTGATTGTGTGTGTGTGTGTGTGTGTGTGTGTGTGTGTGTGTGTGTGTGTGTGTGTGTGTGTGTGTGTGTGTGTGTGTGTGTGTGTGTGTGTGTGTGTGTGTGTGTGTGTGTGTGTGTGTGTGTGTGTGTGTGTGTGTGTGTGTGTGTGTGTGTGTGTGTGTGTGTGTGTGTGTGTGTGTGTGTGTGTGTGTGTGTGTGTGTGTGTGTGTGTGTGTGTGTGTGTGTGTGTGTGTGTGTGTGTGTGTGAGAATGTGCAGTCGTTAACAGCAGATATAAGTTGTGTTAAGTCAATTTCTGTTTGTGCATTGATGCATTTCAACTGTAGTCTGACTGGGTGAAACTACTTCAAAACCCCAGTAAAATTATTATGATGTGTGCCTCACTCACACTACCTAATATAAGTTTGTTTAATCAAGTTTCTGTATGAGCATTAATGCTTTTGGCCTGCTTTAGTTTTGACATCCATTTTGATGTGTGCCTGACTGCACTCAACCAAATATAAGTGTTGTTTAGTCAAGTTTTAGTGTGATCATGAATGCTTTTTGACTGTGAAGTAGTCTGACTGGGTAAAATGTCTTAAAAAGCCTAGTCAAATCATTATTATGTTTGCGTAGTTGCACAAATACTTTTCGTTTTGTCAAGTGTTTGTTGTGGGCATTATTGCTGTTTGACTACTTTAGTCTTGACTTCCATTTTGATGTGAGCCTGACTTCACGTTGACTCATCTGACTCAAAGGAAGTGTAACTTCTGATGATGGGGTTTACCACTGAAGCTGTGGCGGGTTGCAGTGTGTGAATGCTCTGGTGAGATCAGTTTTAAGAAGTTGCTGGTGCTTTTAGTTAGAATGGGGACAGAGCTGTAGGGGGAAGAAGGAGCATGCTGAGACGGGTCGGTAAGGGCAGCTACAACCCTTACTCTACCAGTCAGAGAGTTAAGAAAGCTGAGGCAAAGAGCAAGGACAGACTGGACATACTGCCCAGCAAGCAAAACGTGTGGCTTAAGCAGGTATGTCTGAGCTTATGCATGTTATCATATAGATATTGGATGCTTTTCTATTTCTTATTTTTGTAGCCGTGAGTTAGGAAGGCACTAATAATGAAAATATACTTAATTTATCCTCTTAGGGAACATATGTTTTTTTATTCTGTTGTTAATTTCTAAATTTCAACAAGTGTATCAATGTGGAGTGATGTCGCAGCATAGTGCCCTGAGCTGTTAGGGGTTATGTGCCTTGCTAAAGAGCATATGGCAGTGTCCAAAGCCAAGTCCCTGAGCTATAAGTCTACCAAAAGTTGGAAAGGAGATGCATCAACCAGGCCAAAACAACAATTCGGTGCCTCCTAATTTGTGTTTTGTTGGCAGAGGAGTGTCATTTCTCAGAAAAATATCACTGTTTGTATTCCAAATAGTAAATGACATTTCTACACTCCGCTCTGTTCGCCACACCCGATGACACCTCTGAGTCAGGAAGTGTTGCACAACGCAGCACAGGATCTTGTGAAAGCCATCACATGTGTGTTTACCAACAACAGCGCTTCTGTGTTTAAGGCCACAGAAGCAGAAAGGGGTCCTGTTGGTGCCCTCACGCTGATCTGGGAAAGGTTCAATCATGTGACCTTTTCTCTCTTCCTGTCCCTCTCTCAGCTCTCCATCCTGCAGGAGCAGCCTCGGAAAGATGCAGCTGACATCACCCTCTCCTCCTCACCCTTATCCTCCGCTTCAACTCTCACCCCGACCTCTGCCGGGCTTCAGGACTCCTCCGCCTCCTGCCCCGGGACCCCCAGCATCCACCACAGCAAGCTGGTGGCCATGCAGGGGGTGGGCTCTCCAGTGTCCACCCTGAAGAGGCCGACTGCACTGAGCCGACACGCCAGTGCTGCAGGTCTGCTTCAACACATCCATACTATGCATCCATATATTCCTTTTTATAGACTTGGTGATGTCTCACACCTGTACACCTGAGCTGAAACAGAAAGCCAGATCTGGAGGAAGAAGACACAATAGCAGTGCTCAAAAAGTTAAATCCACTTTAAGAATCTGGGATAGATAATCTTTCACTATTTTCTGATAACTCTACTAAATTATTCATCTAGAAAATAATTAACAGATTAAACAAAAGTGAAAAGCAGTGCATTCAAGCTAAAGGTAAAAACATCAGCAAACCAGCACTGTTTTTTTACATACAGAAAACTGCAAAATATTGCATTTACACTTTGGATTTTCTATGAATTAAGCAAAAATGAAGTAACAAGTTAATTAGTGAGATGTAGGGGTGGTGGTAAGGGGATT
This sequence comes from Notothenia rossii, assembly GCF_949606895.1. Lineage (NCBI taxonomy): Eukaryota > Metazoa > Chordata > Actinopteri > Perciformes > Nototheniidae > Notothenia > Notothenia rossii. The sequence continues at coordinate 86,484,856 of NC_136912.1, read as the reverse complement.
TTGTTGTATGTACAAGGCTTGGTGAGAAGGTGGTATTATTTATAAGCCAATACATGATAGGTATTGAAATCTCTTTCTTAAAAAAAAAAAATAGATACACCTTTAGAAGAGAACAGAAAACAAGTTTTTATAGATAAATGACTTAAACAATGCATTTGTTCTCCTCAGGTTTCCCTCTCCAGTCCTGGGTGTTCTCTAAAGGCCAGGGGAAGACGGCCTCCGCCCCCACCACTCCGTCTGATGGTCCAGAGAGCACGGCCATCGAGGTGGAGGACATCCCCGCCCTGCTGAGGGACGTGGCCCGCTTCGCAGAGGCTGTGGAGAAACTGAAGGATGTGGTGCTGACTGAAGGTGAGCACAGTGACATATTAATACTAACGAGGCCTCTAGGGATGGTCTATGAGTGGTAAGAAATGTGTCACTTTCCTGCTACATTTTGGAATGTCACTAGCTACTTTCATTCTATTTCATAACTAGAGTAGGTGGCATTGGGCTGGGTTTTTTTGGTTGGTTAACTTGTACAAATGTAGCTTCTTCAGTGTTGCCCACCAAAGTTTTACGTTTTTAAAAGCTATGGCATCAAACTTACACCAGACATAAATAATCCAATAGAAACATTGAGTATGATTCTGTAGGGCTCCTGTCTCTCGTCAGATGCTGCCTTTTTGGCAAATTACAAGGCACTGAAAAGAGTTTGTGGTGATTTGTGTTTGAACCATGCACTGCCAGGGCTGGGATCACAGACCTACAGTCAGGAAAAAGGCTTGTTTTCTCTACTGTGGAGATAAAATATATTCTCTTTGTGTGAGTAGTTATACTTTTTTTTTTTTTTTAATTATGGTTAATACAACGGTATGTCAGTTTCTTCTTGTGTTATGTAAATATGAATCTGTCAGAGTTTGCAGACCAAACAACATTGTTTGGCCTTTTAGCTTCCCTTCATGGTTAAATGCTCGAGTCGATAACAATGGGCTTACATGAGAGGACATCATGTATCCAAAAAAGGTTTTCGTAGATCGTAAACCGGTTCTCTTTACCAACACGTGTGCGTAGCGAGTGGGGGAGGGGAGGAGGAAAAGTGAGGGTGGAGCCACCTTGCACAAGCTAACAAGTGGCTGTGAGCGTCTTCTCTCCAAGTGAAAGCTGCGTTTCCGACCGCACTCTTGTCTCCAGCAGGAAGTCGGCTTCTTGTTTACTGCAGCCTCGTACTCACACTCTTCCCCTCCTGTACCGTGCAGTGTGGCTTAAAATAGAAAAACACCTCTTCATGGAGCGTAGACTCCACCTGCTCAACAACTGAAGTATTTCCCTGTTTGAAGGTTTCCAAGTGTTGAGAAGCTTTTTTAGAGCAGAGTTTTGTGGGCCAGATGAAATAGAAAGGTCTTTTGTTTGTGTGTCTTCTGCCGGCCGTTATCTGGCTCCGTTCTGTCTCCACCCAGCTTTCTAAAACAGGAAGCCATGATGGATAGCCTCTGAAAGAAAGGCCTCGTCCTACACTTCCTCCTCTGATAGGCTGGCTGCATCACTGCAACGTCACGTCTTTTGTTAATCTGCAGCACAATCAGAGTTCCAACCTCGTCTCAAGTTTTAACCTCGTGCAGCACCTTTTTAATCTGTAGCTCACCGTTGTTTCCTCATCAAACCATTTGACTCGAAAGTTCGTTGATTCTTTTCATGAGCCACAGAAAGCAGATGTACCGCAGCGCCAGAATTAGTTTCTAATCTTGCAAAACAATAGAGAAGATAACTTCCTCTCTGGCACAGTGTTCAGGTCACCCTGCTGCTCAGACACTCTGACACACATTTTCTTACAGACTGAGGGAGGGGTGGGTCGGCTGCCCTCTGGCCTCCTCCCCGAGCTGCCTCCATTTAGAGAAAGGGTGTACAGAGGAGTGTGAGGTTGCGACATTAGACGGAAAGAAGCTAGCCAGCCAATCCCTGTGTGTAAGTGTAGAGGAAGGGAGGATGCGGGCTGCAGATGGGTCACCAGTGACATCAAAGCAGAGGAGTTGACACTGTCTGAGATTTTGAACCTGTTTGGCCGTTATCACTGACCTGACCGTCTGCTCAGACTGTCTGTCTCCCTGTGGTTTCCACTATATAGAAACATTGGGTTGAGGTGACGTACATTAACCTTTCTGTTGGTCGCTTGGTAGCAGACCCTTCACGCGATGGCAGAGCGAACAGGTACAGGCAGGGCCCATAGTGATAGCCCTATAGTTTAAATCTACTACAAACAAATAAACATATGGACATGGGTTACTATTTTTTTTTTTTAAATGGTAAATGTATTTAGGAACCTATCAATGTGATTTTAAGTGGGGGTGGACCTCAAATCCTCTAGGGGGGTCCGGGGACATGCTGCCCCGGTAAGATTTTTTTTTTAAATGTTGGAGTTAAATGCATCAATCTGGTGCACTTTGAGGGGCAAATAAAGAGACTAGATCTATGGGAACACCTATATGAAACAGAACTGTATACATTTCAATAATCATAAAATCATGGCCATAACCAATAACATCCCCAATATGAAAAAAACATTGAAACTTGTTTATTTATTTATTTTTGGTTCATTTATAGTTGAGTGTGTCTGTGCTCGTGAATCAGCCTCTCCTGTCTCTCTCCTCTCCTCCCTGCTCCTCTTTGAGGCAGCAGCAAAGACTAGTTTTAGCTCTAAACAAGTTTTAAAAGTGTATCTTACCTTTTTTCACCTAGTTAACTTTTTATTCATGCATATTTTACTAATCAATACCCTCTCAAATGGAAATATATGTTTACATAAATGGTGACCAAACCGTTTGAGACCCACTGAGAACTTAGACTAAGTTAACTATCTAAACACTCAGAGTCCTTTACCTCACCTGAGCTGAGGTTATCCCGAGCTTGAATGACACACAGAGACCAATCAATGGCTTTGATTTATGCTCTGTATGACAGTGGCCATGTCGGCAGGCCACATCATGTAGACAGCCAGTCACCCTGTGTGAGGCAGGCCACTTAACAGGCCAGGCCATCGGGAACCCCCCCGGTCCTCCCGATGGCCTGTCCGGGACTGGGTACAGGAGGCGTAGAGCGAGGGATAATTGTCCACAAGTTAATCGATCGCATCGAGTAAAAAAAAAATGTAATTTTTTTTTTTTAAAACAACTACCGTAATTTTCGGACTATAAGCCGCACCTTTTTCCCCATTTTTCGTCGCTGCGGCTTATATAACGGTGCGGCTAATCTATGGATTTTTACAGCTAACGGCCACCACCTTTAACTCTATGGGCTCTATGGCCGGTCCGCGGACCCCCACCTTTAAGCAGCGGGTTCCAGCAGGAAAAGCTGGAGGCCGGAAAAGAGTGAGACAGGTAGCGCGCAAAAGTAAAAGTGGAACCGAGAGTGGTATGCCGCTGCTGCGGCTTATATTCAGGTGCGCCTTATAGTCCGAAAATGACGGTAAAAAACTAAACAACTAAATGGGTCGCGAAATATACTTGGGCGGCCGTTAATATACCTGGGCGGCCCGCCCAAGTATAATCTGTGTGGGAAACCCTGTATTTGTCTCGTATGTCCTCGTCTAATCATTTAACTTATGATTCCAGTCAAATGTAGCCAACAAGTTGTAATTTTATTTCTTGCATGCACTGAACTATCCCTTAATGATGCATTCAAGGACACTCTGACATCTGAGAAACCCAAATTCATCTCTCTCCTCCCTCTCGTCCAGGTAAGGACAGTCAGCGTCCCGTGGCTCACGAGTGTTTGGGGGAGGTCCTCCGAGTGCTGCGTCAGGTAATCAACACGTACCCTCTGCTCAACACCGTGGAGATCCTCACCGCCGCCGGCAAGCTCATATCCAAGGTCAAAGGTCAGTCAGTTGTTAAAGGTTCCTTCCACTGTTTTAACATCGTTTGGTAATACTGTATTTCATGTATAAAGATAGTTTAATTTGCAGGTGTGTGAATTCATTTGTTCAGCGTTTTTAATTTCCAACCACAACTGAAACCTGAACACATGCTTTGGTTGTGATTTTTCAGGTTTCCACTATGAGGCTTGTAACGAGGCAGATAAAAATGACTTTGAGAAGGCCATTGAAACCATCGCAGTCGCTTTTAGCAGCAAGTGAGTATCTGATACATCTTCGATCAGATTATGTCATTTATTTTTTATCCTAAAGTAACACCAGTATTTTTTGTTTATTTAGATTAGCTTCAATTAATAACGGCATCAAAAACAATATACTCCTTGTGGGGTTTGTAATTTATTAACAATATTTCAGTGACAAAAAACAAATCAAAACACATGATACAAAAAACATCTGACACACAATCAATACTCTTTATTTCACACAAAAAGACAAACTAAACAAGAGTAATACTGAAAGCTATAAATAATTGTACATCATTATTTCAAATTATAGAAATCTAAAGTATTTATAACAATACTGCCCATTTAATTACAAAAACACAAATATAGAAAGCTCTGTACATCAATATCACATCTTTAGGAAAACAAATATATGTTTTTTTTGCTACTGTATTACTTAAATAATGAATCAATAAAATCTTGACTTTTTTTTAAACTTGTTTTAACACTCACATTGAATTGTCACCCTAGCTGGATCATTTACAGTTCTCTGTAGTGACTATTACTGGTAGTTATTGTCCTTGCTACAGAGATTGATGTGGACACAGGTTTCTGTGTATAAAGCCAGGTATTACCTCTTTTACAAAGGTAGTGCGTGCGGCTCAATGCGTACAAAGTATTCTGTTTTTGGGAATTGTAGAGAGAAGTGAAGCGATGGTGACACATTTGCATCAGGCAGAGCTGAAAACAGGAAGTGGGTTTTTTTCTACCATGTTACACACAACCAAAACTTGAAACTGCTGTTGACTGCTCTCGAACAGATTGCTTACAGACGGAGAAGATCACAAATCACAAACACGATCTCTTTATTTCAGGATTTTAAATCAGACGTATAATTAAACCTGACATTAAATGTTTTTCCGGGATTTAGGTTTTTTTAACTGTATGTCTTCAATCTTTAAAAACATACATTATGATAAATGAAATAAACCCACAGTAGAGGGACGTCTCAGTTGAATGTGTAATCTGCGTATTTCACGGAGCGTTCATCACATGCTCTGTGTCTGTGCCACTTCAGGGTTTACTCATCTGTCACAGAGCTCAGGAGGAAGTGAGCTGGCAGTCAGTAGAAATCTGCCTGACGTGTCTGTTTCCTCATTCTCTCCTCCGCTCTTCCTCCGTTTGACTAATTGTCTGTCATGACAAGAAAAAAAACAAGATGGAGATGCTGTTTTTAGTTTTCCTCACCCTTTATTTCAGCAAGCACCTCAACTCCATAAACCAAAATGTAGGATGTCAAAAAAATGCTTTTTCTTGATTTGATGAGGGATCTGTTAAAAAATGGAATGAATACTTTGTCATGCAGTATACATGTTGGAGAGTATGATCATAAAAGGTAGAGAAAAGTAATGCAAATCAATGCATGTTATCACTTCCTGTCTCTGGTTAATTGGTACCTCTCAAGCCTTCCTACAAAGACTCCTCTTTCTGCTTTCATTTTTGGAAAATCTGCCTTTTTTGATCATTTTTAGACCCAGATAATTGTTACTGCTTCATTCATCATGCCGATTATTTTCACTGAGCCAAAAAGCCTCTTTAAAGTTCCTTATGATATATTACCATTTTTAACAAAACTGAAATGTTTTTTTATGACCATCTGCGACATCCCAACCATATCATATTTACAAAACGTTTGTATTTGTCATAATGGTCGATGTTAAGGTTTCTTTGTTGTTTCTCCTCAGTGTGTCTGAGCTGCTGATCGGAGAGGTGGACAGCAGCACGCTGCTCTCCCAGCTGCCCACTGAGAAGAGCAGGGTGAGTGCATCACAATCTGCTCATTTATTACAAATAGATTGTTGTCTAATGCAGGGGTTCCCAAAGTGGGGGTCGCAAGACCCCGAGTTGGGGTCGCGAGATGATTACAAAATAAAAAATTATTACAAAAATTGATTAATTTTTTGGGGGAAATTATTATTAATAATAACGTTTGCATAGACATTTCAGGGGCGGACTAGCCATCTGTATAATTTCCCCACAACGAGGCTCCCCCTTTGACAATCCACTAGCGCAGTGTTTGTGCGGAAAACTGAAATTAATTCACTACCCCCCCGTCGACAGGGGGTCGCCAGTCTCTGGCACTGTTATTTTGGGGGTCGCGGGCTGAAAAGTTTGGGAACCCCTGGTCTAATGAACTACGTCAACTTTTTAACCAAATACCATTAAATATTACTGTACAGAAGGAGATTTCCTCTCAAAACTGTTTCTGGGATGAAATAAAGGAATTCTTTAGTCAATGTTGAGCATGTGTGAGACAGTGATAATCTTCTTTGTGCTGCGGTGTAGTCGCTGGAGAACTTGTACGCTTCGACAGGCCATGGGGCAGACAGCGGACACTTGAGGAACGACCTGCATTACATGGGTACAGCGACCAGATGCTCCTATACACACACTACCGATTTAGAGGACTCAATTCAGTCCATCATGGCTGCAGTTTGTGAAGCTTCTGCACCTCTGTCTTTCCATTTAGTCCGTTTCGAAATGCAAGTTTTTAAGAAATGTTCATATAATTGTGTATCAACGTAAGTGTTAAGTAGATCTATGGCTTGTCAAATTTGAACATGCATTGCCCATTTGGCTGGTGAAAAAAGTTTGGCACCCTAGTTTTTGTACACATTCATCCGTTTATATTTTGATTTTTTAAAACATGCTCGATATCTAATAGGTCTCCCCCTGCTGACGTAAACACTGTGGTACAATTAAGTGCCAGCTGCAGAAACTCTTTATCACAAACAGTCAGCACCAACATGTATAACAGGATGTTGGAGATCATCACTTCACACCTTGTTTGTTTGTTTGTCTGTGTGCTGTTGTGCAGGCAGAGCTGAGGAGGTGGATGTGATCCTGCAGCAGAGCGAGGGAGGCGTGGACTCCGCTCTGCTCTACGCCAAAACCATCTCCAAATACATGAAGGAACTGATCAGCTACGTGGAGAAGAGAACTTCCCTGGGTGAGCGGGGGTGCCTCAGTGTTTGGAATATTTTTTGAAAAATCGAATTATTGATTAACAGGAAATGTGTTGATGTTTACAATAGATGTATATTATTGTGGTGTATGTTTGTCTCGTTGTTCAAGCTATGGCCAAAATCAATCAATCAATCAATGTTTAAATACAAAATGTAATGGGTTATGTGAGAAAATATAAACATAACACAAGTTCGGGACATTTTGAGTTCATTTATTTCAAATGTATATACAGATATAGGGAAAGTAGTTTTAGCTGTACTTGAAGCAAAACATTGCTAACCCTTTTTTTTTTTTTTTTTTTCACAATGTACAATTACACACAACACATATTACATTTCAGAGAGAACAGTGCCTGTACGGAGACGATCTACATAGTTATCAAATATTGCTTGGTTTTTTATGACTCATTTGTTATGTACCTTAACCATTTTTCCCAGCCCTTAAGAAATTTGTTTTCCATTACTTTCAACTTGTATGTGATTTTCTCCATTATTAGGATATCACCAATAATATTAACCCATTGTCTGTAGCTTGGTGTTTCTGCCTCTAGCCAGTTTTTAGTGATAGCCTTCTTTCCAGCAGCTAGGAGGATCTTGATCAGGTATTGATCTCTGACATGTACCAGGGTGTCCGCGGGGTCTTAAAAAGTATTAAAAGTTGATAAATCAATTTAGCGAAAATTAAGGCTATTAAAAAGTATTGAACGGCATTTTCCAAGGTATTAAGAAGTCCCACAGCAACGACAACATGAAACAACCTTTAATTTACTGAAACGACATCTCGGGGAAACCCCCTCAAGGCGGCCCCATGCATAGCGCGCCGTAAAATGCTGCTTCTTATTTTAAGTTTCGTTGCCTTGCTCCGCTCTGTGGGGGGGGGGTCCCAAGGTGGGTAGATCGACATACGCAACGCTCTGGGGGTCCAACGGCTCCGTGTGTAAGCCCTATTTGATAATTTTCTGATAACGATGAAATAGCCCGCCTCCCTCTCCACCGCGGAGAATAAACAGAAGGACAACCATGGCAACCATGCTCCGGGGTCTTCTTCGCTGCTTTTGGTGTATTTTGTGGCGGCAGCTGCGCCACTTACAGGCCTGGCATATGTACTACAGCGTTTCCAGCGGTCTCTTGTGAACGGGCACATTAATGAATCGAATGCGTGTGAACGGAAGACTTTTTTGCGTTTGCGTATGCGTTTTACCGTATGCGTCCTCGTGGGACCGGGGTCTAAGCCAAACTATATCCGGTCACAGAGATCTGCTATTTTAAAGTAAAGTCAACACATATCGACCCTAAATATAGTCTATTAAGAACGAGAAAAGTCTTAACATATATATCGTTTTTTGTAAACATACGACAAATGTGTGAGGGTGATGACGTCAGAGCATCGTCCTATGTGCCAGGGCTTAGCCCCGGACAGCCCCAGCCCAATTTAACCCCTGGGTATTTGTGAGGGAGCTCCTATATGGCATTACCCCGCTGAAGCTCACCAAAGTTTAATATATTTCATAGTTCAAAGTTTTGTCAATTGTTTTGTTTATTGATCAAATACTGGTTTCTAATGTTTTCTGAGGAGTTTTACTGGAATGAAAGAGCACAGAGTACAGAAGCAACAAAGCTACTGCATTAAACCTGACCTTCACAGAGAGGTTGAAGTTCATGTGGAGAGGAAGCTTCAGTGGTCTGTCTGCACTCTGTTTAGTTGTGCTATCTTACAATCAATATAGTCAATGTGAGGTAAAGTGTGTAACCGGTTAGAACTCAAAGTTGCGATGAGGTCTTAAAATGTATGGAAAGGGTCTTAAAAGGTATTAAATTTGACCTCAGGATTTCTGCATATACCCTGTGTACAGATCCTTCCATATGTCCCAGGTATAATACCAAACAGGTTAGAGGGATTCTATATCCTAATACCTTGCATATAACAGTGTACACAGTCCCAGAAAGGTTGAATCTTACTGCAGCTCCAAAACACATGTGTATGGTGAGGTTCCTGATGTTTACAAAGGCTAACCCTTTTTGTCATTTTGTTTTTAACAGAGATGGAGTTCTCCAAAGGCCTCCAGAGATTGTACCATTCCTGCAAACACAGCATAACGCATGTAAGAGTCCTTTTTCGTTTTTACCATTTAATTTCTGAATACATCTCGAGTGTTCTCTCTGAAACGATAAAGCATTACAGCTTTTACTCATTTTCTGTGTTGTATATCAAACCTCCTTAATGTTTGCGTTGACTCCCTCCAGCCCCAGATGCCGCTCTTCTCCATCTACTCCCTGGCTCTGGAGCAGGACCAGGAGCAGAGTGTGGGGCTGCAGCTGGCCAACACCACCCTGCACACACAGACCTTCATCCAGGTAAGCTCCACTGATGGTTGTTGCTACATGAATCACCCTGTGACAGTCACTCATGTCCATTTATACCAGAGTGTTTGAGTGTGTTCACATTGTGTTGCTCTGCAGCCTCTGATGCAGCGTAAACAGGAGCATGAGAAGAGACGGAAGGAGATCAAGGAGCACTGGATTCGAGCTAAGAGGAAACTGGTACTTACCTTATATATTTGTGCGCACGTGTACTAATACACTGTTTTATTCATCTCTAAATTACAATAACATACGGACCACCGATTGTTTGTCTTTGTTTAGATGGAGTGTGAGGCGAACCTGCGTAAAGCTAAGCAAGCCTTTATGGTCCGCTGTGAGGAGTACGAGAAGGCCAAAACAGCTGCCTGCCGCGCTGAGGAGGAAGGAGGAGGGTCTACGGCAAAGTCTGTGGAGAAGAAGAAACGAGTGGAGGAGGAGGCGCGCAACAAGGTTACTGTCAACCGCTTTCTTTCATGGCTTTCTCTGTGGTTTCAGGAATGAAACAATTATTGATTTGCATGTTAAAATATTTCAAGAGCTTGATGTTATCAGTCGCGTGGTGAACTTAACTTATTACGATCTGGTTGCTACATTGATCATCTTTGTGCCTTAATAGCAGAACAATAACAGGAATATTCAAAAGGTCCTGAAAGGAAAACCTATTTTGTATTTAATGTATGGGAATACCATGTCGTAATGCATTGTTTAGAAAAGAAAGAAATATTTCATAAAGTATTCCTCTATTGGATATACTGGTATCATTAACAACCACGTTTACATCCTTGATTCATCCGAGTAATGTTTGGTCTCTGTTTAAAATGACTGAAGATCTACTCCTGTGTACCTTTTATACTGCTGTTGTGTTTTAGGCGTGTACTCCAAACAATAATACTTGGTGTAGAGTTAATAAAACAAATGTTGTGTGTGCAGTCAGACGAGGCGGAGGCCACCTACCGGACATGTATAGCAGACGCCACCACCCAGCAGCAGGAGCTGGAGCACACAAAGGTCACAGTGCTGAGACAACTGCAGGACGTCATCAAACAGAGCGACCAGACCCTGCGCTCGGTCAGAACAAACCTCACTGTCACCCAATGTCATCGGCTTCTTAGCTGTTCTGAATGTGCCTGCAGTGCTCTATATTCTATCCTCCAGATTTGAGCAGTGATGGAAACTCTCCTCTGATCCTTGTGTTGTCACTCTTCCCTCCACCAGGCGACCATCTCGTACTACCAGCTCATGCACATGCAGACCGTGGCCTTGCCGGTCCACTACCAGACTCTGTGTGAGAGCAGTAAGCTGTACGACCCGGGCCAGCAGTACGCTGCTCACGTTCGAGACCTGCAGCTGCCCGAGCAGCCCAACGTTCACTATACGTTTGAGAACTACTGTCCCTCCATCTCATCGTCACAGTAAGAGCATCAGTCGGATCCACCAATATGCAGTTTCAATTCAAACCTTAAGGAAGTAGTTCAGATTAGCTTTTATGCCAAGAGTTGGATGAGAAGATTGATACCAGTATCACATCTGTACAGTAAATATGAAGCTTTGGCCACTTAGCTTAGCAAAACAGCTGGAAACAAAGGGAAGTGGCTCAGCTAGCTCTGTCCAAATCTAACAACATACACAGGAAAAGACTAAGGAAGTCAAAGCACCAATAAATAGTTCAGCACATAACCCAAATATTATTATTATTTTTTGAATAACACTCTTGTCTCCTAACTAGCTAGCTCGCTATTATGAGGCCAGCATCTGTGCAAAACTAATCTGCTCGCTGTAGCTTCATATTCACCCTGCAATCATCAGTGGTATTAAGAGTGTTTCATATTCCTGCATTGCAGCCACGGCCACAGACCAAGGAATGACAGTTTCAACACGGACAGTCCTACCACCAGTGTGGACGCAGCAGCAGGAGACAGCAGAGACGCCGAGGCTCAGCGCAAGAGTGAGTGACGACTGCTGCAGATGTTAGACAGCTGTAGTTTTATAAAGAGGACTCTGAGACATCCAGCCTGTGGTTCATTTACTCATTTCATTTCCACAGTAACAAGAGCACACAGTGTTACCAAAGTACTTTCAACCGATCCAAGATCCATTATTCTGATGCCGACTATTCACATATTTTTGTCCTTTTGTCCTCCCCAGGGCAGGGACATAAGTCTTGGGGTTCAACAGTGAGCGACGACAGTGTTGGAGGAGAGGCAGGTCTAGAGTCGCCTACTGCCAGCTCCAGTGAGTGAGAGCTGTGTTGAAACATGTTCACAGTAACACCAGGATATCTGAGAGATTACATTTTTCCACTTCAAGGAAAACACACAATGTGCGTGTGTGTGTGTGAGAGATGGTACTTAAGGTGTTTATTCATTTTAGGTGACGTCAGTAAAATTGCTCGGACGTCATCCACTGGGACAATGTCGTCCAATGAGGACGCAGATGAGAAAGACGGGAATATGACATCATTTGAATCTCCAAGTAAGATTTACAGATTGTAATCACTGTTGATGTGACATTAAAATGTAGAAACCCTGAGAGGCAAGAGGGAAGAGAAATGTCGATTTCCTCATACAAGGTGATTTAGCCCGGTTAATCTTTCTAAAAAGTCAATTAAAATAGTGTTGGTTGGTGTAATATTCATACGACTAAAATAAATCATGTTCTCCTTAATGTCAGATAAGTGACCATTTTAAACACATTTCTCGCCACAATATGCTATAACTTGCTGAAACATTGTATATATACTTAAGAAGCATTTGAAATTGCTGCTGTGAATCTTGTATGAGTCTTCCGGAGTGTGTATGATGTGCGTCCTTCTCTTCAGACATGAACGGCATGGACCCTGACGTGGTGGTGTCCACCAGACCTTTCCGTAACGTCGGCCTCTCTAAAGCAGCACATACCCACCGGCTGAGGAAGCTACGCACCCCGTCAAAGTGCCGCGAGTGTGACAGCTACGTTTACTTCCAGGGGGCCGAGTGTGAGGAGGTGAGTCCTTTATTTAATAATGTAGTCATCTGCTAACATCAGACCTGCAGAGAGAGACTCCCAGTGATAATCACACCGTGTTCTTCTCTGTCTTCAGTGTTTCCTGGCGTGTCACAAGCGCTGTCTGGAGACTCTGGCCATCCAGTGCGGTCACAAGAAGCTGCAGGGCCGTCTGCAGCTGTTCGGCAGGGACTTCTCTCAGGTAGCCAGCTGTGCCAGCGACGGCATCCCCTTCATCATCACTAAGTGCATCTCTGAGATAGAGAGACGGGCGCTCAAGATGAAGGTGAGGCAGTGAACATGTTTGTATTAAACAGAGCGCTGGAAGTCTTTGCCACTGACGTGTTTTAAACTGTCTGCTTCCTCCTTGCAGGGCATCTACAGGGTGAACGGGGTGAAGACTCGGGTGGAGAAGCTGTGTCAGGCCTTTGAGAACGGCAAGGAGCTGGTGGAGCTATCCCAGTGTTCACCGCACGACATCAGCAACGTGCTCAAGCTGTACCTCCGACAGGTAAACATGCAGGAGTGAACACAAGAGCCTATAGCGAGACGTGGAACCATGACGAGACGTGACTAATACAATCACATATATCAAAGGTTGTGTTTTCAGTCTCTCTAAAATGTCTTCCTGTATCCGCCAGCTGCCAGAGCCCATCATGCTGTTCCGCCTGTACAACAGTCTGATGGGTTTGGCGAAGGAGAGTCTGCAGGGAGAGGCTGACACAGCGGAGGGAGAGGAGGTGGAGTCTAACAGCATCAACCCGGCGGTGGGCAAAGGGCCCGAGCTGGTGGACCTGGGCCCCAACAGCGACCCCGAGGTGCTGGTCCTGGTGGACAAGCTGAAGGAGCTTCTGAAGGAGCCGCCCAAAGCTAACGTCGCTACGCTACGCTACATCATTCGCCACCTCCGGAGGTCAGTCTTTTAAAAAAAACAACAAAAAAACGACATGAACACAATTGGGACACCATTTACAAACATTTAGAAAAATACTCTAAAGTTATCTCGTAACATTTATTTGCCATTTAAGTACTTAATCTATTTTATATAGATTAAGTACTAGCTTTTAACAATATCTGTGATGCCTTTCAGTCTGTAGATAGCAGCTGGCATGTAGCTTAAATATCATCTGTGGTGTTTATTACCTCACTGTCATTCAACTTTGAGAAATATCAGTTTTTTGCCGTTTTCTTCTCTGCTTAAGAAACTGTTAAGACTCTTCAAGTCTTGCTCCCTTCAGTTCATCACCTTAGGAGTTATCTTAATAGCTAAATGCTTTTTGAATGACTCTAAACTTTATCCGGATCTAGTATTAACTTTAAGGGGCAATCCTTACAAAACGGCTCCAAACTCTCTATATAGTTTGTCTTGATCTTCCTCCCTCCAGGATTGCAGAGCTGGAGGAGGACAACAAGATGAGTCCCAGTAACCTGGGTATTGTGTTCGGCCCCTCCCTGATGCGCCCCCGTCCCACCGGAGCCACCATCTCCCTCTCCTCTCTGGTCGATTACCCCCACCAGGCTCGCATCATTGAGTGTCTCATCGTCTTCTATTCATCCATCTTCCAGTCCAAAACCTCTCAGACACACAAAAACCTCCGCTCAGATTCCTCCTCTGCCCAGCAGGCGGGGCAGGAGGATATTCATCCCTCTGATAAGGTACCGAGTGTGACTTCCTGTTTCATGGTGCTGTAGATTTATGACGCCACGGGCAACTACTTATCATTCAGTTAATCCAAACCCGGTTGCTGTAATTATATTTATTCAACTGTATTATTACTGTATGACACAGTAATTATATTAAAGCAATTATCTGGTTTTCAGCATTTATAAAAAATGTATTATATCACTATTTTATTTAATGTAATATACATATTGTCACATATTTAGTTATATTTTCTGGTAAAAATATTTACTGATTTAACTTGTGTATGTTTATATAAATATTTGTATCATCCAATATTGAGCTACTGTTACAAAATCCAAGTGAATACATTAATACATTGTTTCTCAGTCTGACATATTGGGCTTCCACCTGAAGAAAAAGAATAGCCTCCTACAGCAGCTAGCATGAATATTTACTCTTAATGTATTTAGAATTTGAAAACTTAAAATCACTTATTTAAATATATTTATAGTGTGTGACTTTGCTATTTAACATAACTTTGTATACTAAGATGTATTACTTTTTTCATGAGAAGTTTTGGTGCGTACATATATTAGACCCTCTGTGGTCACTAGGCAAATGTAAATTGGCTCCCAGTGAAAATATCAAAAGCTTGTCTTAAAGAGAGGCTGCTAATAAAGTCTGGGCATGACCTAAACCTGGTCCAACCCTATTTCTGTGGAAATGCAAATTACAGTAAAATATCAGCTCATCCAGAGTTATGACCTACAGCTGCAAATAATTAGAATCCAGCTCACCCTCCTGCTTTGGTCGTTTGATTTATGATCCATTATAGAAAAAAAGAACCCTTCAGGTTAACTGACTTGATAACAATCTCTGCTTTAGGTCTGTGCTGCAGATGAAAAGATTGAGAGCGCTGCTGATGGAGAGGAGCCAAATGAACCAGAATCTGAGAAGTTGGAGGAGGGGTGTGGTACGTATTGTAAAACGCCATACAAGCAGAATTTCATATTACGGTTGTAAATGAACAGAATTCCCCTGAATGAGTATACATCAAAAGTCATGTTCTTGCATCTTCATGGTCATTTAAATGTGCGGAATACATATGTATTTGAAAAATGTAATCTCCAAGTTTCTGCATTAATGTTTATTTATGATCAGTTTCTTTTTTTTACCCCTGTGGTACCACCGGCCTCTTTATCTCCATTCAGGAAGTTCTTTAGGGTCTCTGGGGTCCAGTGAGCAGCTCCCTGACTCCGACTCAGAGCAGGACGACAGCGGTCAGGGGGCCGCGCCCCCCCGCAGCCTGGTGACGCAGGACAGCGAGGTGAGCATGGACGACGAGCCGCTGAGCTACAGGGACAGCCTGGACCTGTCGAGCCAGTCTGCAACGCTGACCGAACCAGAACCAGAACCAGACCAGGAAGAAACCCCCGACAAAGTGGAGCCTCCTGCCCTGCCAGTCAGCGGACCCCCAGATGAAGACACAGCGACAGAGGAGGAGCTGAGCGTCTCTCTGGCCGAGCTCAACGTGAACCAGTCCAACAACAACAACAAAACCAACAACAACAACTACCCCTGCTCCCCCGTTCTTAGCTTGTCGGGGCATCCACTGTCACGTTTGTCTGGAACGAAATTACCCCTGACCAGGAACAGGGACAGCGAGCCAGAGTTTGTCTGATATCTTTACTAAAGTGTGTGTATGTGAAGTCTTTACAGGAGTGATTGGGTTTGTATTCGTGAAAGTCTTTACGTGTGTTGATCTATCCTGGCAGCAAAACGTCTGCACGCATACTCCAGAGGTTTTGACTCAAGATGATTTAAAAAACTATTTTTGCAGCAGTTTGTATTTTTAAAGCCTTTTACTCATTGCTCTTGCGTGCTTGAGGAAAGGCAGGTCGTAAGTAACATCACAATGTGCAGGAATTCAAAGCCAATGATCTTAAAAGTGCTGCTGGTTTTATTTCAGCACTAACAGTTTCAAAATAAATGTAGAAGTCTTTTTATAAATGTCGCCTGTATTTCCTTGATTTGAATGTTTTGGTCTATTTTAATAAACATTTTTATTTTACACTGGTTTTGTCATTTCATTTAGAACCTTGCTTTGATGTCTTGTTTAGACAAATAGGGAACCGGTAAATAATAGTGAACTGGATGACGGCCTCTGACTGTTCTCATTCAGCTGTGTTCACTTCCCTGGTAGTGGGGAGGGCAGTGAGGAGTTTATTACAGTGGGTGGAGGTTTGAAACTGCAGCATGTGAGGCACAGACTGTTCTACAAGCTTCAGGATACAGCGGCTACTGCATGGCTTTCAAAAGGGAAAAAAAGGTAGGCTTCTCAAATTATTACAGCACAAAGTAGAATAGGTGTGTTAAGTTAATAACTTTTAGGTGTACAAAGGGATTTTTTTTGGGAATACTTTATTTTACAAAGTCAGAAAATATAAGAAAACAATTTAAACAATTCAAAAGTAGAAGGATCGTCCACGGATGAGTAATGAAACATCGCAGGTTTCCTTCACTGGTCTTCCAAAATGTTTATACAGGAGAATATCTGAAAAACAAAACATGAGTACTTTACATTTGATTCAAAGCAGCTACTTCCTTGTGGTTCTCACAAGCGCATCATGAGAGAGATTACTGTTGCGACTGAGCATGAATAGACCTTGTCCGGCTGACGTCTCTACGTCCTGTTTTTTTTTTTTCTGAGCTGGGATGTATGATACCTCAGTGAGGTGACATCCCTTAACTCCCAACTTCCATCAAAGTAATAAATACTATAAAAACTAATTACGTATGTGTGGAATAAAGTACAACTCAAAAATTCAGCCTCTGCATGAGTATATATGCGCTGTGTATCATCAAAAGGATTTTGTCAGTGTGGCTGTCTCAACAAGCTGCATATTTGTCCATAACACTCACCTGTCTGTCACTGCACCAGTCTGTATGTGATGTACCTCCCAGCTGTTTCACTGGGTCTGATGATCTTTACTACCTGGAAAAGTCGTAGAAAGAAAAGCAGAATGTTAGCCTGGAGCAGAATGATTGTCATGGTGCCAGTCTATAGTTTTGGCCACCATTATCAGTAGTATTACAAATCTATTTGCACAGGTAAATGATGCGATTTGGAAACAAGCAACAATGCTAGAGCAAATGTATAATAGGACCAACATCGTAGAAAAACTAACTGATCATTTAAATGTCTTTCACACAACATGTCTAGTAACAAGTAATGGTTATACAAATCTATTTGTGTTATCACTCTCCTTTACTGAAAATCATTTTACCAAAGAACCAAACCAAGATCAAATATAAAGCACCATGCAGTCACATAATGCTGATAATGTTATGCATTTAAAGGGGACCTATCATGCAAAATGCACTTTTGTACGTCTTTTATACATGAATATGTGTCCCCGGTGTTCCAGGGAACCCAAATCTCTTAAAAGGGGCTGCAACGGCTCTGATACAGACTGATACAGATTTGAACACTTCTGTGACGTCACAGAAGTGGCTCTACGGCTATTGGGCCAACTCCACCAATCAGGAGGAGACAGCCACGGACATTGCTGTTGGAAAGCGCTGGAGAGGCTGTAGTACATATGCCAGGCCTGTAGATGGTGCTGTTCTCACAGAATCAGCCCATGCAAAGACAGTGTTAAATTGAGCGAAATGAGGAATGGCTAAAATGCATGATCTGTTTGGTATTTTGAAAAATAAAAAGTATAAATATGCCTTATATAGGTATGGTCCTACACTATATTATTCAAATATAACATGATAGGTCCACTTTAATAAAAAGGGCCTCTGGATGAGTTACCTGTCCTCTCTTCAAGCCAAAGTATCGAGCCACCGGGTCTCCAGCCTGGATCCTCGGCAACTGACTTTCCTTTAGTTTACTGAGACAAAACGTTAAGGAAGTCAAACAAACCAAACAAAGTATCTTTCTTTAGGTCAATTACCTGCCATTTTATACAATTGTTATGAATAGTAAGTACTCCAAAGTCAAATGTTCTGCCGCAAATCTCAACAGTGCAGTGGGTGAAAGGATACTATCTTAGCAGAAGTTCAACCACTTCCTCTTTTAGCATAACGATGTGCTCTGGAACAAGCTGAAAAACAGAAAAGAATCCAGAAAGTAAAATGGTATTCTACATCAGAGGCATAGTCTGTCAGAGTTTTAAATATGGTGTCAAAGGGATTGCAATTCAGTGGATTCATCAGTCTGTTGTTTACCTCGTGCTCTGTGATGTTAATAAGCAGCTCCTGTTGAAGGAACTGTTCCAAAATGTATTTGGGGGCCATGTCAACTAGAGACTGTAGGGAGACATTTCAATCCACATTAAGAGCAACATCAAAAAAGTGAAAGGTCGAGAAGAAAGTCACAGAATTAATACAAGAGAGGTTCTGCAATCTTTCTGTTTTTCAAATACATTTTTGCGTCAGTTGTTTAATATAATAATATATAATGTGTGTGTTTACCTGTTTGGCTGATGGTGTCATGCCTATCTGAACAACAATGATGGCTCGTGTAATGTTTTCCTCCTGCATCCTCTGACAGTACATCTTAATCGTCTTGATTCCAACCTTTGGCTCCTCTACAAAGTGAAGAAAAATACGACTTAATAATATCACAACGCTGAATGTTTCAAAGGAACAACCATCAATTCTAGATTATATACTAGTCTCATATTTTTATACAGAGGGCTTTTTATCCCCCTAGTATTTAATAATAAGTCTTAACCTACCAGGAAAGAAAATGAACATCTGGTCTGTGGGGTCATCGTTGTGCGCCACCAGCACGGTGAGGTCTGTGCGCCGGGGCCGACCCTCGCTGGGTTTGTCTCCAAACTGACTCTTGAACTCATCCAGCGTCTGGTCCAACTCGTCCTGAGTCACCAGGTAGCCTCTGTCATGACACAGCTGAGGGGGGACAGATGAAACCATCAATTAAATGAGTGTATGGTACAAATCATAATTTTCAAGAGCAAAATATTTCTAGTCCATGTAGTTCTCCGGATTATATTGAGATTTAAAATGTTCTAATGTTTCCTACATGGACAACATTTTAAATGTTTCCAATAGCTCAAACCTGTAGTGTAAAACACACAAAAGTACATTCATCCACTTGTTCTGGTCATGTGATCACATACAGACATTTTGGGAAAAGGATTCATCATTTTACATTTAAAACTAAACTTTCTTTCTAATACGGACACCAGATTATTTTATTTCTAGCTAATTCAAGTTTATCTTGCTTCAGTGGTCTGCTCAAATCCCCCCATGATTGGCAAATATAAATCATGGATATGGGCTTTTCCTTCTTCATATAAATAGACTTAGGATCCCAATAATGAATCGGACTAATTCCAGACACTCTGGAAAGCCTTGTTTTCTTTCAGCAACTCTGAATCAATGGCTGGTTGTTTTATTTGTAAAATGTGATATGTATGTATTTCCTGTCATATTCCTATACTTCTACTACCGTCTGTATTTCCATTGTATTTTCATGCAGCGTCGTTTCTTGGTTTAGCAAGGAAACTCTGTTGTGAAGTAACCAGAATAATCTGAAACTACAACATATTACATATGTGGGCCAGCTACTTACACTTACTATTACTTAAAACAAAATTAAGATTTGTTGACCGGATTAAAGGCACTTTGACAGACAGAATTGTGCTTCTTGAAACACAATTCTAACTAAATGTGCAAAGCAAATAAAACTTATTCAGGAATTCAGAGAAGTGACACTGATCTAAATATCTAAATTCAAATAAAACTCAGTTGTTTCTAACATCACAGAGCACCGCAGCTAAGCTACATGCAAAATCATGAAGCTAAACAAAATTTGAAATCTAACCCACCTGCATGATGGTTTTACGGATCTTCCATAGCCTGTATGTTTCCTCTTCATCATCCATAGTATCTCAAAGGTTTAACTTGTTTGATATTTTATCAAAAACAATTGTTTATATTTGTTAATTTATCCCTTTAGCTCCTGTGTACATGCGACGCGCTATGCACGTTACAGTCTAACCGACGCAAACTGATGACGTGTAAACCGAATAGCAGTATGTGGGTGGAGTTTAGCAAAAAGACTAAGTTTCTAAATTAAACTTGTTATTTGTATTATGTGTCGAATAATAAATATACAATAATTATTATTTTAACGACACAAAATGTCATCATAATAAAACAAATTAATTGTCAGTAGTTTTGTTTTCAGTCTTCTGTTTCCGGTGCAGTCTCATAACAAACTGCGGGGCGGAGGAGAGGGATCAACAACGAGAGCAGCTTTTCAGATAAATGTGGCCTCTCTGATAACCAAGATGAGGCCATTATTTATTATTTTGACATTCGGAGCGGTGGCGAGTAGTGGAGTACTAATGGCGATGGTACTTTACTTTGTTTTATCCACAACGGTAACGTAAACCTTAATGGGTGTTGGTATGTAGCCTATGGTGCGCGTGCTGCTCTGATTTCCTATGCGTAACAGTGATGCCAGGCTATTATCGACACATGAAACAACCGCTGTCCTCCTAATTCAAATTATATATAATCAATATAACGAGTGATATATCTGGTAAAGTTACTGTCTGTAGCCAAAACGTCAATAATCTGAGCTCCTCGTTGCTTTGCACAACATAGCCTTTAAATTCATTAACGTGATTTTGCAACCATAGAGTGCAACTAGCATATGTACCTACATATTACTTCATTAAGGTTTTTAGTGTGAGAATAATAGTTCAACAGTTCATATGACTGAGCGTAATTCGTAAGATATTGGATGTGTTGCAGCAGCACCACCCATCATCTGGGGTCAGCTGATAGGCTATCAGTATGAAGTGCAGCAGCATGACCAGTCATTGGAAGGTTTCATAACACAAGGTCGATGCTCGATACAGCTGAAATGTTATGTTAGTATTGAAGTATTACAATCAAATTGACTTTACAGGCATCATTAAAACAACAAGTCCCACAAAATATTAATCAAAGAAGGGAACTCTCTTTTAAAAAACTGATAAAAAGTGGAGTAGAAGAATAAAGTAGTTTAAAAATGAAGGTATTTAGTGAAGTACAAGTATGTCAAGGTTACATTTAAAGACAGTTGCCTACTTGAGTAAATGTACTTCATACAGTTCAATCTTGCAAAGAATTTTACAATAAATACTTGTTAACAATGCCAATAGTATGTCAGAAGGGGGCTCCTGGCTGTGACTGCTTAATCTTATCATACAAATAAAATGTGTAATATCTCTATTCTCTCTTTTCGTGTATTCCAATTCACAATAGGATGATTAAAATACAAATTCCTTTATCTTTCAAAGCCTATCTATTTATTTATTTTTCATTGATATAGCCAATAGTTTTGGCTCTTTAGTTGTATATTTTGAATCATACAGTAAATTATCCGTAAAGATTTTTATGGAATAGGGCTTATATTGTGTAACCAGCTGGATTTCTACCTAGAAAATTGTGAAATAATCTTTAAAATCAGATAAGTGTGTTGCTCAACCACTCAGCCTGTTGTATAAGGTTTTGCCCTGTCATTCTTCTGGTTATTATGGATTGGTTTTTGAAGGGAAAATATTCTGGAAAAGTCCATGGGCAGGTACAGAGCAGAGTTAAAAAAAAAAAACGGATTATTTAAACACAACATTTCTTGTTTTGCTATGATAAATTGGTAGAATAAACAAGTGTTTTGGGCTCAGCCTTGTGACTTTTATGAGATTTAAGGGGTTATGTGTGCTTATTCACTGCTACAAAAAGCTGTTTTTCATTCCAATGTTAATCTCATAAGTAGTTTATGTAATGTTCAGACTTTTGCTCTTAACGCTGGCCACAAGAGGCTCAACCACACATGGCTCTCTTAATGAGTCTGAGGACTATGAGAACCTTCATTATGAAGTTACCAAATGTTGTGGACTGTGGACCGCAGTACATGTGTCTGTCTGACGTAGAGGTTTTAGCCAACAGCACAGAGGGACCTATTGGAGAATCAGAGCTTATCAGTTCGGTTAATAATCACCCGCTCCCTTGACTTGAGGACACTGCATCGCGTCATCCTCAGTGGTCGGATTGTGGTCTGACAGTGAGGGTGTAGAGAACATTACTCAGGCGCTTTACAGATTGTATCGCTTTCTGCCTTCAGAGGAGCGTACTTAAGGGCAGTCATGCGCCTGTTAGGGTCCACTGTCCTTTTCTCTGTCCTGCTGCAGGCTATGGTAAGAAAAAAGTAGGACTGAAACTCTGGATTATGTTGCTTTTGGAAGATGGCACGTTTTTTCCAACTGAATTGATAATTGAAAGTGTCTTTTTTTATGTTGTGTAGGATGTTCTATTATTTAAGATATTAGTATTTAAATATTTGCATACAAAAGAAATTTGTCTCTTTTTGCTGTCTTCACGAATACATTTTAAGGGGAAATGCGTATGTCGCTGATATATTTGCTGGGTCATATTTCTTGTTATTTGATATTCCTTAAGCAGCATAAAAGTGCATTTTGAAAATGAGCTCCCTTAACTCAACTTGTTTTCCTCCTCACAGTCTGTTCCGACAGAGGACTGGCAGAGGGCCACGTCTATTTACGACTTCTCAGCAACAGATATTGATGGGAATCTGGTTTCCCTCGAAAAATACAGGTATGTCTTTTTATTTTCCCTAAATGTACTAAAGCATACCATAAACATACCATCACTAAATCCTTATGCACCTGTTTCTTTGTGTTTTCAGGGGGGATGTTGTCATCATCACCAACTTTGCCTCTAAATGAGGTAAAACCCCAGTAAACTACTCTCAGTTTGCGGAAATGCACGTCCAGTACGCTGAGAGAGGTTTACGCATCCTCGCCTTCCCTTCCAACCAGTTTGGAAACCAGGTACGAAACACATCAGAGTTTTATTAACGTGCAAAGCTAGAAAAGGCATTATTACACAAGCTGGAGATCTGAAAATGTCACATAACTGGGAACAGTAAACAGAAAGGTCACATTGCAAAAGATGGAATCCAGCCCTAATATTTGCAAAAGGCCTTTTCAACAGAAGGGGACATCACGTTATAGTACACTAAACCAACATTTGCTTTTTCTTCATTGGTTTAGCAGGGCACTTTAACCTGCGTGGCTTTTGACTCTTGCTGACACGTCTATTTCTCTCATCTTGTTTTACTTTGAAGGAGCCTGGAAATGAAACTCAGATTAAGCAGTTCGCCAGTTCCTACAACGCTCAGTTTGACATGTTCAGCAAGATCGATGTGAACGGGGACACTGCTCATCCTCTGTGGAAGTGGCTGAAAAGTCAGCCCAATGGGAAAGGGTTCCTGGGAAAGTAAGTAGTGATTTTATAACATGTATACAGTATTGATGATGACATGATACACTTATCTACAAACTGATTGAATTAAAACCAGATCATATTAATCAACTATTGATCATCATAGTCTATTTTTTTGACATGTGATTTGTTTTCATTCTTGCAGCAGTATCAAGTGGAATTTCACCAAGGTAAATATCAGTCATTTTATATAGACGATACAATGGTTGTTATAGCTAACATTTAATCCTATATTCCTGTAATGTACATCAACGTTAAACAGGTGCCCTAACTATATAGTGAACTATCTGTGAACTGTTAAATGTAAAACAGATAATGATTGTATTTAATATTTTAAGTCTCTATAAATATATGTCTTTGAGTTGTATCTTTTTTATCTTTCTCTTTAGTTCTTGATCAACAGAGAGGGTCAGGTGATGAAGAGATATGGACCCCTCAATGATCCAAGTGTAAGTACACCTGTCTTAATTTGCCACCGATAGTATAGTATATTGATCCTGACTGTACACCCTTTATATATTATTTTAGTTTTAAAATGTAATTATGGCTGCGTAATTATTTCCCGTTATGGGCCTAGTGAGACAGGAAAGAGCTTATCTGGTAATATGTGAAACAATCTAGACATTATTTACAGAAAGAAAAAGGTTCTGCAATTTTGTCACAAAAAATATAAATAAGTTAAAACTAGGATTTGAAATGTATAAAAAGGGAAAGAGGGAGTGTAAACATAATTTTGCATTTAACATGAATTTACCTTTCATATAAACTATGTGTGTCTGTGTATGTTAAAATAGCCGTTTCTTTAAAGTGGACCTATCATGATATTTGAATAATATAGTGTAGGACCATACCTATATAAGGCATATTTATACTTTTTATTTTTCAAAATACCAAACAGATCATGCATTTTAGCCATTCCTCATTTCGCTCAATTTAACACCATCTTTTCATGGGCTGATTCTGTGAGAACAGCACCATCTACAGGCCTGGCATATGTACTACAGCGTCTCCAGCGCTTTCGAACGGCAATGTCCGTGGCTGTCTCCTCCTGATTGGTGGAGTTGACCCAATAGCCGTAGCGTCACTTCTGTGACGTCATAGAAGTGTTCAAATCTGGATCAGTCTGTATCAGATCCGTTGCAGCCCCTATTTAAGAGATTTGGGTATGGAGGAAAATAGAGAGGGTTGTGTTTTCTGACACTTGGTGAGTTCCCTGGAACACCGGGGACACATATTCATGTATAAAAGACGTACAAAAGTGCATTTTGCATGATAGGTCACCTTTAAATAGTATATACAATGTGTGCTTCTTCTCTTCTTCTTCTTTCATTAGGACTGTAGATTTGAACTTCTTCTCTTCTTCTTTTTTCCAGGTGGTGGAGAAGGATCTTCCTCGATACTTGTAAATGGATGATTGATGCCTTACTTACTGAAACTCTATCATATATGCTCCTTTCTCTGGCTCTCTCTGGCACCAGTGGATAAAGTTTGGGTTTCCCCCCAGACCAGTGACGGCCTGTTCATAAACCCGCACGGCGGACAGAGCAGACCTGATGAAAATGGCGTGCAAACCTGCTTGGAAGAAAACCAGACTTGCTTTCATTTGGTTCTAGAGAGAGAAGGGTAAAGGACCCTCTGTTAACAGTTTCATGTGTGGCATTGTTTTCATAATAAATTGCACTAAATGTTGCCCTAAGGACATCTTTGTCTATCATTTTTGTCTGTCAGGAAAACATTGGCATTTGTCAAGTTATGTTATATCATATGAGATGTGCTTGCTTGTAGAATAGATGTTTTTTTGTATCCTGAGAAATCGTTTTTTATTCTGTGTAATGGAAATGGTGAAAAAAGGAAAGAAAAATCAATTATTGCCATACTGAAAAAAGTTGAGCACTGGAGCATAAAATTAATATGAGATTTCTTTTTTATGGATTGAAAAATGAATAATGTCATAGTTTTGTTCACTGACAAATCATTACCTTAGATTACAGGCACAGTAATGATTACACATTACAGTTTGTGCATTTACAATAGTGGTTGAAGAAGACTTAAGAAATCTGCCTGTTCGTATTATAAAAACATTACACCAAGGATGAGGTATAACGTAATTCTAAAGGAATATGTGTTATAGCTCAAATTTGACAGGGCTTTAATGTGTACAGCTGTGATGGAGATGTCCTTTATTGTCTTTGTTGGCAGCCTACTATCTTTCCTGTTGTGTTAACAATATTGGCTTAGTTTAGTTAACCAAAGTAAGATTTTGTTTCCCCCCAAACCCCTTGAGTCTCTCATTAAAAACATTCTGTGACTAGCTCTTTACATATAAAGTCAATTGTATCTCCAAAACTATGATAGTCAATCAACCAGGTGTTTCCCCATGCAACCACCCTGTAAGTTAAAGGTCACCTATTATGCAAAATCCACTTTGTCATGTCTTTTCTACATCAACATGTGTCCCTTCTGCATTAAGAGATTCTGAAAGTGTCAGGAAAAAAGATTCACTCTCTTTTTGTCCTGATCCATTTATATAAAAACCTGTCTGAATATTAGCAGATCAGATTTTGGCCACTTTATGATGTCATAACGTCTTTTTGGCTTGTGTAACCATTAGCCAACAACCAACCAAGGTAACCCCCGACCTTATCACCTGAATCTCCTCCAAGAGCACCATTGTGTTTTTTTTAACCAAATATCTCGCAGAGGGGCGTGGGGAGGGGCTCCTTGTTTTCGCCTAAAGTAAAAGACAGAGAATCAGCACTTTTGAAAAAGGGCTGAAACAGAGGGGTTTATGACATGCTACAATCCATGATCTGTTTGGTATTTGGAGCCAAACACTTCAGAGACATGTTTTGTATATATCTGAGACCTGCAATATATTGATGAAACATAGTATAATAGGTGGCCCTGAAATGCAAGTCAAAACAACATTTCACAAAACACTACAGCATTTCACAAAACACTTCAACATTTCACAAAACACAACGACATTTAAAAAAACACTACAGCATTTCACAAAACACAGCTTTTCAGAAAACGCCACAGCATTTCAGAAAACGCTACAATGAAACGCGTCCAGAAGAGCACCCTAAAGCTTATGTTTATGTTTATTAAGGATCCCCATTAGCTTTTGCTCTCGACAAAAGCTACTCCTCCTGGGGTCCGACACTTAAAACAATACAACAATAATACAGCAACATTTAGGACATAAGTCCTGACATCATTAACAACATTAAAAACATCACCAATATCATCAACAACATGCGATGAAATTCAATTAAAAGCTGACCTCTGCATGCAGACAAACTGAACAATACTATGAAGCTCCTGGCTGCAGTTCTCCATAACTTTCTGCAGAGGGAGCCACAGTGTCCGGCAGCACGGAGCCAGGAAGCAGTACCATCACAGTCACAGCACCATCAGCAGCAAGTGCGGTGAGCGGAGAGGAGCGGACGCTGTTCGTGAGGAAAACACCGCACACATGAAGGGACCGTCACGGATTACTATCACATATTCCTAAGGTTGATTACAGCTACTTATCCAATAACACATCCCCTCCTTGCTCTCGCACCGTCGCTGTGGGTCTTTCAATCGGAGGGCTTGCCTGTTTTTCCTCCGGGAGGCTGAATGGAAGCAGAGGGAGCGGTCGGGCTGTCGGAGGCCGGGGACGGGAGCCCGCTGTCCGGGGACGCAGCATCCGATGATGGGGACACGGTCGTCGGAGTTAGCTACGGCATGGACGCCGGAGACATGGGTACTTTCAAATGTAACCGTATCTGTCTGTCTTTAGTAATTATTTCATAAACCTGACATCCATTTTCCTCTACTGTAAGCAGAAAGTCCCGACTCATCTTTGCTAGCAGGGAATCGGTAAGCTAACGTTAAGCTAGTAGCTAACTTACCGTTAGCTTAATGTATGTGGGAAGCAGGTAAAGTTGGATAGTAACGTTTTTATTGCCTATAGGCTATGCGTGGCTGTATACTTTGTCTAGTAAATACACGCATGTATAAATGTGTGTGGTCAGCAGGACAACAAACCTTGAATCGATATATGAACGGGCAATATGATATGTACAGTAGTATTACTGTAAATATCTTTAATTACCTGGGTTGACATATAGAAAGAGCCAGGGCTGCAGGATGCATGACCACCTTCTCCCTAGGAAACGCCTCCAGGCACCTACAATAATCACTACCTGTGACAAATACAAGCTGTAGGAAAACAGTACAAAAGTATTTGCATCAAAATGTACTTAAAGTAACAAAAGTAAAAGTACTCACTATGTAAGAGTGTTATAACATCTGATAAAGGTGCAGCTAATTTTAATTACTTTTATCTTACTCCAGGTGTAACTAAAGTCTTCATTTATCTGTTCAATGTTATTCAAATCGTTATTCAAAATCTGCAAGTAACTAAAGGTTCTAAATAAATGTAGTGGAGTAAAACTACACAATGTACCTTTGAATTGTTGTGGGGTAGAAGTACAACGTAGCAAAACATGTAAATACTCAAGTAAAATACAATTCCCTCAAATACTTAAGTACAGTACTTCAGTAAATCTACTTAGTTACTATACAACACAATAATCACCACCTGTCAGAAATACAAGCTGTAGGAAAACATTCATTAGGTTTCTGAAGAAATCATTAAACCCTCAATTTGGATTTACTATATGCCACCATCTTTGCATATTACTGATGCCAGAAAATCCACATTTCTGCATGGAGGAGGCTGAGGAACAGACCGCAGCCCCCACAGCAAGCTGTGACAGGCTGAGGCATTTAGCAATTGGACTAGAGATTGTAAAATGTAAGCATATTCTATCAGTGTTTCATTTTTTCATACATACAGTACATATTACCTCTTTTTTATATTTCATATTAGGAAAAACGACAGATAATACAGAGAGGTCCACATGCTTTTTAAACAGATGCATTATTGAGTACCCCTCTAACCTGCCAAGTTCAGGTTGATGGACAGTTGGCATCCCCAATCTGCTGTCTTTTGAGTGACTTGACGATGACAGAGAACAGCAAAATATATGTTGAATAAAATCCCAGACGACAAGTATGGTGCAATTTGCAGTGTAATGTGGACTCCACAACACTGCTGACTGTTAAAGCTTCTTGTTTTAACACACCAACAACACTAACATCGATACCATGTTATCCCATTTAACTGGAGCTGAAATGACAAATTCTGTGGGTTGGGTCGATTTTCTTCTTTGTATTACTAATATACCTCTAATGCAAAGCTTTTGTTGGTTAAGCTAGTTTGTCTGATAAGCCCTGCAGTTGGTGTGCATCACACTGTGACTCCCATGCAACATCTGTTTTAGTGAATGGTCTTAAAGGCCATTAAAGGCTTTTCAGCTAATATATGTTAAACCCAGGGACTGTGCTCATTTCTACGACAGTGTACAATAACAACATGGCACTGGTCACCAGAAATTAATGGTAATGTCCCCTGAAGAGGTTTTGCTTGATTCTCATTGGGCCCCAGAGATGGTAGATGTCCAAGTGATGAAACATGTCAACCTGAGAGCTCGGTTTGTGTCCGGTGTAAGTGCAGGCTTCACTGTTTGCTTGTCTGCTCTGAATGTGTGAAAACTATGCTTTGTGTGGGTGTCACTGCTTGCTGTTAAATATCTGTCTGAGCATTCGTTCCTATTCAAAGCTTCTCATCCTTAAGCTGCATAATTTGTCCCTATAGTCTCCTGTCCAGCATGGCATCATTAATGTCACTTATCTTTTCCCCACACTCGCACTTCTTTTACCTTGAACTTTTCCTCTCCTTTTTTTCCTCTCCTCTCCTCTCCTCCCATCTCCTCTCCTCCCCTCCCATCTCATCTCCTCTCCTCGTTCTCCCTGAGTGATTCCCTTGGCTCAGCCACTCATTTGTCACCATCCATCAGTCCTCCCCCCTGTATGTTTTTTTCTATACTCTGCTTAAGGCAAGGCCTATCAGATTTGCTGACGGAGGCACGAAGGGTGGTTGCCTTCGGTGTAACTTACCATCTATGTGCTTGCTCCTTATTCAATCTGCAAGGTCTCTCTCTATTTCTCTTTCTGTGGCTATGTCTGCCAGTAACAGATTGTATGCAGGTGGCCAATGCTCAAGGCTTATATAGGGTGTTCATCCTTCTCCGGGTCATTAATGTCATATTTCTTTACGTAGATGATGACGCATTTCGGTCGCTTCTTCCGTGCAGCTGGTTTTTTTTATCTGGAAGTGGGGTTTGTGTGCTAATGTAGCTTTTCTAAACAGACACCACAGCGTTTGTCCTTGTGCTTGTCCAGGGTTTTTCATTTTCTAATCGATAGCTGCTGGGAGGATGAGTGAGGGGGATGAGGGTAAATACAGATATGGAGACACATGTAGAGAGGAGAGACATGTAAAACATTCTAGGCTGTATTTTTCTTTTGTTGTGGTGACTTTGCAGCTTTATAAGGTTACATGTGCCACAGGAGGCCCTGGTTCAGTTTTGCACTTACATGACTGCAGTGTCATAATGCTCTGGCTTCCCTCAAAGGGGAAATAAAGCCTGCTGTTGTCAATTAAGAGAGTTACTGTGCCCACTGTGCGGGCTATTATTATTTCATAATCAGGGGCAGGAGCATGAAGCTGTCAAACTCATCTTAAACATACCACATGGACCTAGAATTGGAGTGGGGCCTGCTACAGTAATTGGACCAATATTGGTATAGTGCAATTGAGGATAAATGTTCACTGCAGTAAGAGCAGCCAGCATTCGAAAGTTAATCTAGCATCCTGTCTTTGTTAATTTTCTCCAGGCCTCCCTCCACAATCCAAAAACAAGCAAGTTAGGTAGAGTGGAAACTCTAAATTGCCTGTAGTTAATGGGTTTGAGTGTCAGGTGACCTGCACAGTGTGTACCCTGCTCTTTGCTAGTGCTGTAGCGATGCGTCGACTTCAAAATATCGTCGACGACATATTTCCTCGTCGACGCATCGCCAAACACGTGGGTCACCCAAGACAACAACAAGCAGTTCGCAATCGCACTTTAAACATGGATATGTTGACTGAAACGGCTACCACCTCCTCCTCACAGGATTGCACACGAAGCCCTGCAAAAAGCCCCCAAACAAAAACATCTCGCCCTAGGTCTTTAAAATTGAATTTATTGAAATCTCCAATATCAACGTAATAGCTTGTTCGGGGGGTGCTAACACTTAACCATAAACTGTATCGTTTACTTTTTCCGTCTTTATATGTAGATATTACTTTTCTCCGTTAATCCACGTCACGTTGTTTCCATAGCAACAACAACTTCCTGTCAACAGCGCTACCTCCCCTTCAAAATAAAAGCATATTCATAAATGGGAACAGCCCTAGTGAGTTTGAGCTTGAGTTCAACCGCAGCTTGAGTTCTGTGCACTTCGGAAGTGCTAACTATCTTATAGCTCTCCGTGCGGTTTGTTCGTGCGTGGTTGGTTAGTAGTTAATGTTAGCTACCTAGCTAGCGGCGCCAGCTGTGTGTTAGTTAACGTTTGTCAGCATTTAATGTTGGATGGAATGGTAGCTAGTTTATGTCTGCAGAACACCGCTATCTAGCCGCTACTAACCCGGAACGAACAAACTGCACAGAGAGCAAACTCATGTTGTGGTCGTTTACGAGTCAAACATAACATTAGACTAACGTTAGTCAGCTTATAGTATCAATGTATGTCAACTAACGGAGCCAAGCGCAATGTCCAGGCCAGGGCTGCACGTAAGCTGGTGTGCAGTTGTCATGAATAAAGTACTGTTTTTTGGTATTTATTTGAGATACATTATGTTTTTTATAAATCTAACAACAGAACAATAATCGTTAGATTAGTCGACTAATCGATTAAATAATCGCCCGATTAATCGTTTTCAAAATAATCGTTTCCCCCTAGCACTTGCTCAGTGTATTCTGCTGAGATAAGCCCCAGATAAGCTTTTTAGAAAATGTATTAAAATGATTAACCAATAAATCATTTTCAATTTTAAACATTGTGTGATTAGATTAAATAATGATAATGAATTGTTACATGTTGTTGTGCAAAATCCTATCAGTGTGTGATTATTGCTTTCCTTACTGTTGGGAAATAAAACCTTCCTCACTTCTCTCCAGGTTCTCTGCACAGACAGATATGTTTGTTTTCTTCCATCTTCTGAAGTTCTGAGGGCAGAAAATAAGCTTTATTTTCTATGCAGTTTGAGCTGATCCAGCTCTGTTATTTGCTGCATTGTATGTTTCAAAAAGCCAAGGCTGCCATCAGTTTTTCTGTGGGTATTTATCTGGGCCCATTAGGGGCCGTGGAAAGGATTTTCTCCTTGAAACCACAGGCAGTGCAGCCTCACACTGTTCATAAGAGATAGAGGTGGCTTTCTGAAGGTAGGATGGTAAATGATGGAGTACACCTTGCTGAGTAACCAACTGTATTTTACCTGAGGGTGCTACACACCAACAGTGAGACATCATCCACGGTTTAGTTTGTGTTCATTCAGATGTCAGCATGCAGAGGAGGCCTGTGTGGTATAGCTTGTCTATGTTTAACATGTCTGAGGGGCATCATGCTGGGAAAAATGCAACGACTCGCAGCATTCGGGTGATGACATACTGTTATCCCCCTTAAGACTGAGGTGCAAGGTCAACTTGAAGACATTTAAGTCAACATTTATGCAGTGTTTGGTGAATTGAAATGCCATTAGGGAACTGAAAACCAGTCAGTTATTAGTTCCACATCTTCATGATAGCATAAAACATGACATAGACATACAGGAGAGACAACTTGATGTGTGTCGGACTAAATCGGCAAGTGTTTTTATATATTGTACTGCAGCATCCAATCACACTGTTGTGCAGCTCTGCTTCTTCTGTAGTTTGGAGCAGATTACCCTCCAACTGAGTCACCACTCACCAGTGGCAGAAGATGCTGTCTTCAGCAATAACTGCAGCAAACAGAAGCCAGGCTGATCACCAGCATGTTTATTTACTCGATCCACTTCCATTACTCCCTACACAGTTCCTCTACTCTCCGTAAAAGGACCTTTTTTCTCTGCCTTGACTGCATTTTTCAGGATCAGTGAGGATAAGCTCAGTTCAGATCTAGGAGCCCAGTAATGAAAAACATACTGAAATTGCACAAGAGGTTTGAGCCCTTGTGTGTGACTTTGCTGGAAGGATTGAGCTGTTTTTAGCTTTGCCCAGAGATCAGGGAACTGCTACCCTGCGAGTCTTTTTAGGAGCAGCAAAACCTCCCAGCCTCCCGGACACTTTTGACAACTATAATCTTCTAGATAGATACATTAATACTACATCCCAACGAGACGGGTATCCAGCAGGAAATGTCTAATGTCTGACTAATTAACTGTAAATATTGCCTCAAGTCTTCTCCTGATGTGTGTTTGTGATAACTCAGACTTCATATTGACACTGTGGGCAGGCATCACATGGCCACCAACACTGACTATGTATTGACCTACGGAGGTGTATGCGCATGTAAGAGTCTCTGCAGTGTGCATCAAAAACAGCTACTCTTACTATAATGCACATTAATATTCTGTCAGGACTTCTCCCAGCAGCTAGACTCCTCTTTATTAGAGCACCCATCTTGGCTTCTCCTCGCTTTGAATTTCAATTTCATATTCCACTGAGCTTTCAGGCCTCTCCAAGGAAAAATTACACTTTCATACCCTCCTGTTCCATTAGTACGATCCACAGTGTGAAATGGAGATGTTACTGTCGCAGCCTCTCCCGAACGGCAGTAAGATTTAGGCTGGAGTTTATTAGCTGCTTTCAGTAGCTGCGAAGCCGTCATTTTATCCTCTGCACATTGTCAGTTTAATTTGTAAATAGATGGATTTAGGATGGCTAAGGTGTTAGAGTGCTTGCAGGTGTGACATTTGAATGAAGTTAGAATTTTTATTTGAGGATTTTTGACAACCAACAGAGAAATATGGTAAATCTGCCTGTTTATATTAGGGGTCGACCGATTATCGGCCTTGCCGATATTCCGCATTTGACCGATTATCGGTATCGGCCTTTTTGTTTATCAAATTGCCGATAAAACTTTGGCTCTGATGCGGCCGTTTCTCTGGCTGCAGTCACCACCCTCTGTACACGAGCAATGTCCCGCCCACAGCGCTATCTGATAGGCTATTACTGAAGTGTCAATCAACACTGAATTTTTTCCGGGCGGGAGCCTGCCAGAGAGGCGGGACCTTCTCAGATTACAGGCAGGTGCGAAGAACGCAGGCCAGACACAGACAGAGGCAAGCAGCAGCGCTGAGCGGGAGCCATACATGTTTCGAAGGTAAATCAGTTGAAAGCCGAAGTTCAATAAACATCCCTATCCCCTATGCTGAAGTTGCAAAAACACGAAGATCTTATGATCCAATTCTATCAGTTTCCCAGTTAAACTGTTAAACGGGAAGTCAGTCAGAGTTGGGGGTGCGTGCAGCGTCTCGCAGCGGAGTAACTGTGGTGCGGGGGGGGGGGGGGCTGCGAGTGTTTTGCAGTTGCTAGCAGTTTATTGGGATTTTATGCTTGATAGACAGGCATTGTTTTGATATAATAAATTAAGCATTATTGTTAGTTAAGCATGTCAGACTGCAGCCCCACTTCTTGTCTCCCTCTAACTCATTGCAGATGGCTGCACTAAAGAAAAGGGCACAGAGAGGAAACCAGTTGTAAGATGTTTAAAAGTTCATTAAACATAATATATGCTTAAATGCATTTCAAAGAAGTTGTGTTGGAGTGTGTTATTCTACATTTTGACACCAAGATTTTCTGATTTTACTGCAAATGTATATCGGTTCCAAATATCGGTTATCGGTCTGCTTGATTACTAATAATAGGTATCGGTATCGGCCTTGAAAAAGCCATATCGGTCGATCCCTAGTTTATATAATAGAAAAACAGCCATTCTCTGCAATTAGTCATCATTTTAATGTAAAACAGTAGCACTTCTTTCTGATGCTGAAGCAGTGCTGGCAGATAAGCAGACAGACTGTCTCTTGACTCCCACCTGTCCTTGCCATGGTGCCATTTTATCCTGATAATCCAGACAATTAGTCTAGTAGCCTGGAGAGAACGGGATTGGGATTAGTTAGTAAAGTAATAGTGACCGTGATTTAGCTGGATTTGCATCTGAGCGTCTGTCTGCTGGCTTGTCTGGGAGAACCTCAGTTAAGCCTGGCCAACTGTAGTCTTTGGAGCGAGTGTGTCTGTGTGAGGTGTTTTCCAGCCCTGAAATGGTGTAAGGCAGGGGTGTCAAACTCAAGTCCCGGGGGCAAAATCCGGCCTGCGACTTCATTTTATGTGGCCCCACAAGAGCTTGCAAAGAATATAATATGTTTGTTATACGGTTACATGGCGATTTACAGAAGCACGTTGCCCATACGTGGAGCACAATGCATCTTAGATTTGATTTCTTTTCTTCTAAATATGCCTTTTTTCTCAGAATTTGCCCTTTTCTCAGAATTGACTTTCTTTGAAAAATGTAATTTTTTGGAAAAATGTCTTTTAAAATCATTTTGTGACATTCTCACTGAAGAGACTTGCAATTATTTGCCCTAGACTTCTGCTTTCAGACCGAGTTAATTATGAAGTTATTAACCTATCCGATAATAATCCAATTGCAAATGTATTATCTTTGAAATTTACACACAGCATCTATTGCACGTCTGTCCGTCCTGGGAGAGGGATCCCTCCTCTGTTGCTCTCCCTGAGGTTTCTCCCATGTTCCCCTTTAATCTGTGAGTTTTCTCCGGAAGTTTTTCCTTGTACGATGTGAGGGTCTAAGGACAGAGGGTGTCGTACTGTCATACTGATATTCTGTACACACTGTGAAGACCACTGAGACAAATGTAACATTTGTGATATTGGGCTATATAAATAAACATTGATTGATTGATTGAGAGGCAATGATGTAATATAATACATTATTTTATATATATTAAATATATTATTTATATATGTATTTTTATATAGTCTTAAAGTTACAACCGTCCCTTTGAGTGCAACCATTACGCGAATGTGGCCCGTGATGACATTTAGTTTGACACCCCTGGTGTAAGGGGTCTTTGCTGAAAATGATGGTTTTATGTCTGTTTTGAAATGGTTTGTGTTGTTTTACAGCTCATTTGAAGTATGTTGCTTATTCATGTCTTTAGTTTTCTAAATTGTTTGGGTAAAAATGAATCATGTAACGCAAATGCCCAAAAGTAATCACATTTTTGTGTAAACAACAGCATAAAACCGACCTCATGGTTACAATGGCACAGAATTAAAATGAGGAAAGCAAATGTTTGCATTGTAGAAGCTGTAGCAAATATTATAAATGATAATTTAAAGCTTTCTATGTCGTAATTGTTGATGGACTAATTCATCAAATGAAAATCTTGAAAAATAAATAAAGTATCAACTTTTAGACACTATTACTGCTAATCATCACACACAGGTTTGGAATAAGTAGATGCTAGAATATCAAGAAATGTATTAATGTTTAGCAAAAGTGTCTGAGTCATGCTTACTCAGTTATAACGGCTCACTGCTTTTTATCTGTCTTTGGCTGATTTTGCTGCTAAATTTGAAGAAATATCAACACAATGGAGATTGTTGGTGATTTTTCAACGCTTCCTGACTATAAACAACTTTAAAAAAGGATAAACAGATATCTATAAAGTAATGAATTACTTGCAGACCGGTTGTATTTCTTAAAGGCTTCCCTTGTAAAAAAAGGTTCTTATATTGGGACTCGGCACCAGATAGCTTGTATGCAGACTGTTGTTCATTGCTCATCTAGCTCCAAGCTAAATGTCTCAAAAGGAATTTCTTTTTTTCAAAAGGAATTTCTTTTTTTCAAAAGAAAGCAGGAAGCTTTTTATTAAGCCTGCTTGCTGTTGCTTGATGCCATTGATTGTAATGGGTGACTTGGCATAGTGAAAAGCTGTCCTCTCCAGCCCCTGCTTCCTCCACACACTCCCTGTATTATACAGTAGATGATATGCACTGACAGCAAAGGACAGAGCAGCTTTCCTCCTTCTCTGCACACCACTTTGTTCAGTAAGTCAGGAGTGCTGAGAGGAAATGTATTTCAGAGAGAAGGCTGTGGATGTCTGCCATCACCACAACGCCAGTTTAAGACGTGTTGACGTAGGTTTCTAGACAGAGTTCAGCCATACTTTCTACTCTCGTCTTTAAGTAGCTGGCTTTGCATTGTGTCTGTTATTGCATGTCTGTTACCGTGTGTGTTTACATACAGAAGCAGTAAGGGCAAGCTGGGAGGTTGGATATTATTCTGCTGTAATTGCGATGAACGTTTAAAGTGGTTGATGACTCCTTAATTATAAGCGTTGCCATCTAACTACTCATCAAGGAGGAATGGTCAGTACAGAGGTATCATTTATATGCTTAGAATCACACACATATATCTACACAGCAGCAGAAAGAGTCCCCAAGTTTGTTTAACTGCGCATGAGATCAGAGGCCTTTACTACGAAACCAGTTCAACATACCCTGGATATGTTTGAGTTACCCGGCTTACCTAGTCCAAAACAATCGCGCTCTCGCTAAGCGGTTTTACGACGCTGGTTATCAACTCGGTAACTCAAGCGCGGTGTGCCCTATCTAGTTATGTGTGCGTTCACATGAAAGGGGCGGGGCTAGCAACATTTGACCAATCACAAACATGGAGAAGCGTACAGACAGTGCAGCTTCATACTTCCTGAATGAAAAGTGAACTATAATATTAGATAAATATGAAGACGTTAAACTTTAAACATCCATGACTTAAACACTTTATCCAGGAGACAAGCAACAAGCTATTCACCTGCAAGGTGAATACAGCTGGTAAAAGAAAAAGTGTTTGAATGCTTACATTAACAGGTCTATGATATCACTGCCCCGTCTAAGACACGAGTGGATCTGACTTTAATTACATTTGTCTCGAGTGTTTTGTCAACTTAATCTGTTGCTTAAAATAATACTTCTGTAGGCAGTATGTGACACTGTGAGTGTTGCACGGCCAGATACGGCTCAGCTGACTCAGATAAGGAAATATATGATACATTATGATGTGATATGCTGCGAACTGTACTTAATGCTACTTTGATCCGGTTACTTATGTTGTGGCAGATATTTAAGTAAGCTTTCTTAACACTGATGTTATAATAGTCAGATTGCTCTGAAGATGGGAGGTGATATTCTATTCATTTTCACATTCACAGTCAGTTGATTTTTGCCGGCCGTCTTTCCTGCAACGGCAGTTTAAACTGTATTTCCTTTATCCTGTAATATGACTTGATAGCTTTAAACTCTGCACACTGAGCTCTGATTGGTCAGCAGGCGGTGCTTTCACTGAGTTGAGCTCTTAGCCTGGAACCTAACCTGCTCCGGAGCAGACTAGCCGTTCAGCACAAGTTACCATGGAGATCTACCCCGGTAAGAAGAGAACCAGCGTCGTAGGAACGGAAACCCAGAGTTTTCCCTGAAGCTAGCTCGCTACGCAAATATCCGGCTTCGTAGTATAGGCCTCTGGTCTTTCAGAGTATCCTGTGCAAATAGAATGTCCTAGTTACAGAAACACGGAGAAGCTCGGTGTTATGCTGGAAATCTTACTCTGACAGAAACTAGGATACTGTGGCTTGTAAACACCATATCCATGTTTTATTATCACTGACTGCCATCTGCCCAGGTGTGCCTTTGACTGGAATAACATTAGAGGTAGAAAAAGAAAACAAGATGTGAATTCGAAAGACTAGTTTGACAACACGCTCATTGTTTTCCTTGTTGAGTGTTATATGAAAGGTGAACACAGTATCACATTTTAAGTTAGTTTGTTTTGTTATAGACAAGTTTGGGTATCATGTGAGCGTTTGGTTCAGTAACACCTTTTTAATTTCTTAATCAAGTCTTTTGGTTGCAGAGTGACATCATGTTGATATTGTCCCAAGCCTACTATGGATGGAGGAGGATGAGGAAGGAACACACTGGCTGACTGGTGTTCTCACACAGTGTGCTGAGATCAAGGGCTCAGGGTGGAAGGACCTGATGACACTGACTAAGGATCAATTTTCCTTCCCTCTGTCTAAACACTCGCCATCAGTGTTGCATAACTCTCCAGTGTCAAAGTGAACTAGGCTGAGGTTAACCATAAATTAATATTTTGAAAAAGCCAAATGGAAAGGAGGTCCTCCAGGCGGCTCTTTCTATCTGAACTTCCAGCAGAGAAGAGAAAAAAGGACCCTCCTCTAACACTCAACTTATACTCTCATTAATGTTAGAAATAAAATTGCAATCACAAGGTAATACACTGACTGTATTTTACCCCACTTTGTATTAAGGAGGCTGCTAATCTTCCTGCTCTTTTTGACAATTTATGGATTTCTGCTTTCTGTAGGTCAGGACTGACGCTCTTTGACACGATAAGCAAGCGCTGCTTTGTTGTGGTATTCAAAATGAACACCCAATCGATAGAGGGAACCTCACTTAGCCTCAACCCAGATAACAAACAATCATTTTAAAGACTGCCTCTTACTTAGCTCATCCTCAGGGATTCCCAGTATTGATCAGAGTCACATCAATGCTGCCTGCACTGTGAGGTTAACAATTCATTGACACACCCAAGTCATTATGTGTTTTGCATTCATTGTGTTGCTGAGATGCACCAAGACATCGTAGAGATCTGTTGTTTGTGTGTTCTTTAAAAGAAGTAGTTGATAGCAATGAGTGGGTCAATCGTTTTAGACTGTTTCAAAGTGTGTATGTTGTATACTCTATGTGCATGCAGCTGTGCTAAAGCCTCCTTTAACTGCAGCAGGTAAGCAAATGTTTAGGGCAGCATCTGTCTGTTATTTGACTGTGACTATAATTGGGGCATGATAGAAACAAGTACAGGAAAAGTGCAAGAGTTTGGGAATTATAAACATGAGGCCAGACAACGTTTTATATACAGTGGGGCAAAAAAGTATTTAGTCAGCCACCAATTGTGCAAGTTCTCCCACTTAAAAAGATGGGATAGGCCTGTAATTTTCATCCTAGGTATACCTCAACTATGAGAGACAAAATTAGAAAAAAAAATCCAGAAAATCACATTGTCTGATTTTTAAAGAATTTATTTGCAAATGGTGGTGGAAAATAAGTATTTGGTCAATAACAAAAGTTCATCTCAATACTTTGTTATATACCCTTTGTTGGCAATGACAGAGGTCAAACGTTTTCTGTAAGTCTTCACAAGGTTTTCACACACTGTTGCTGGTATTTTGGCCCATTCCTCCATGCAGATCTCCTCTAGAGCAGTGATGTTTTGGGGCTGTCGCTGGGCAACACGGACTTTCAACTCCCTCCAAAGATTTTCTATGGGGTTGAGATCTGGAGACTGGCTAGGCCACTCCAGGACCTTGAAATGCTTCTTACGAAGCCACTCCTTCGTTGCCCGGGCGGTGTGTTTGGGATCATTGTCATGCTGAAAGACCCAGCCACGTTTCATCTTCAATGCCCTTGCTGATGGAAGGAGGTTGTCACTCAAAATCTCACTATACATGGCCCCATTCATTCTTTCCTTTACACGGATCAGTCGTCCTGGTCCCTTTGCAGAAAAACAGCCCCAAAGCATGATGTTTCCACCCCCATGTTTCGCAGTAGGTATAGTGTTCTTTGGATGCAACTCAGCATTCTTTCTCCTCCAAACACGTCTAGTTGAGTTTTTACCAAAAAGTTCTATTTTGGTTTCATCTGACCATATGACATTCTCCCAATCCTCTTCTGGATCATCTAAATGCTCTCTAGCAGCCTTCAGACGGGCCTGGACATGTACTGGCTTAAGCAGGGGGACACGTCTGACACTGCAGGATTTGAGTCCCTGGCGGCGTAGTGTGTTACTGATGGTAGCCTTTGTTACTTTGGTCCCAGCTCTCTGCAGGTCATTGACTAGGTCCCCCCGTGTGGTTCTGGGATTTTTGCTCACCGTTCTTGTGATCATTTTGACCCCACGGGGTGAGATCTTGCGTGGAGCCCCAGATCGAGGGAGATTATCAGTGGTCTTGTATGTCTTCCATTTTCTAATAATTGCTCCCACAGTTGATTTCTTCACACCAAGCTGCTTACCTATTGCAGATTCAGTCTTCCCAGCCTGGTGCAGGTCTACGATTTTGTTTCTGGTGTCCTTTGACAGCTCTTTGGTCTTGGCCATAGTGGAGTTTGGAGTGTGACTGTTTGAGGTTGTGGACAGGTGTCTTTTATACTGATAACGAGTTCAAACAGGTGCCATTAATACAGTTAACAAGTGGAGGACAGAGGAGGCTCTTAAAGAAGAAGTTACTGGTCTGTGAGAGCCAGAAATCTTGTTTGTTTGTAGGTTATACCAAATACTTATTTTCCACCATAATTTGCAAATAAATTCTTTAAAAATCAGACAATGTGATTTTCTGGATTTTCTTTCTTCTCATTTTGTCTCTCATAGTTGAGGTATACCTAAGATGAAAATTACAGGCCTCTCTCATCTTTTTAAGTGGGAGAACTTGCACAATTGGTGGCTGACTAAATACTTTTTTGCCCCACCGTATATATATATTGTAATGCCAACACACAGAATGTAAAGCAGGTTATTAGAATAGATCAGTGGCACACTAAAGGGACTTTAGATTATTATAATTATAATGAAAATGAGCCATGAATACTGAAAAGTCCACTCTATATCGTTCAAAACGCCGACATCAAGAAAGGAAAGCAGAACCCTGAGTTAGATTGATATCTCATACCATCTTTACATCGTAAAGCAAGTTGGGACAAGAATGGGTTCTTAGTGCTTCTATATTCAGTGATCTGATCAGCTGTGTGCTTTGAGTGACCATGGGATGCACTGATTTTAAACAGTAGTTTCTTTGTTTCTTTGTATTTTTGTGTGATTTTAGTGTTTTTAAGAGTTAGTTGGCATTCACTAAGTCACACACACAGACGAAACAATCACGGCACAATAGACCAGCATCCTCTGATTTATGTGAATTAAAATAGCAGTTTTTCTCAAAGAAATCTGGTGGATTTAGAAATTGAATCTAATTTGATATAACGGTTTTGGTTCCCTGGTTGGAAGTCGTATCTCCAAACTGGAGACATGGTGACGGCCATAATCTACAGTGGGGTCAAAGAGGGTGTGAAAATCATAGAAATGCTGTATTTTGCTTCACCTTCCATGGCTGCCACCAGCTGGTAATGGACCGCTCTCTTAAGGGTGTAAGAGTGGGCCCTTAAACCTGCACATAGCGGTCCAACTAGGCAACAGTCCCAGCCAGAAGCTATTTATTTGTATGGGTCTATTTGTTGTTCCATCCCGTGAAGAACTGTGCAGACTGCTGCTGCAGCGTGACGGTGGAGGAGGATCTATTTTTCCTCATGCTCTCATTCTGAAGCCTCTTTACAGTGTCAAGGATGAAATCACCTGGGTTCTTGTTGAAGCCTAATGGAGGAAAGGTAGCACTTATAACCTGTCATCACATCAGAGTCCTGTGTTGCTGGGTAGAGGCATTTCTCAAGAAGATTTTCACACCTTTTGCAGGAAAGCAATCATGAAATATGATTGGAAAGACACGTATGAAGACCCCCATTGTTGTATCCAATCATAACTTCCTCCTCTGCTTTTCCACTGTACGCTGTAATAGACTATAAATAATCATCACCTTTATGTTTCAGCAGGGCTTTGTCACTTGTAGTCACATTTGCTTGCCTGTTATCATAATATAATTACATTTTAGGCTGTCCTCCCATAACCAAATTTATAGTAATGGTGTTTGTGTTTTACTTCATGCTGCTGAGGACAAAATGAAATGAATATTTGAATATATTATGTGAAACCACAAAGTAAATCAATATAAAGAATCATTTCTATACACAGATATCAATATTAATATGAATCTGTTGGCAAAAGGAAACGATTTTGGATTCAAAAGCTCGCTTTAGTCTGAGTAGAGTGTTTGAGCAAGCTTTGGTTGAATTCATTAAGACTGTCAGAAGAGGCAGGACACATTGGCTGAAATGCACACTGAGAACCCATCGGCTATTTCTTTTTTGAGCATGTTTGTATCTTTTGGGGAAAAATGCATCTACACCTATGATCTACACACAATTATCTGTGTTTCCAGTGACATTGTCTTTAAACAACAACTCCATTCTTCCATCTGAAGGTGCCAATGACCGGAGGATGAAGTCTTAGCACATATATATATTTTTCTGTTGTGCTGGAGTCAGTTTGCCAGACCAATAGTATATGGGTTTCGCATGAAAAACAAGTACTGCTATCTCCTCTTTATTTCAAAGACAGCTAAATGTTTTGGAAATGTTAGGAGAAATTATAACTACAGCATTATCATGATGTTTAAGGCTAGTATATAGGAAGAAAGTGGCTTTGTAGCTTGAGATGAGAGATTCAGATGAACTGAGCAGAGAGTCAGCCATCTAACTGTGTCGAGCAGGGAGGGATGGAGCACATGCTTGAACATGCATAGCCTGTCTCATTCCCTGAACACACACACACACACACACACACACACACACACACACACACACACACACACACACACACACACACACACACACACACACACACACACACACACACACACACACACACACACACACACACACACACACACACACACTCACACTATGCCTTTGAACCTGTAGTCTCAGCTAGCAACGACACTCGCACACATAGGGAACAGATATTTGAAAATGATCAAAAGAAAAAAAACACATAACCATTCACCAAGCAAATGACATGCATCCACACAC
This sequence comes from Notothenia rossii, assembly GCF_949606895.1. Classification (NCBI taxonomy): domain Eukaryota; kingdom Metazoa; phylum Chordata; class Actinopteri; order Perciformes; family Nototheniidae; genus Notothenia; species Notothenia rossii. The sequence continues at coordinate 86,441,684 of NC_136912.1, read as the reverse complement.
ACTTGGACCGGCAGACACGAATACTGTAAATAGGATGGGATGGTAAAAGCAGAGGAGGCTCCTCTTTAATTATCTGCATTGCAAACATTCCTTCACCAGCCGTGTTTTTTTCCCCTCAATTTGTATCCCCTGGTTGTTCGAGCTTGGGAACGTTGCCTGGTTCGTATTGGCTTGCTGTGGCTTGCTCATCTTGGTGCAAATGTGAGCATGTGTGACAGAGGGAGAGAGATAGAGACATAGAGCAGGAGGAGGGGTGACAAACAGGCTATTCTGTGCTCAGTCACATGGACGTCCACGAGAGGCAGGCAGGCAGAACAGCCGCCGCTACAGAGACCTGACATCGATTCAGATATCGTTTGCAGCTCGCCAGGATCACACTGGATGCAAAAGCACGGAAATCTGTCAGTTGTGGAGCGTGATGTAACCTGGCTGTTCAAAACAGAAGTGCATCCCTCCCTCCCTGTTCAACAATTAAACCATGGGATGCTCTTTCTATACATGTATATATAAACATGTGACATATTAAAGTGAATCCTTTAATCCAAAATACTACAATGTCATAAACAATATATCTGTTAATAATACGTGAAAGAAAAACTGAAATAAAAAGCATGTCTTCTCGAAGATGTCTCCCCAAGGCTTATTTAATCTCACTCATTCATATGCTAAATTGAGACTGTTGTAAACATATCTGTATCTTTTTAATGAATTTGCCCATTTAGTGGTTTCTCTTTCCTGAGCCATGCCTCAATTATTATGCTGAGTGTTACATGTCTATAATTATGCATCTATTTCAGGCCTTCCTGGGGAAAACAGTCCTTTTATTGCCTGTCTTTTGGCTACAGTATATCCTGTTATTAGACTGAAAATGATCAAAACACATCAGATGTGATACTGCCTATTTACTGAAATGATTACCATTTAAAATGTGTGATGTTTGCATTTGTTATTCTCTCTGTGAAACATATTTCAGTGCTTTTTACAGAGCTATTTATTCGATGTTCAAATGTAAAACCAACAGTCTTGGGACAAACTTAAGTAAAAGCGTATCTGAGCATTTTTCAAACAAAATATTTGCATGATTATGTAAATTAGGCCCTATTCGAACAGCACTGGTTTTATCTGAGTAATTTGTAATTATCTGCCATGTTTTATCAAGCGATAATATTAGTCCTGTGCGATTCGCAAAAGCATAGGGGTGTTTTGATTTTTAAGGTTTTCACTTTTGTGAACATTATACAAACATAAAAAAACAAATACGCTTATAATATTGAACATTAAAAGTAATTTAGTATAATATTTACGATATAAGCAGATGTTATGCAGACTTCTCCCCTTGTTACATTAGTCGTGTTCCAGTAGGGCAGGGATCACCAACTACATTTGTCCAAGGGCCAACATTTATCCAATAGACACTTTCGCGGGCCAGCGATTTTTATAGATAGCCCAGAATTTAGTGGAGCACGCTCAGGTACTGCGGAGCACATGAAGCTTAGCAGACTCTTCACGCTAACGAAGGATCATTTCGAGGCTACTGTCCCGCAGCTCCTGCCTCTCTGTTGGACTCTGTCGCAGCGGGGCTACTGCTGCGGAGCGCATAAAGCAGACTCTTCACAACGAAGGATCACTTCTTCTTCAAGGCGGGGAAGGCTACGCAGTCTACTGTCCTGCAGCTGCTGCTCTCTGTTGGACTCTGGTACTGCACATTACTCACGAGACGTTGTAAAAAAAAAATGAGTGGGGGGCGAACGCACTAACCGCTCCGCTAACGCCACAGTCACCCCCGTCGTGCGGACCGGATGAGAATGTCTGGCGGGCCGGATGTGGCCCGCGGGCCGCCAGTTGATGGTCACTGCATGGGGCATTTTATTTGTACCCCTTTACATGTAATTCCAAGTTGTAGACGAAATGACCACACACAAACATTGCAATCTCTACAGTCGTGCAGCTAGCTTGGCCCTGAAGTATATTTTCTCACTAACAGGCTACAGAGGGCTTCCTAAGGACTTGCCCTTGTAGCTGGCGTTACTGTGTGCTGTGCTTCCTCTCGCTGACAGGCCCCTACTTGTGTTTGACTGTTATTACATAATGTTGCTCCGCTGCGTCCACCCTGTGGTATATAGAGCACTAATGATGCTGAGTAATGGAGCCTTTCTGTCTCCAAGCGACTAACACAATCATCCCCGTCTCTCTCCTTCTTCCTGTCTCTCTCTCAGATGCTGCTGCTAGAAAAGCCTTCATCACTGAGGTGAGCGACCATCTGTCCCTGTGATCATAACGCTTCTCTTTTTAGTTCCTTTTTAATCTCCACATCAATAACAAGTAGTGCTTTGGTTTTACCCAGACACTTATGAAACCACTCGCCCTCGAAGGTTTGATCTGAGGATCTGATGCAAGTTATATTTGGGTCAATAAATATTAACTGTAAATAATGACCCTCGATTAGTGCTCAAAGGCTAACACAACATTTATAACAGCCTACAAGAATTGCAAGAGAGTATTTAAATATTGCTTTAGTTTTTTCGGTCTTTGCTAGACAATGTAGCTTATTTTATATTAATCCTGCTAATTTAATAAATCCCATCCATCAAGCGCTTCAGCTACGGCAGTGTACTTTAAAGCATCCTTTTGATGTATGGCACAGTTTGTTTCAAACCAAAAAGCTCAATGAACAGCTTCTACCATTACAACTTTTTTCTTAATTTAGATAAGCTTACAAACAGTGCTATCAGACCTTCATACTTTACACATGTTATCGCATCTCATTTGAGTTAGAATGATGAAATAGGCAAGGTTTCACACTAAGTAAAGATCCTTAGAACAGAGAAACCAAGTTAGCATGTTGCTTCAAACTGAGCACCTGGTCTACTCTGAAAATCAGTTAATAAGATCATTTGGAGATTTTCTTTTTAATGAGCTCTTCTGTGTCACTCTGCAGAAATATAAATGTTAATAACCAGATGCAGATCAACCTGTGTAACACAAGTCTCTCTGTCTTTGTCCCCCCCAGATGCCCTCGTCCTCAGGCCAGCCTGGTCAGGGGAAGAAGATTGGCCACAGAGGAGTCGATGCATCAGGGGAAACCACTTACAAGAAGGTAAAGCAGAGAGTTCATTTTGCTCTCTAAAAACTATCTACTCCAAATGGAGCCATCGACCGAAATAACCAATTACCAAGTGGGATTTTCCACTCATCTGATCCTTTATGTACCAGATCTAGAAATAAATT